>NW_016804499.1:1358044-1369133 GCF_001698545.2 Rhinopithecus bieti
AAAAAAAAAAAAAAAAAAAAAAAAAAAAAAAAAAAAAAAAAAAAAAAAAAAAAAAAAAAAAAAAAAAAAAAAAAAAAATCCACGTTTAAAAAGGATAAAACAAAGGAAAAAAATGGGATGACAGACATCCAGCCTAACAAGCCCTTCTTACAGGCATCCTGGCTCCTCTTACTCTTTGCCTACCTTCCCTTGTGGCTGCTCCTCACCCCCAGGCGTCTTCTTGTGGGCCCCGCCCTGCTGTGTCCATCTATTCCAGGGTTCACTAATCTGGGGACCTGGCTCCCGTCCCTGTCAACACTTTCCCTACTTCATCTGGGCACATGAGAAGGGGCCCTGCTGTTGCCCACCCCAGTGGACAAGGAGAAGATGTTGTGTGCAATGGGAGTGCTTTCTGAACATCCTTTTAATGGCCTACCGGCTTTTAATCACCAAGAAGAAAAAATTAATCCTGAGAGTAGAAAATGGTGTTTATCAAGCGCCTATTGCCTGCCAGGGCACACACTGGCACGCCTCACGAGCTAAGTCCTCTCAGCTCTACTTTACAAATCCGGAGACTGGAGACAGGAGAACATATTTTGCCCAAGATGTGCAAGATGTTCTCTCCTTTTTCCATCTTCTTCGAAGCCCGGTTCGCTGAGTTGGTCAGGGGAGACAGGGCAGCTCCTGCTATTCCATTCACCTGGCAGACTCTGTCCCTCATCTGTGATCTGGAGGAAAATCTCTAATACGAATACATTTTAAAGATTAACGCCCAAACAAAAATCGACTTAAAGATATTCTCACAGAAATGAAGCCACGCAGGACTTGGACCTGTTCAGTCTGAGTTTGTGATTTCCTGCATCCTCACATTGCTCTGTGAGTCATAACCACACATCAGTAGAAGGTGGCCCATCACTGGGATGCTCCTCAGTACAGAAGTCCTGCCCACTGAGCTGGGCACGGTGGCTCACACCTAGAATCCTGGCAGGAGAACACCTTGAGGCCAAGAGTTTGAGACCAGTCTGGACAATATAGTGAGACTCCATCATTACAAAAACTGTAAAACATATCTGGACATGGTGGTATGGGCCTGTAGTCCCAATTACTTGGGAGGCTGAGATGGGAGGATCACTTGAGCCCTAAAGTTGAAGGCTGCAGTGAGCCATGATTGCGCCACTGTACTCCAGCCTGGGCAACAAAGCAAAACCTAAATTCAAAAAAAAAAAAAAAAAAGGTCTGCACACCATTGCCTCTCCGTTTCCTGCCCTACCTCAAGTCACACAGTCACCTGCTGGGGACAAGACTAAGAGCAGGGGAACAGGAGAAAGAAGCAACACTCTCCCAAGTGAGTGGTAGCAACGATGGACTTGAACCCTATTATTTTTGTGTTGCTATCTTGTGTGCAAGCTTAGAACCAGCTGTAAATGGTGGGAACTAGCCCCAGGATTGTCTACTGAGGATTTCAGGGAAACATGTCTCCATGGACGACACGCTTCAGGGGGAAGCCGTGGACTGGGAAGTCAAATGAGACACCACTCTTACTGACTCCACTTCTGCAAGCACATGTCAGCTTCCTTCTTTGCAGTCTCACTTCTACTCATCTAGCCCAGGCCTCAGGGAGCTCTCACCTGGTTGCTGGTGAAATCCCTACCTTCCTTCACCCTGCCCTCCACACCAGGGTCTCTGCCTGCTCTCCTTCTTCAATGTTGCTCCTGCCAGGCCTGCATGCCATGGGTAAAGCAGCTGCTGTCTCTCTTGGCTTTTGGCCTTCTATCCGGGGCACGGCCTTGTGATCCTCATGGGGAGAACCAAACTACAGTATTTGGTCTGGGGACAATGGACATAAGTAAGTATTTCAGAGGGCGGAATCCTTTTTGACACTCCTCAGATTCTATTGGTTACAATTCACCCTGCACCAATACAGAAAGCCAATTCTTTCCCTAAAAGGAAGAGATCTTTGCCCTCAGAATGTTGTCCTCGAAGAGGCTGGTTTGACTCACACTATTTTCTGAGTAGCTTGCCCCTTTTCCAACCCCCTGTTCATGTGTCCTACTTTATACTTCAGTGTTGATTGGTTGGTTGACTGTCTTGTTCTTCTACTTTAAACAGCATGCTTTGTTCCGCTGCAGTCTGCGCGACAGAGTTCGCATGGTACCTTGCGGACAGAGTGGTCCCCAGCTGGGAGGTCCAGGTGCACAGTAACAAGGGGCTTCTTAAGGACCCTGGGTGCTTCATAGAGATGGCAAAATGACACTCAAAAGAAATGAGCGTGGATTAGAAAAGAATTGGGTTACACTTTTTCCAGACTTTGTGTCCAAATGCATGCTTTTTGAATTGGTCTACATATTAAACAACCGACAAAACAAAAGGAAGGATGGCAATGCCTGAGCCTTGAGTGCTACACCTTTCCTGAGGTGCCCTCCCATGACCAGAGCCCTGCAGACCCCAGGAGGGTCCCTGAAAGTAGGTTATGTGAATTTCCCTGTGACACTAGCCAGAGTGGACACAGCCAGGCCTGGCAGAGCGTAGGGAGAAATTCAGCCCTGGTGTTCTCTTCTCTTTCCATCTTCTTCAAACCCAGGTTCGCTAAGATGGTCAGGGGAGATGTGGCAGCTCCTGCTATTCCATTCACGTGGCAGACTCTGTCCCTCATCTGTGATCTGGAGAAAAAGTCTCTAATACAAGTACACGTTAAAGATTAACACCCAAACAAAAATCGACTTAAAGACATTCTCACAGAACAGACATATTCTTCCACTACTGCCATTCTCCTATCATCCCACCAGCCTTGCACCATGGGCTTGAATCTGCTCTTTAGTGAAAAGAGCATAGCTCTCTGTACTGGGTCCTTCTGTGACTTTTTCAACTTGGAAACATCGAGAGTTTTTCATGGAACTGTACAGGTTAAACCTGGGGAATTTAGGTAAATGCATTCTTCCCACCAGGGATGTTTTTCTTTTTAACTTTGTGGACTAACAGGTTCTAATTTCCATCACAGCAGCATTTCTTAAAAAGTGATACTAATATCATTATGCAGGTGTATGAAATCATTTTAAAGGTTGTGTATATATTCGAACATATTGTAGCAGGTCTATTTTTCAGAATCACATCATCTTGCGTACAAAAATGTGACCTTCTATCTGTCTAATTGAGCTGAACTTTTATCTTGAGCCCCCATTCTGCCTAATACTGGAAAATGTAATCCAGTCAATTCCAGGTTTTAGCGTTGATTAAGAATATAAGGACTCTAGACATAACGCAGTGCTTATGTACGTTGATGCAGTGCTTATGTATGCAAACACTGTAACAAAAACAGGCTTAGATCAACTCTAGGGACGCAACAGAACACGTTTCCCTTCTGAGGGAGTTCTTCATCATTCACGTTTGAGAAGCACAGGGCTAGCAAGCATTAGCAAGCTGGGTAGTGCTAGTAATGGTAACGCCTTGCTCCTAACGTCCCAGGCTATTTTTGTTAAGTATTTTGAGGACACTTAATGACTACGCTCTTAGGATTTGGGGTGGGGAGCCTCCGAAGCCTGCGGGTTCTTGCTCCACACCCACATTCCTGCCCTCCAGGGACATGGTGTGTGCACACGTGCACTGCGTGTTTTGTGTGGCGTGCCTAGCAAGGGACCCCAGGTGGAGACCTTGGCCACGGAGCACAAAACCCAGCACCAGGGAATGGCGGGTGGGGCGCACTCCATGGAGACCTTTTGTTAGGTCACAGGAGGGGACGCTAGGGACAAACAGTCCCCTCTCTAAGTGGTTCCCACATCACATCTGCTTCTCCTCTCACCAGCCTGGAAGGGTTGTTTTGCTCAGATTTATGTGTTCTGGGCTTTGGAAAATGTTTCTAATTGTTCAGATTTCTTGTGAAAACCCGATTGCCTGTGTGTCCGTCTCTGCCCAGCTGTTCCATCGATGTCTGTGTTTAGAGGTTGCTGCCATTGTGTCTTTACACGTTTTATTTGTGTTGACTTTCTCTCTGTCTCTTCTTAAGGCCATAAGTCCCTTAAAGATCAGTTTCCCTCTTTTTTCTTTTTTTTTTTTTGAGGCAGGGTCTCACTGTGTTGCCCAGGCTGGAGTGCAGTGGCATGATCATGGCTCACTGCAGCCTTGACTTCCTGGGCTCAGGTGATTCTCCCACCTCAGTCTCCTGAGTAGCTGGGACTATAGGTAGAGGCATGTGCCACTAGGCCAGGCTATTTTTGTGTGTGTGTATGTGAATTTCTTTTTTTTTTTTTTTTTGGTAGACACAGGGTTTGGTCATTTTACCCAAACTGGTCTTGAACTCCTGGGCTCAAGTGATTCTCCCAACTCGGCCTCTCAGTATTGGAAATACAGGATGAGCCACAGTGCCTGGTCCCACTTTTTCTATTTTTAGAAAACTGCATACTATAAGAGTTAAGCGATGGCTTAGCACACTATTAAACAACCTATTTCTTAGGGGAAACTATCATTATAACCTTCAAAGTATTTAAAATTTGGACATTCAAAAACTCCCTAGAATTAACAAACTCGAACATTCGAACAAATAGTTCAAGGGAGAGGGCGGGTCTGTTTCTATAACAATTACATACTTGGAGTAACGCACCTACTTTTTGGACTTCCTGGCCTGTGGGTGGGGAAGAGGCCCCTGGGTTGACCATCACCACCATTTTCCCTCAACCCCTAGCAGGCCAGCACCACAGCTTCTTTCAGTTCTTCAGTAGAAAGGCACAGAGCAGAGCCCTTCCTTCCTTCAGTGACATTTCTCACCTTAGAAATATCAAGTATTTCTCATGGAATCCTATAGGTTAAAATGTGACTTTTACAAAATTTAAGTTCTCCCAGGTTGACATCACACTAAACAGATTAGAACCAGCTTTAATGTGTGATAAGGTAAGATCGAGGCTCGGGAAGTTCAAGGGAGCCATATTCAGGAAGCAGCATAATTCTTTTCAAAAAATAGGGACTGAGCTCTTACTGGATTATTTTTGTAAAGGGCATTTCTAAGATGAAATATAACAGGGACCTTTTCCGGACACTGATAATTTTGGGGAGTTAGAAGAATATAAAAAGCAACTTGCCAAGCAATAAAGAATGAAATAAGTTCTACAAAGCAAGTCACATTGTAAGAAGAGTTACAATGACAAGCCACCTTGCAGCTCGGGGGTCAGGGCTCAAATAAGCTTAGGAAGTAGACAGCTCATTTTACGACAAAGTCTTATTCACAGATTGTTTTTATCTTGAGCAACAAACCAAAGTTTATCACTGTGTGGGGAGGGGGAATTGCATATCATCCTTGGGTAGAAAAATCACCAAGATGTTTTAGGAACATGGAAAAGAAGGAAAGAGGCCTCGGGTGACCTGTAAGTGTCTCATATGTGACACCGCAGCTCCATTCAGAGCACAGGAGGGCGCAGAAATGCCTGGGGATGGTTATCACTCGGGAATGTGTCTGGCTGAGGTCCACAGCAGGATGGCAGACCATCCGGATGATCACCTTAAAGTGTTAAAAAGCAAATATTCCACATTTCTGTACAATGAATGATTTCAGCACCTGTTTAAGCACTATACTGAATACTTCATGGGAAATCCAAAGAAACCGATAGTAAGGCTTGGATTCCCAGTGTCTTTGACTAAATCTAAAGAATACTCCCAGACAGGAAATGGTTTTTACTCAAAGGACTCTTCTTATGGCAGGACCGCAGGCAACTCAAATCATCTAGACTCTGGTCCTCAGTGTGGAGGGCCCAGGAGCTAGCAGTTAGCAGCACCCCCAGCAAAAGTCAGACTCCTGACGCTGGACTCACACTATCCCACCTTGAGACGGAGAGACTGCTCTGCAGCCCAAACCAGCAAAGCATCGTTACTACGAGGAAGACTCTTTCTGTGGATTGGACTGTCATCCAAGGTGCACCTGCCAAGTAGGAAGGGACTGGGAGAGAGAAGCTGTGGTCAGAAGGTTGCTTAGAAATAGTGGATTTAAAGAAAGGAGAAGTAGGTTGACTTGAATATCTTGCAGCCAGGTGGCTGCTGGTCAGAGAGCTCCTGTCCTCCAGTGCTGCATCTCCCTTCCTGGATAGCTAGTCCTCTCCATCTTTCCTATTTTCTCTATCCCATTGGCTTATCTAATAAGAGAGCTTTTCTTTAGCTTGGTCCATACATTGGTTAATTAAACTAGAACTAGCTGCTAATCACATTGGCCTTGGAGATACTCATTTCCTTCATTTATTATTGATATGATTATTTTCCAGTTCCTGGCAAGGCAGCAGTAGGGGAAAGGGGGTGTGTAGGATATCTACTAACATCCTTATCATTATTATAATTTTTTTTTTTTGAGATGGAGTTTCACTCTTGTTGTCCAGGTTGGAGTGCAGTGGCGCGATCTCAGCTTCTGGGTTCAAGTGATTCTCCTGCCTCAGTTTCCTGAGTAGCTGGGATTACAGGCGCCTACCACTACATCTAGCTAATTTTTTTGTATTTTCAGTCGAGACAGGGTTTCACCATATTGGCCAGGCTGATCTCGAACTCCTCACCTCAGGTGATCCACCCAGCTCGGCCTCCCTAAGTGCTGGGATTACAGGCGTGAGCCACTGCGCCCAACCCGCACTAACATTCTTATAGTTCATATACTTCTACAACCTCACTGGGGAAACAAGGCCTACGCAAGCATCATTTATACTCATCCTCGCGAGAGTAAAGCTCGTTTGCACACATACTGTCTCATGAATCCTCACAAAAACTTCGTAGACAAGGAAGCTGTTTTTTTCTTTTTTCTTTCTTTTATTTTTTGGCCTGCTCTGTGTTGCTCTCTCAGTTGCTTTACATTTCTCATCTCATTTAATCCTTGCCCAATGCGGCCAGGCCAATATCACTTTCCTAGTTTACATCTGGGAAAACGGAAGCAGTGGGGCTTGCCATGTCTTCACTAACAGCAGACGGGTGGTAAAAAGCCTGCGTTAAAGACAGATGGAACGCTCTCGACTCTAAGTCCAGGGATTTCCCAGCTCTTCTCACGAAAACAGATCTAATAAGGAACAACAGAGGAACAATCATAAGACAACAGAGGAATAGGCCAAAAAGTGTGGGTCTTTACCAGAAGGAGCAGGAGTGCTTGGGACAGGGAAGGCAGGGGAGTCAAACTCTCAAAGTTCAGCAACAAATGCTGATGGTAAAAAAGTTACAAACGTGATGTCTGAGATTTTAATTTCCGATTCCATCCTTTTTCCAAATAAGCATCTAGGAGGAGTTGAGATGCAAATGGTCGTTTTGGATGTTGTATGAATTTGCCTGTTGCCTGTCTTCAGACGGTGAAATTATCTTAATTACTATTCTTTTCCCCCAAACCCAGGGCTTATCTTTACTTACGTTAGACAAAAACTGAATTGTACTTAGCAGAAAATGGCCCTTCTCTGTTTCTTTGAGCCCAAATTAATCTGGTCATTGGCCTGTGGTCCAGTGTTCCGGAGGCCAGAGAGGCAAGCTTTCTCCTTTCCTCACTGCAGAGCATCTCGGAGGAGAGGGGCTGGTTTTGCTGGCGGGTGGGGCAGTGTCCGGGTGAGCAATGCACAGGCCTCGACTTTCCCTGAGTGCAGCAGACCCCTCCGGGTGGGCCCTTTCTCCAGAGTGCCACTTGGCAGGTGTCCCCTAGTCCACCAGCACCTAACGAGAATCGGGAGACCATGGGAAGCTTTTCGGCTCTGTCTAGGGTTTGCAAGGACTGCTGATAGGGTGGGCGAGTGACCCAGTGGACAGTTCAAGAGATGAAAGGAAGCCTTTCGGATTAAATAAGATTTAGGAAATAAAAGGATTAGCAGGGCACAAAAGCTAGATTTACGGGCTTATTTAGCCAGTGCGGCATAGCATGCTGGGACTTGGGCATCCAGAAAGAGATAAAAGGAACTAACTCAGGAGGTCTCCGGGCAGCAGAGACAGCAGAGTCCCCCACCTCCAAGCCAGCTAAATCTTCTGATAATTGAAAACAGGCCAGAAAGGGATATTCCCCACTATTAATTCTGACTCCTCCACCAAGCAATAAGAAGAGATACAATGACAAGCCACCTCGCAGGTTCGGGGTCAGGACTCAAATAAGCTTAGGAAGTAGACAGCTCATTTTATGACAAAGTCTTATTCACAGATCGTTTTTATCTTGAGCAACAAACCGAAGTTTATCATTGTCTGGGGAGGGGGAATTTAATATTATTCTTGGGTAGCAAAAATCACAAAGCTATCCTTCCGTACTGGTATCTTTGCTCAGTATTTCTCTTCTCCCAGACTGTGGAACCAGAAAACCCCAAGGCTTGAAGAAGGGCTGTTACAGCCTATCTGGTCTAACGGGCCCTGTGAAGTGGGTGCCCTCGTCAAGGCTCTCTGACATAGGCCAGGACCCTCATGGTCAGGGGCAGGACAGTGTGCTCCAGAGACAAGCTGTCATGATCACTCAAATTCAATAGTTTTTCACAAAATCACAGAACTTTATTCTCTTAGTTTACAGATAAAGAGACTGAGGCCAACAAAGGTGAAGATATTTGCCTAAATAACACAGCTTATTTGCAGAAGAGTTAACAAGTACTGTTGGGTGAGTACTATTTTAGCTATATTGTGTGATTTTTTTGTACCAGAGAACTTGCAAAAATCATCAGGGTCAGATGGCCAATAAGATAATGGGTCATTAGGACATAAAAATTAGGTAAAATCAAGGCAATCAGAAATTTTCATCAAATTAACTTTTAATCAAAAATTAAAGGACTTTTAAGGTTGAAGAGAAATAAATATTCTCAATAGATTTTCAGAAAATACAATCTAAAATGTTGATTTAAGTAACTATTAAGTATTTGATGCTTTACATTTTCTGAAAAGAGATCAGGTTTTTATGGCCTAAATTCCTTGTTCAGAACAAATTAATCCATGTAGTTGGGCTGAACACTTAACCTCTTGGGTGTCAGCTTGATCTTTTGTAAAATGAGTGCTGAAGAGATGAGTAGTTTTCCACAGCCATGTTTTGCCATTCTACAAAACTTTATTGTTGACCATTGTTATGGGCTGAAATGGGTTCCCCTCCCCTCAAAATTCATACATTTCATTCTGAGTATCTCAGAATGAAAGAGGTAATTATGTTAAAATGAGCTCATTAGAGTGTATCGTAATCTGATATCACTGGTGTCCTTATAAGGGGAGGGATTAGGAATCAGAAAATGCAAAAAAGAAAGACCACATGAGGATAAGCAAGAAGGCAGCCATCTAAAGCCAAGGAAAGGGGCCTCAGAAGAAACCAAGCTTGCTGGAACCTTGATCTGGAACTTCCGGCTTCCAGAATGGTAGGAAAACAAAAATCTGTTGTTTAAGCACCTGGTCTGTGGCACATTGTTATGGCAGCCCTAGGAAACCAAAACAATCATAAACTGAAAACAGCTATCGTTTATTGCATGCTAACTAGGATAAGACTGTACACGTATTCCATTTAATCATCTCACCATCTTCATGAAGTAGGTGCCATTACAACACTCACTTCTCATATTAGGAGAGGGAGGTTTATCAGCACTCGGCTCGGCACGGTGGCTCACACCTGTAATCCCAGCGCTTTGGGACGCCAAGGCAGGCAGAACACCTGATTTGAGACCGGCCTGGCCAACAAGGTGAAACCCCGTCTCTACTAAAAATACAAAAAAAGTACCCGGGTGTGGTGGCAGGCACCTGTAATCCCAGCTACTTGGAAGGGCGAGGCAGGAGAACTGTTTGAACCCAGCAGGCGGAGGTTGCAGAGAGGGAGGTCGTGCCATTGCACTCCAGCCTGAGCAACAAGAACAAAACTCCATCTCAAAAAACAAAACAAAACAAAACAAAACAAAAAAAAAAAAAAAAACCCACCACTATTCACCACTGTTCTATACTGTTTCAAAACACTAAACATTCTAAAATATAAAATGATTAGTCTGGTAGATGATAAACTAATTGGCATCTTAAACATAGCCTTAACATTCTGGTGTTGGTTTATTGATTATAACATGAAAGTAGAATTAATATGAGGCTATTCAATCACTTCTCAGATACCTGGTTTGACATATTTAATCTATAATTATATATATTTATTACTAAAGTATCTGTATAGAAAATGTATTGAACTGTTTCTGGGTGGGCTGGTGAATATGATTGGCAGATGATCTAGTATAAGACATAAACAAATTGACAAGGCCGATTGACATGCACACATTTGTTTGGTCATTGCCAACATTGTGCAGCACCCCATCCCTCACAAATGCTTTCATGCTTAACTAAAGTTCTTGTACAATCTGTACAAGTGTATATTTTATTAAGGGCAATACATGACATAAAAACGTAACACTTCTCTTTAAAAAGAGAATAAGAACGCATTTATTACTTAATTTGAATAAAGTTTCTTTACTTGAAGAGTTTTCAAAAGATTATTAGTTTATAGTCTTAAATGGACAATTCTTTTTTTTATTATACTTTATGTTCTAGGGTACATGTGCACAACATGCAGGTTTGTTACATATGTATACATGTGCCATGTTGGTGTGCTGCACCCATTAACTTGTCATTTACATTAGGTATATCTCCTAACGCTATCCCTCCCTACTCCCCCCACCCCACAACAGGCCCCTGTGTGTGATGTTTCCCTTCCAAGTGTTCTCATTGTTCAATTCCCATCTATGAGTGAGAACATGCGGTGTTTGATTTTCTGTTCTTCCGATAATTTGCTGAGAATGATGGTTTCCAGCATCATCTATGTCCCTGCAAAGGACATGAACTCATCCTTTTTTATGACTGCATAATATTCTGTGGTGTATATGTGCCACATTTTCTTAATCCAGTCTGCAATTGATGGACATTTGGGTTGGTTCCAAGTCTTTGCTATTGTGAATAGTGCCACAATAAAGATACATGTGCATGTGTCTTTATAGCAGCATGATTTATAATCCTTTGGGTATATACCCAGTAATGGGATGGCTGGGTCAAATGGTATTTCTAGTTCTAGATCCTTGAGGAATATCCACACTGTCTTCCACAATGGTTGAACCAGTTTACAGTCCCACCAACAGTGTAAAAGTGTTCCTATTTCTCCACATCCTCTCCAGCACCTGTTGTTTCCTGACTTTTTAATGAT
>NW_016804499.1:1370946-1378315 GCF_001698545.2 Rhinopithecus bieti
TTTCAACTTTGGTGAATCTGACAATTATGTGTCTTGGAGTTGCTCTTTTTGAGGAGTATCTTTGTGGTGTTCTCTGTATTTCCTGAATTTGAATGTTGGCCTGCCTCGCTAGGTTGGGGAAGTTCTCCTGGATAACATCCTGCAGAGTGTTTTCCAACTTGGTTCCATTCTCCCCATCACTTTCAGGTACGCCAATCAGACATAGATTTGGTCTTTTCACATAGTCCCATGTTTCTTGGAGGCTTTGTTCATTTCTTTTTACTCTTTTTCTCTAAACTTCTCTTCTTGCTTCATTTCATTCATTTGATCTTCAATCACTGATACCCTTTCTTCCAGTTGATTGAATCGGTTACTGAAGCTTGTGCATTTGTCACGTAGTTCTCATGACATGGTTTTCAGCTCTTTCAGGTCATTTAAGGACTTCTGTACATTGGTTATTGTAGCTAGCCATTTGTCAAATCTTTTTTCAAGGTTTTTAGCTTCTTTGCGATGAGTTCGAACTTCCTCCTTTAGCTCGGAGAAGTTTGATCATCTGAAGCCTTCTTATCTCATCTCGGAATGGACAATTCTTTAAAATTAACATTTGGCTAAATATTCTTGGAAGAATGAATTGCAAAACTCACATACGTGTGCCTTTTACTTAAGCTGAGTCTTCAAGGAATGATGACTTGTCTTCAATTTTGGAGTTAAACTCACACATTTAAGAAAGTTACAATGTTTTGAAATGCACAAAAAAAATTTACTATGAGATGTCTCCTTGATTTTTCAAATCACCGTATCACTGCACTTCAATACAAATACAGCACAAATATTTTTCTATGCCTTTAATCCCAGCACTCTGGGAGGCCGAAGCAGGTGAATCACTTGAGGTCAGGAGTTTGAGACCAGCCTAGTCAACATAGTGAAACCCTGTCTGTACTAAAAATACAAAAATTAGCCAGGTGTGGTGGTATGTGCCTGTAGTTTCAGCTATTCAGGAGGTTGAAGTGGAAGGATCGCTTGAACCTGAGAGGTGGAGGTTGCAGTGAGCTGAGATCATGCCATCGCACTCTAGCCTGGGCAACACAGCAAGACTCCATCACAAAAAAAAAAACACAAATATTTTCTGAATGCTTCAAAGTAATTGTTCAATTACTATGTTATAAAAGGGCTCTGATTTGAAAATATGAAAATTATGAATCCATTCATAGATCATAAAACAATAATTGGAAAAGCACTGAAGAAAATAATTTAAGAATTGAACACTAGAGGTAGTGTTACAGTTAATTTTTAATTTAGTTACAGTAGTACAGTTTTTCTTGAAAGTCAAATCCAAGAAATTTGTTCTTACCTAACTAGGCAGTACATGCTATAGTCACATAGTTAGCTAGAACAATGTATGAGAAATAATGAACATTTATCATTTATTACATTCGCCTAATTATATTCACTATTAAACATATTTGCATAACATTTTTGTAACTTTAAATATATAAGTGTGTATTTACTTTTATTTTGCTGATAAAATAAAATGTTTTCACTTTCTTCTATTTTGAAATTGTTTTATATATATAAAACTGAATATAAAAGTGTTTATTTTCTTCAATATGTGAAAGTCTACAACAGATAATTTAGAAATTTTAGCTGCTTGTAACTGAATTTGTGCTAAGAGACACCATGCTAAAACTAAGGGTTTCTCACCACTAATATTTTATAACAGGTCCAAGAGTCCAATACAGTTAAATGTAAATTGTGTGCATTTGAGTTAGGCTAAGACACAGCAGAAACTAATCAGCTGGAAATGATTTTAGTATGACATAAATGAATTTTATACAGCACTATTAAAATTTCATTTTAAAATACAATAGGAAAACCTCAATGTGATTACTGAAAAGAGTAAATATTTTAAAAAGCATATCACTGGATAATGTTCAAATCGATTTTATGTGCTTTACTCTTACAAATTTACTACCATTAAAACAATGTCTTGTCTTAATTACTGATTAATAGAGTTAGAAATTACATTATCATACTCATTTATTCAGAGAAAGAGATTAGACAGAATAAACAGCAAAGCGATGCTACGCAGTTTCCTACAGTGAGGTGGCAAGGAAATTACCTTCTGGAACACAATGGTTAAAGATGTTAACATCCTCCTTTTTTTTTTTTTGAATGTTTCAAAATTTTTTTTTAAATTATACTTTATGTTCTAGGGTACATGTGCACTATGTGCAGGTTTGTTACATATGTATACATGTGTTTTTTGCTTATGTAAAGTGGACCGACTTCTCATTTCCTTATCTACAGAATGTTGGTGCTTACCCAGTATGAGGATCATACAAATTGGTGGTTGGAAAAGCATTGAAATGCCATTGACCTTGACTGTCAGACACGTGCGGTCAGGCAGGCATGTATTTCTCGGATGCTCATTGTAGCTGTTGCTTGTCCATCTTTATACCTGAACCAGGTGAGTGTGTAATGCTACAGGCGATGAACTCAGTGAACTCATGATCTGCCCCCTCCAAGTGTGGTCAAATTCAGTAATTTAGGATTAAAACAATTATTTCTAATGAAAATCCCGAAGTAAACACTTTCTAAGCACCTCCTAAATTCAGAACTGACACCTGTTGTTCGGGTGGCCAATCAGGGTCTTTGAAGCAATTCACACACCACATTCCGTGTTCTTCAGTGACTCACAAGGAAGGTGGCATTATCGTGTGTCAAACAGCAGCAGAACTTACTAACATTCTCAGCTACAAAGCAAAAAACAACAAACCAGAGACTTCAGCTGAGTTCTTGTGGTTGGAGTTGTGTTCCCTCCAGAGTGATGAGCATGGACTAAGACGCCTCACCCTACGCCTCATCACCGCTCTCCCCAGACAGCCCCGACAGAGGGCAGGTGCAAGCAGCACACGCTGCTCAGTGGCTGCCATCACCTCTCCAAGCTTCTGTTCCATTCTCTGCTCTCACATTATCCACTGTCGTGAAACAAAAGGCGAAAAGGAGAGAAAACTACGTTAGAAATTTTATTGTGACCACGATCATTACTGTTGTTATTATTATACTGGTTTATTTTAGAAGGAAAATAATTTGGGTTTAGAGGTGCTTAGAGGTGGATTGTGGGAATTTGTAGTGTAGTCGTGGGATTACAAGGATGAAGGAACCATTGCCCTTAAAACATTAGGAACTTGGTTGGTTTGCTACAGCATTTGTTGGCATGAAAACATCAAGAAATGTACAGTCAGCAAGTCTGTATGTGAGTCACAACTCACATAATACTTATGTGAGTTGTGGTCAGAGACTAGCATCCCTTGGGCCCTGGAACCAGACACACCTGGGTTTGATTCCTGACCGCGGCTTATCACTATCTGCTCTTTGGCAGATGGCTTAACCAAGCTAACCTCTATTTTTCAGATCTGTGGAATGGAGATAATATATAGGACCTATCTGACAGGGTGGTTGGGATCATTGACTGAAATAACACACGAAAGAGCTTAGCACAATGCCTAGCAGGCAGTAAGTACTCAGGAAATGTCAGCTGCTGTCAAACTTTCTAGGAACAGGAAAGCAGGGCTGTATCTAATATGGCTTAAACTTGTATGCTCTGCAGGACGGGGAGGAGTCTCATTTTGTGTCAGGAGATTTCCATGGGTTATCTTATTTCACCCTGCACGATGCTGTGTGGTCTCATCACCACTGAACATACAGGATCCTGAGACTCTGAGAGGTAGACGCTGCGCTCTAGAGCTGCGATTCACACCTGAATTTGCTGGCTCAAGGTCTACACTCTTTCTACTGCACCACAGTAACCCACATGAATCAGCAATGAAAAAGGCAAGACGGAATAAGGTGAGGCCAATGGCAATGATGAATGCCATGGGATTTCGAGAAGGGAGGCCCGTGTGATCTGGGGCAGTCAGGAAGGGAGCCTGGCCCTCAGCTGGGTGGAAAAGGGCAAAAGGATTTGTTTAGACTAAGGGGAAGGGTGGACATTCTGGAAAGATCAATTTCACCCCCTCAACCTTAGTCAGGAGAGGATTTTATGCTCACCAGAGGCCACGTCCTTCTTTGTCAGTTGATATACTGACAGTCCTGGCTATGGGCTTGCTGCACAGTCCTCATCAGGACCAGAAAGGGGGCCCGGGTCAGCCTGTCCCTCTGGGAACATCCATCACAGCTGCTTCTTACCCAGGCTGTGACAGCATTTATCAGAGGGCTGAGGGCAGCCTGGTCCCTGCAGCTCTGGTATGCCTGGTGGGGAGGGCAGGACTGGCAGTAGAGAAGAGGGGATCCAGCTGGGGTCTACTGGCCTCAAAATGGTCTCAAGTAGTGAATGCAGGGGCTCCCACAGGACTAGAGCTTTGCCTTTCCGGTTCTTCGTCCAGTTCTGAAGCTTAGACATAGTGGATGTAAAAATAATCTGGGGAGCTTGCTCACAATGCAGGTGTTCCTGGCCTCACCCCAACTATTTTAATTTCATGTAATTGGGGTGGGGTTCAAGAATCTTCATTTAAGAAAAATACCTCCAGTGACAGACAGATGGCCATCAACCACACTTTGAGAAAAAACCCCTCAAGTTCATGCTGTTGTGCTCAACCTTTGGGAAAACATTCTTCTATTCTGTGTGAAAGAAAATGGTGTTTTTCTAAGTCCCAAGAAAGCATCCTAAAGGGATGCAAGGAAGGATTCAATGGGCATTCCTTCCAAGGCATGAAAGGAGAGCAGATGGCCGTATCTTGTACTCAGCCACCCTCCACAGAGCCTGTGGCAGACCCGGGAATGTCCATGCGTCTCAGAGCTGAAGTGAGGTGCACAGGCCAAGTTCAGACCAGTGCCCCCTGCTTGCAGGGTGGTCAGAAAACACATGGACATTTGTCAAGAACTGCGGAGTAGCTCATGTCTGTGGTTACACAATGAAACATTCTTCCCCAGCAGCAACACCCAGAAGGCTTCCAATATTTCGCACCCACACACTGAACATGAAATAGTGATTGATGGTAAGAGGATGTGCATAGAAAAAGTTTAGAAGTGACCCCTTCTTATTTTGCAAATAACAAAAGGAAATGCTCCTTTAGATCCTGTGTAATTCGGAAGCCGCTTGGGTGGCATGTGGGCTTTCAGAGAGAATGAAGAGAGACATCTGGCAAGGACTTTTCTTGGTCACAATGTCTTGCTTCTTATTCTGCTTCCAATGCCCTCCAGGAGGATGCAGTTATGGGGAGAAATGGGACGCAGGAGATCTGGGGTCAGAGGAATGTGGATCACAGGGGTGTGTCCAGATCCCTGGACCTGCCACGTTTGTGATCTCGGAAACATTCCATCTCTCCAGGTTTGTACTTCTCCATATATAAGATTAATGGTGCCTCTACTGACATGTGGCCATGATGATTATAAGATGATCAAAAAATGGTTATTCAGGCCAAAACTCTCAGCATCGTCGTGGACTCTCACACAGCACATCTGATGCATGGCAATACCTGCAGCCCTACCCACATTCTTGCATCTCACCATTCCTCACACTTGCCCCACTGTCACCCTGGCCAGAGGCTATCACTTCCCACCTGGGTTGTTGCAACGCCTTCCAAACTGGTCTCAAAGCTCCTCGCCTTGCACTTCAACCCAGATTCTTCCCCATCCAGTCAGAGCATGGTGCTCCTCTGCTATAACTCTACTTTGACTTGCTTCTGCACTCGGACTTGCAGAATCTGCCTTACCTACAGAGCTATAAGGTCTTGCAAATTTGCTGTGTCTACATCCTCATCCACAGGTAACTGCCTTCCTCTCCTCCCCCTTCCCCTCTTGCTTGCTTCCCTCAGCTCCCTGCCTCCCTGCTAACCTTGGAGGGGACCAGACAAAGTTCTAGCTCAGCCCATTTGCACTTCCTGTCCCTTCTGCCTATGTCACTTTTTTTTTCTGATATCAGCATAGCTTATTCTCTCACCTTCTCAGTAAGCAATTTCCTGCCACCCTATTTAAAATTGTATACCACCCTTTACTCCCTACCCTCTTTCCTGCATTTTTCTTTTGCATATAGCAGTTATCACCATCTATCATACTGTAAATATTACATGTGCATCTTGTTAGTTGCCTGTTTCCTACCACATGATGACACACCTGGCACATATTTATTGAAGGAATAAATAAGCTATAATGATCAATTCAACTTCAAGTTGGCTAACTTGTCCACAAACGTCTGTGGAATCCTGTGAGTGAGAAGGATTTTGGAGAAGTGATTATTGTGAGTTGTTATGTTTTAGGTATGTTAGGACTATCACTACTTTCTTATTCTTTCCTCATTAGCAGAGCCAGGTGGGTCCAATTGCTACAAAGTGATTCGGTGATGGCCTTTCTTATTTTTTAAAATCTGTTGCCATTAGACCTTCTATATTATTCAGCAGAGACTAGGTTAGCTACAATAACAAATGCACTTTGAAATTCCCAAAACATAACACTTAGATTTATTTCTCACCCATGCTACATGTCCAACTTGGGGCAAGGAATGTTCTGCTCCACGTGGGCACTCTGGGATCCAGGCTGACAGAGACTCCATCAAGAACATCTTTGACTGAAGAAAGGAAAGAGACTGCAGACTCAGGTGGAGCCAAGGTGTCCAGATTTGGCCAATTAAATGGCAGCACAAGAGACCTGTGTCACTTCTAGGCTGAGGAAGAAAGTAAACTCCAGTGCAAGGACCCTGCAACGTGCGGTTTCCCACATGCCCAGAAAAAGAAAGGAGAAGCCACGCTGCTAAGCCCTAGTATTACCCAGCGTTCTTCAAGTGTAGAAATAGTTTAGTGCTGCAGCTAAAATTCAGATGAAATAACACTGTCTGATACATTCATGTCACCAAAGTCAAATATTATGGGAAGAGAATATTAAAAAGAAATTGAGCAAAGATTAAAAATTATGAGGGGGTGCAGAGCAAGATGGCTGAATAGGAATAGCTCCAGTCTCCAGCTCCCAGCGCAAGCAACACAGAAGACAGGTGATTTCTGCATTTTCAACTGAGGTACTGGGTTTATCTCACTAGGGAGTGCTGGACAATCTGTGCTGGTCAGCTGTTGCAGCCCAACCAGCGAGAGCTGAAGCAGGGTGAGGTATCGCCTCACCTGGGAAGCGCAAGGGGAAGGGAATCCCTTTTCCTAGCCAGGGGAACTGAGACACACAACACCTGGAAAATCGGGTAACTCCCACCCCAATACTGTGCTTTAAGCAAACGGGCACACCAGGAGGTTATATCCCACACCTGGCCGGGAGGGTCCCATGCCCACAGAGCCTTCCTCACTGCTAGCACAGCAGTCTGCGGCGATCTAACTGCAAGGCAGCAGCGAGGCTGGGGGAGGGGCGCCCGCCATTGCTGAGGCTTAAGTAGGTAAACAAAGCCCTGGGA
>NW_016804499.1:1382891-1442541 GCF_001698545.2 Rhinopithecus bieti
CAGAAAACCAAACACCGCATGTTCTCACTCATAGGTGGGAACTGAACAATGAGATCCCTTGGACTCGGGAAGGGGAACATCACACACCGAGGCCTATCACGGGGGGTGGGGAGGGGGGAGGGATTGCATTGGGAGTTATACCTGAATGTAAATGACGAGTTGATGGGTGCTGACAAGTTGATGGGTGCAGCACACCAACATGGCACAAGTATACATATGTAACAAACCTGCACATTATGCACATGTACCCTAGAACTTAAAGTATAATAATAAAAAAAAATACAAAAAAGAAATTATCATGGGCAGAACTCCAATATCCTTATTGAGTCTAAAATGGTATTTTTCATGTATTCTTTTGTGGTCACTATAAACCAAACTTAGGATACTTTAAAATGTTTTTGTTCTTCATCATCTATTTAGCTTTACTGAGTGTTCTTCTGCTTCTGTAAAATACCAGCTTCAAGAATGGTCCCCGCTTATGTAGGAAACGGGCAAAGGCAGGGGAACTGTGTTAGAATGCTCCAGGCCCTGTGGGAGGGATAAGGGATGAGAAGCACTCACATGCTGTGTGCAACTCAAGCTGCACCGTGAACCTGAGGAGGTGATGTCACTCCTTGCTCATATGTGGGTTGCCTGCTCTGCTCCTGAGGGGCTTTGATGCTGAAGCGTGGTCCGCGGTCTGCAGGCTGCCGGTACGTGGAAGCACAGGGCACAGGCGTGGGCCTTGGATCCACCTGGTTTCCTGGGACCTTGCACATGGCTTTGTTCCTGCCGTGCTGCTCTGTGGGTGATGCTTTGTCTTGTTGTGTTAAAGTGTGTGTGCTTGGGTGTTCCTTGAGACTATGTGTATGTTGGGAGGATCCAGAAGGGGGTACTGTAAGCAAGACCGAGTCAGTGAGGAAACGCCTCACATGAGGCCCTGAACCCCAGCCATCCTTACACACACGTTTCAAACAAACTTGCTGTGAACGTAGTTTAGAGTTACAGAAAAAGTGCAAAAGCCAGCCAGAGAGTGTGCTTGTAACATCCTACCTAACCATAGTAGACTTATTGAGAACAGGATCTTTGCTGTGACACAACGTTGCCTCAACCACAGATCTCATGGGAATTCCGCCATCCCCACGGGTGTCCTCTGTCTCAGAACCCACTCTGCCTTTAGTTGTTCTTTCTCCTTAGTCCTCTCCAGCCTTCAACATTTCAGTCTCTTTCTGTCTTTTTTGATCTTGAAGCATTGTTATCTTTTAGATAAGAGATAACTTATCTCTTAGCAACTTAACCCTTAGAAATAAATTATCTCCCAATGAACTAGGACAGAATTCTCTGTTACCATTTAAATTATTTTCTGCTTCTGGACATACATTTCTTTCGCAGTGGGCAGATACTGTTGCCATGCACTTCTCTGTTTGCCTGCTTCCTGTGGAGGAACATTTTGTTTCAATGCTCGGTCATCTTGCCCCACCATTTAAGAGAGATACCCGTTTAAGAGAGATACCCGTTCTAGTCCTGGATTACTCTTTTTTTTTTTTTTCTCACTGTCACCCAGGCTGGAGTGCAATGGCATGATCTTGGCTCACTGCAACCTCCGCCTCCCAGGTTCAAGCAATTCTCCTGCCTCAGCCTCCCAAGTAGCTGGGATGATTACAGGCGTCCACCACCATGCCCAGCTAATTTTTGTATTTTTAGTAGAGAGGGGTTTTGCCATGTTGGCCAGGCTGGTCTCGAACTCCTGACCTTGTGATCCGCCCGCCTTGGCCTCCCAAAGTGCTGGGATTACAGGCATGAGCCACTGTCCCTGGCCTCTCAGTTACTCCTGACCTTTAAGTGGTGTTGTCTTGTGATTTCTTCTGCAGAATGACAATTTGCTCTCTACTCTTGAGTGATGCTGTACTCTACTTGATCATTTGTTCTCCCTGCTGGCATTTTCTCTGCTGCTTTTCCCTCTTTTTATGGAGGTCACAGTGCTATTCTTGCTCCTTTGAAAGCCCTCTTTTTTTTTTTTCTCTGCAAGCTTCTAAGATTTTGTCTTTGGCCACCAGCAGGTTTCCTGTTATTGTTCCGGTCATAGTTCTCCTTTTTGTTTGCTCATATTTTTTTGTGAAGCCCACACCAAGAAGCGCTAAGTGCATTTGACCATTATTACCTGAAATTTCAATCACAAGGGACAAGTATCTTCTCCATGACTTGTCTCACTGGGAATGAGGAAACACCTTGCTGTGAATTTCACAGGGATGTGAGAATGGCCGCTCTCCCATCCCCCTCAGAGCGGAGATGGATGAAGGGGTTGATAGGCACAGGCTGGCTTCAAAGGCAGCAGGAGGGGCCCTGGTTCTCTGACTCCTGACTGCACTCCCTGCCCCCTCTGGGCTCCTGTTCTCCTGGCAAAAAGAGCAGAGTGTCAGACTGGACTCGTCCACCTGCATGCACACCTTAGTGTGTACTGAGGTTCCAGGCTCAAACTCTTCCTCAGGTGACTGCACGGGAGAGGAAGGGGCTGAAGTCACAGACTGGGAGTTCTCTCCTGGTGTGTAGGGAACAGACTGGGCACAGCTGAAAAGAAGTCATGAGTGCAGGCAGGGCCCAGGAGTGAGGAACAGAAGGCATTTTCCTGTCACTGTACTTCACCAGAGCCAAGGAGGGAAAAAAACAAGGAGGAGGTGAGGGAAGATGAGCAGCCATGTGTTTCCAGGAGGAGGGAGAACTGACCCGTCAGAGCACACAGAGGATGTCCAACCCTCCCAGAGGCCACCTGCACTGGAGCTTGGGTGGCAACAGTCAGGGAGGGTCACCTTGAGGACTCGGAGAGCAGGACACCAAAAAGAAAGAAAGAAAGAAAGAAAGAAAGGAAGGAAAGGAAGGAAAGAAAGGAAAGGAAGGAAGGAAGGAAGGAAAGGAAGGAAAGGAAGGAAAGAAAAAGAAAAGAAAGGAAAGAAAGAAAGAAAGAAAGAGAAAGAAAGGAAGAAAGGAAGGAAGGAAGGAAAGGAAGGAAGGAAGGAAAGGAAGGAAAGAAAGGAAAGGAAGGAAGGAAGGAAGGAAGGAAAGGAAGGAAAGGAAGAAAGGAAGGAAGGAAGGAAGGAAGGAAGGAAAGGAAGGAAGGAAGGAAGGAAAGGAAGGAAAGGAAGGAAGGAAGGAAAGGAAAGGAAGGAAGGAAGGAAAGGAAGGAAAGAAAGGAAGGAAGGAAAGGAAGGAAAGGAAGGAAGGAAGGAAAGGAAGGAAAGGAAAGAAAGGAAAGAAAGGAAAGGAAGGAAAGGAAGGAAAGGAAGGAAAGGAAGGAAAGAAAAGAAAAGAAAGGAAAGAAAAGAAAAGAAAGAAAAGAAAGAAAAGAAAAGAAAGGAAAGAAAGAAAGAAAGAAAGAAAGAAAGAAAGAAAGAAAGAAAGAAAGAAAGAAAAAGAAAAGAAAGAAAACCATTTTATTTGAAAGACTAGTGTTTACTGCCAAAGAATACTGAAACCCCAGAACTCCGCTTTCTTTTCTAGTGGCTTGGGCTTGTTTCTATTTTGACCTGGGGCCATAGGGAGGGGAGCCATAAGCTTTTCAGAACCAGGGCCTCTAGAAAGCCTTCCTCCAGTGCTGGCGTGAGCTGCTGCCAACAGCAAGTGCTGCTTTGAGTCTGCATTTCCAAAGCCCCTCTCGGCTGTCCCCATGGTTGGCATTTGCGGGAACACAAGTGCCCCTCCCAGCTCTTCAGCAGAATCAGCCCCAGCTCACCACAACACAGCCAGGAGCAGGCACAGGGCCTAAAGGCCTCCGCGGCCACACTGAGGTGCATCTTGGCTCTTAGCGCTGGGATATGCAAAGCGGGGTCCACAAGGGGTGTGCCGATGGGGGCCCAGAAAGATCCGCCCGCAGGCTTATTTCACAGGAGAGGGGTGTCTCATAAAAACCGACACAGCCATCCTAATTGCAACCAATTTTGTTCATTGAAAGTCAGTAAAAGGAGGATATCATAAAAAAGGATACATGTATACCATAAATATTTATTTTACCAAAAACACATGTTTGTGCATTCACTCGCCAGGATTTTGATGGAATACTGAGGCCTTCTTTTGGCCATGGGTTGCTCACTGAAGCTCTGTGCCTCCTTGCGTGGATGGCTCCTATGAATCATTTGTGATTCCCACTTTGACTTCTTTCAAGTGTGAAAATAAAGTCATTTGAGAAATAATCAGAATACCAAAACTTCTGGAGTTTTAGGATATGGTTATCTCACCTACACTTAATTCAACAGCAATATGCTGAATGACTTGCCTGTTTGCAGTCTTTTCAAAGCATTCGACTTACTTTTGTTTGTTTTGTTTTGTTTTTCTTTGTTTTTTCCTCTCCTCTCCTCTCCTCTCCTTTCCTCTCCTTTCCTCTCCTCTCCTCTCCTTTCCTCTCCTCTCCTCTCCTCTCTTCTCCTCTCCTTTCCTCTCCTTTGCTTTCTTCTTCTCTTCTCTTCTCTTCTTTTCTTATGGAGTTTCACTCTTACTGCCCAAACTGGAGTACAGGGGTGCGACCTCGGCTCACTGCAACCTCCACCTACCAGGTTCAAAAGATTCTTCTGCCTCAGCCGCCAAAGTAGCTGGGATTACAGGCACGCGCCACCATGCCTGACTAATTTTGTATTTTTGGTAGAGACTGGGTTTCACCATGTTGGCCAGGCTGGTCTTGAACTCCTGACCTCAGGTGATCCACCCACCTCGACCTCCCAACGTGCTGGGATCACAGGCATGAATCACCATGCATGGCCTGGACTTAGTTTTAAGAGAAACAGTAAATATCTTCTTTTTGTGCTTATACTTCATTGGTTCCACACTATTTAATTAGATTATGTAATTGCAGTGACATGTGCAACTGGAATAAACAGGTTGGGAAAAAATATGTCCGATTTGTGGCAAGCATACATCTCTTTCCTGGGGGACACAGAAGAATGTGTGCACCCCAGAGAGTTGCTGCAGAGCTGATGATGTTCAGCTTGTTGTGAGCGTTTGTGACTGTGTTCCATGCAAGTAATGTTGCTTGTAAACACAAGGCATGCATTTCTGTCTCTCTGTTGGCTTTCATCAGGTTATGCTGCAGTGACATATAGCTCCAAAGCTTCATTGATTTACAGGAACAAAGATTTGCTTCTCCTTCACATCAGGCACCCTTCCCTTTTGGCTGGAGCTCCATGTCTCCTGCTCGTTGTTTCGAATCCAGGTGAAAGGATCTGTCCATATCTGGGGCATGCCCGTACCGTGGTACAGGAAAAGGGATGTGGAACCATGCAATGGCCCTTACCACTTCCATGTGGACCTGGCACATGCCTTACCCTCACCTTGTACTAGCTAGAGCAAGTCACGTGGTTGAGCCTTTCATCAGGGAGGCGACAATATAATCTCCTGGGGCTGGACAGGGAGGGGGGTGTGTGGTGGGGCACTGCAACTCTTGGATAAGCTTGATCTCAAAGGGAGAGGCCATGCGATCCTCTCCCAAAGGAGGTAGTGAATATCTGGAGCAGAGACATACTCTACAACATAGGCTAAGTAGAGACCAGTGAACAGACTCTATTGTAGATGGTATGGCTTAATACGGGTCAATGAACCCAATGGTGTGTTACAGAATGGCTCTTGTTTAAAGGAGATGGCCCTCTGAAATTCCTATATTCAGCCTCTCTCAGAGCCATTGGAAATCTGAAATCTGAAGCTCCATCTACCACAGACGCTTCAAGAGCTGAGCCTAGGAACAGTACGTAACATGTGTTCACTAAAAGCTTCTTAAATGAGTGAATGAGTTTGCCCACCTTCATCTTAGAAACAGTCCTAGCACTGGATGGAAGCCACAGAGCTCTTCTTGGAATGAGAGAGAGGACTCTAGGGGATATATCAGTAAAATGTCACGGCTCAGGTCACATTCTTGGGAAGAGCATCATCACGGGGCTGAGTTCCGGATGCCAGAGGATATTGGTAGCCCACACTGGACCAGATCCTAGAAGAAGCCAGACCTTGGGAAGAGCTGGAGAGACAGGGAGGGCTCCAGGGGAAATGTATGATGAACGATTGGTGGTCAGCATGACTTTCCACAGTCTGGGACCAAGCCCCTGAGCCCACACACAGAGCGTGGGGATAAAGGAGACAGACAAAGGCAGCAGGTCAAGAATCCTCAACACCCTGGGGAATGTGTGTTAATCTTGTCATTATTTGAACTGGAAATAAAGAACTGATCAAATACTTTTGGGAACTCCTTTTGCAGGATTGACTTTCTTAGCCATAGGGCACACTCAGGGTCCACAGCAAAACTCCAGCTACTTCCTCAGGAGTAAATAATCTGATGTACAGAAAGTTTTTGACAAATATGTGTTCCTCATCTTTCGCTGCAGGTTCTAGCACTGATGACCATCAGTTTTAGCCCAAGTTGCCTATAAAACAGAGCGTTATGCAGAAGATGAAGTACTAATGCCTTATTAGAGGATGTAAGCCCAGGGAAGCAAGAGTGAGAGGTAAATAAAGAGATAAAGAAGGAGGAAGAACCAATGGAAAGGGGTGCATTACCAAGATGGCCACTACTTCGTTACAAAAACAGCTGATAGATCCACCCTGTGGCATGGCTCAGAGAGAACACAGGAAACATGGCACCTCAGAGCATCACTTAGGAAAGCAAGGGTGAGCCGATTACCTGTGGAATTCCTCCTGGCTCCTGGTGTTCTTTTGGACCCTGGCAGCCTCCAGGAAATCCAGCACCTCCACATGGTTGGCCACTGGGGAAGGTCTGGTTATGGGCAGCAGATATGGATTGGAGCATAAACTGAGCATGGTATCTATCCATAGCAAAATCCCTGTTTAGTGGGTCCTGTTATAGTATGCAGGATGGTACCTAGATCAAGTGGTTATGAGGATTAAGTGAAATCATGAACACAACATCCTTAGCAAAGACCAGGGACATGGCACGTGTTCAGTACCTGTGGCTGCATTGAGCCCCAAGGCACAAGAGCTATCATCACCGTGTGTGTGTGTGTGTGTGTATGTGTGTGTGTGTTTGCCTGTTTGTGCACATGTAGAAGATGGTAATGATTAGAAAGAAAGTAGTCAACATCTCTTATTCAAAGTTAGACTAGGTTGCCAAAGTCCACTAAATTGATCATTCACCTAACTTTAATATTTTCCATGCTCTAAGGAAAGTTGTCTAATTGATTGTCTTTATAGTTTTTGAAGTGTAACATTGTATCTTTCCAGGCTGGATATAAAACCATCCCCATCCTAATTCTCTAGTCTCGATTCCAGGGCTATGGACTTGAGGAAGCCTTTCTAAGTATGTGTGTTGAGACTGCCTGAGACCTGGCGACCTTCTTAAAGGAAATCCGATTTGCAAGGAAACCATTGCCCAACTGAAGGGAGACCGAACAAACATGATTTGATATTTCCATGAAGAAATTCATTAACGCTGCTTTTCATGATATGATCTTGCTGTGAACACCAAAATGAAGTTTGGTGAAAAGCTCTCTGTCAGGGAGCATGAGGCTTCTCCTTAGATAGCCTGGAGCAGGTATCACCCTGGTGAGGCCTGGTACAGCCAGCAAGTGTGGAGCTGGCCCCTCATCAGTTTCTCTTGAGGATCATGCAATTCTGTGGATAGAGAAGGGAGCTTTCCCTGCCCACTCATGATGGGAGAATCCACAGGCCCCCAGGTCATGAAGCAGGAAAGCCTGCGGGAACTTCCCTGAGTCCTCAGCCCATCTTAGTCAGTTCCCTTTTGTCTCCAATCTCCAAAATGTACATTGCATTCATCCTCCCAACTCTTTCATTTAAATTGTTCTACGAGGTTATAAATTGAAGAGTTCTTTAGAAACACAGCAGCGCACACAGGCAGCATTCCATTCCTAGGATTGGGTGTGGGAACTGTCCATTCCAACCCCTGTAGCACGTTCAGGCAGGAATGAACCTTGGGGGCTACATCCTCTAGAGGTTCACTCTTCCCTGGGTTGATACCCCATAGATGAGAATCTTGCCTTTAGAAGTCCATTAGGGGACACAATTCCACACGAAGCAGCGTGTAGTCTAGGAGAAGGCAGCCAGCACAGCTTGCATCCTCACCCTCTTTAGACACTTGCATCCTAATGAACCCCTCTGGGCCTCAGTCTCATGCAACTGTTAAAAAACTGAGATAACGATAACGATAGTACCTCATGGGGTTGGGAATTAAATGAGCTAAAATTGATGAGCTCCTTACCAGTGTTTGTTACTAATCAGTCTTATGGCCCAGGACTGTCTGAATGTAAAGAAAGAGCTTATTGACTGACTGTACCCTTTTTCTACAAGGAGAAGTAGATACCATTTCTTTCTTTCTTTCTTTTTTTTTTTTTTTTTTTTTTTTGAGACGGAGTCCTGCTCTGTTGCCCAGGCTGGAGTGCAGTGGCGCAATCTCGGCTCTACGCTCCGCCTCCTGGGTTCACGCCGTAAGAAGTAGATATTTCTATATATACTTACATACAACAAAGTATAAAGGCTACATAGTAGATTCATGTGTTAATCTCCAATTCCTCACTGAGAAACTGTTGATCACCCTTAGCAATCACGGCCAAGAGAATCATTCCGGATCCCATCTTTGTCTTCCAGGTCCTGGGGACTTTTTCTTCTTATGTCTGTACCTCATCAGTTGATTCTGGCTCCATACAGAATGCTAAAATATCTACTTGCTGCTCTAGGATCTCCTACTGTTAATCATAGAAAGCCAACTGCCAGGTGTGAACTTGCAGAAAGCACAATCTTTAGGAACTGAATGCTCCTTAACGCCTTTTCACAGAAGGGATTATTTCCCTCCAGTTGTCCCAGTGTCTTGTTTGCCATGGTGTCTTCATTCCGCATTTGAGGAATAAACAAATAAGTGAACGAAAATGGTGGTTGTCTGATTGTTGTCATGGTTGCACGATACTGCAGCTTCCTAACTCTAGCCAGAGAGTTCTGTGTCCATTTTCTTGGTCTAATACACATTCTACCACAGTTTGTGTACTCCGTGTGCTATTAGAATGCAAAGGTCGCTTGAGGCTGTAGCAGTCAAGGAACTGTCCCTCCTCCCCTCAGTTATACAACATGAGATCCTTCCTTTGTAATATTATAAAACCGATTCCCCCTTCAGTATATGTACCTAAGAGATTTTCTAATTGGTCCATTCATGCCCAATATCCACCTCAATGCTGTCCCTACACCAAAGGCTATATTGAAATATTTGTATATTTCACAAAGCTCATCGTTTAAAAAAAAGTATTAAGAAATAAATAAGAGGGAATGTGATCTTGGAGCCACATCATTACTGTTATTAAATTTTCTTCACCCCGTAGCCAGCAAATCAACAACAGAGCCCAAGTCTATGCGTTGGGTGCCAATGACACAGGTCTCCAGGCCACAGCAGAATATAAATTAGTCTTCAAAGTGGCAATCTGGTTATCTAACTATGTCTAAACTCCTTCAAGTCAACAACCCCCGAAAAGGATCTAGGCTCTTCAGTACTCTTGACATTACTGTGATTGATGCCTCATGTTTGGTTTTTTAATGCAAACAGAAAAATATAGCATCTATTAGTATAAAACTTCTTATGAGTCAGCCAGGTTTAGAAGTTAGGGTTCAACCGCTTAGAGATATTTTCCAAATGCCATTGCATGAAAGTATTATCTTACCTTTTATTCCATTTTAAAAAGAGATATTCAGCCAAACACTCACACTCCTATCCCCATATGCTTATAAGCAACTACCTACTCAAAAGACTATGATTATGATTGTTAATAGTACTGCATTTCTTCCCAAATTTAGATAAAGTAATTTCTTATATGCCCAAGTAATTATTTAAAACATGAATTAAAATATAGAAAATGTTACACACATACCTATTAAAATTTGTTACTGTAGTAGGTGAACTCAAAGGGTCCGATGTTATAATACCTAGGTTAAATCTTGGCTACATCACTGTTATCAACTAGAATTAAGTTCAGCTGCCTATAAGAGAGAGGCTCTGAAGAACAAAGGCAGAAACAAGATAGGAGTTTGTTTTTCTTTCAGAGAGAAACCCAAAGGAAGGCAGTTCAAGGCTTCACAAACTCATTAACAAGCCAGACCACTTGCCACTCTCCATGACACTCTCTAGGATCTGACTTCCATCTTAAGGGCAGAAGATGGCTGCTAGAGCCCCAGCTACATCCACATTCCAGGGAGCACAAAGGAGGAAACAGCAAAAAAAGGCCAACACCTTCCTTTAGAAAGACTGCCTGGAAGTACCACACAACACTTCCTCCTACAGGTCACTGCCCAAATCTTAGTCATATAGCCACCTCTAGCTGTGAGGGAGGCTGGGAATCACATAATTTTAGCAGGAAACAATATAATTTAATACCTTGGGCAGAACAATAACTCAGCTACAAGTGAGATTATATGCTAAGATGTTAGGAAGATGTCTTTGATTACATGGACTCAACACTTTAACTACAGATTGATTTGGAAGAGATGATACTAACTACAAGGAACTCCTGAAATCAGTGTATATCCATGAGTGAACTTAACATGGAGCACGTTTCCTGGAAAGCAGTCAGCCTTTTCTGTCTCATCTCTCACTTTATGCTCCAGCCTCACTGGGCTGTTCTGATGTTTTCCAATGCACAGTAGAGTCTCCTGCCTCTCCCTTTTTTCATTCACTTCTTTTGAAGATGCACTTCTCCACTCCTAATTTCAACTCTACTTGACCAAATTCATCTTTTTTTTTAAGATGCAGTTCAGATACTTCCATTTCCATGAAGACTTTTTGGGCCATATCAATATAAATAAATCTCTCACTCTTTCACACTCAGATTGCATTATATCTAGTTTCATTTCTCATATCACGGTTTTGTGTACCTGTCTTTCTCTTTTATTAGATTTTATACCCCATGAAGGCAAATACTGTCTTACTCATACTTGTGTCCTCAAGATCTGGTACAGAAGATTAGTACATTGAAGGTGGTCATTAAAAATGTACTGAATGGACTAGCACTACATGAATTACTTAGCTCACTTCACGTTGCTATAAGACAATACCACAAGCTGGATAATTTATAATAAAAAGAAATTTGTTTCCTATAGTCCTGGAGGCTGAGAACTCCAATGTAAAGGGACTGCATCTGGTGAGGGCCTTCTTGCTGTGTCATAACATGGCAGAAATCACCCCAGGGAGAGAGGAGTACATGAGAGAAAGCCAAACTGGCTTTTATAACAGATTCCCTCTCAGGATAGCTAACCCATTCCCATGATAACCCATTAACTTATGAATGGAATAATCCATTCATAAGGGCAGAGCCCTCATAACCTAACCTCTCAGGATAGCTAACCCATTCCCATGATAACCCATTCATCCATTAACTTATGAATGGAATAATCCATTCATAAGGGCAGAGCCCTCATAACCTAACCACCTCTTAAAGTTTCCACCTTGTCCCACTTCTTAGTACCACCACAATAGCAATTACATTCCAACGTGAATTTTTGAAGGGAACATTCATACCATAGCAATGAAATAATGAGGAAGGAGACTGCATTTATTTACACAGCTAGGATAATTTTTTAATTCCATAAGATCAACTCTCAGATACTGTGTATTGATACAACTCCCTGGCATGTAATTGCTGCATTTCTACATATTGAATTTTAGTGCAGTTAGGCATTACTTTCCTGCTTACCGTTAGTTTTAGTTAATGGATTATCTCGTGTGAACAAACATGTCAACCAAAGAGGCAGCAGTGAAGCACAGCCTGAACTTCACAACCATATTTCCACTTCACCATCTCATTCACTACGTTAGGCTTCTAGCGTTCTACGGCGACAGGTCAATGTAATAACTGTACCAGTCAAAGAAGCAGTTACTCTTTTACTTATATTGACCACAGGACTTGGAGAATCACAGACTCAGAAAAAATGTCACATTTAAATACAGAAAAGGGCGGTAAAGATTTGAAGCCACAAAGGCTACTCAAATAAGAACAAAGAAATGTGTCCAGATTTAATTTCTAGCACTAGGTATTTTGAAGGAAAACCTAAGAATCTGAGAAAGAAACCTAAGAAGGCAGACTAAAATACGAATAAATACAGTAAAGCAGATGTAAGATTTATATACTCATTTGTACATCACTGAAAGAAATTAAAGAAAACCTAAATAACTGGAAAGACATCGTATTTCCGTGGATTGAAACAATATTGTTAAAATGGCAGTATTCATCAAAGGGATCCACAGATTCCACAAATCTCTATCAAAATACCTGCTGCTTTGTTTTTCTTTTGCAAAAATTGACAAATTCTGATTTTATAATACTAAAATTTATATGAAAATGTTAAGAAACCCAAATAGTCAAGGTAATTTGATGGAGAAAAGGGGATAACAAACTTAGAAGATACATACTTCTTGATTTCAAAACTTACTCCAAAGCTATAGTAATCAAGACTTATTGGCATGATAGACATATAGATCAATGGAAGAGAACTGAGAGTTCAGAAGGAGACCATTACATTTATGGTCAGTTCATTTTTGACAATTCCATTAAATGAGATGATTCAATGGAAAAGAATAGTCTTTATAACAATGGATGCTGGGACAAGTGGATATTGACGTGCAAAAAATGAAATTCAACCCCAGGTTACACCTTGTATAAAATTAACTCAAAATGGATTCTAGGCCTAAATTTAGAAGCTAAAATATAAAACGCTTAGAAGAAAACATAGGAGTAAATTTTGATGTCCTTCAATGAGTGCCAAATTGCAAAAGGGAACTGAAAAAGCAGTACTGTTGGGGGAGAGGGTTTGTGACAGAAGGGAGCCACCAACCCTCTAGGTGTCAGTTATATGGGTGTTTTCATGTATGAAAACTCATCAGGTTGTACATTTATGAATTGGCCACTTTTATTTGTTATATCTCAAAATATTTGCTTTAAAAAAACAAAGAAGTCATGCTACCACCTCAGATTTTTGCAGGACATTAGTGTCTAGCAAGCAAATGGACATGTGAGTTTAATGTACCCAAGCGCAAGAGAAGCACTGGGCCACAGCCACTTGGGAAGATAAAGACTGCAAAGTACGAGTGGAGCAGAGGCTGCTGGGCAGGTGATCTTCAGGGACAGGAGATGGGAGGCAGTTTGAGGCCTCAGCACCAGGCTTTGGGGCCTGAGAGCCCTGACCCATCCATCTGGGCACTGTACGCGATCAGAACAAAGGACCAGAATCTGGCTTCCCATAGATTCTCTGCAAAATTACAAGTACCAAGAAGGTAGGACCTGAGTTTTGTTCAGCATTGTGGCTGTAGTGCCTGTTCACAGTGACTGCATCATAAATGAATTTTTGTTCAATGTACTTCAAATTCACAACACAGGTACTTTCTCCTTTCCGGTACTTTCTCATGGAAGAGGGAAGTGTGCTGTTCATGACATATGCTCATTGCGTGCCCCATCTGCTCCCCATGGTTCAAGGCAGGATGGAGGCCCTGGAAGGCATTCAGGGTTACTTTTGCCTCCTGTGTGGAAAAGTGACTTTGTGTGCCCAGCCAGATGTTGTTTATGCAACATGCTCACACGATGTGAAATGGCAAGCCATGTGAAAGACACTAGACACAGAGGACATCAAACGTTGCAAAATTAGTCCCTCTCATGTGCTTTGCCAAATTAGTCATGGACCATTTGTTGTAGGAATGAATCATGAGCACCAGCTCATACAAGCAGGGCCCCTAGTCCTCTTTCCTTGGGTATCTGTGGTTCTGCATGAATTTCAAAGTTTGGGGGCTGGGCCCAGGGAGTCTGGGGGCTCCTTCCTGCTGGTTTTCCCTGGAACTTGCCCTTGAGTGGAGAGCTCCCTGGGGACAGACAGCACAAAGTGTGCTGGTCAAGCTGTTATGTAAGAGTTGTTACTACAAGTTCACAGCAGCTTACATGGGTCTTTCCTATGGATTTTAAGACCTTAAGAAACTAGAGCTTTGGGACTTGGACCTCTTTTTATGATTTCTGTCTCATTACATGGATTAGTCTTCATTTCCTCCCTGAAGCTATCTGCATTCCTAACTGAGCCATGGAGACTCGTGAAAACTGGACTTTCTCATTTCAATTAACTTCCCAAAGGGTCAGTCCAGTGGTCAGAGCAGAGCAGAGGTGGGGGAACACTGAGTTTCAGCCATGACTCTTCTGTTGGTGCACTCATGAGCTGGACCAAGTCATTTCTGTTCTCTGTAGCAGACTCCCTCAACCCTAGATGATGAACAGGCCCCACTCTCCACTCCCCATGTCAGTTCTAGCTCTGTGACCTTAGAGGACCCTGTAACCTGCCAGAATCCAAGCGATTAGACTCCAAGCCTAAAGAGATTGGAGTATGAGCTATGCTCAAATATTTGTAACAAAACATAAAACTATGCTTTATTTGCCTCAGGGGGACAAACCAGAACAATTTGGTAGAAGCTACTCAGACAAAGATTTGGGCCAAAAAGAAAAAGCTTTGTCTGAAAATAGACCTGCAAATCAGCCAATTTGACCTAGCAAACAGTGCATTCCTCATTAGAAGACGCACACAAAGAGACCCTCAGGCTTTCATCAGAGATGTAGCACTGGGCTCTAGGGGACAGCAGAAATCTGGAACAAGACTCACCTGGGTTTGAATCTTGGCTCTGATGCATACACAAGCAAGCGACCCCGGACAAATCCTTCAACCTCTCTGATAACTCAAGTATCTAGTATATCAAGTCAAAATGATGATAATCGTTATCTCAGGGGTTGTTGTAGGGGCCAAGTGAGATAGAGCACAAGGAATGCTTAGTACTTGGTGCAGCAGGAAGAACATAGTGAGAGCTCAGTCAATTCTACTTGCCCACACTACCATTTATATGTGAATTGGAAGGGGAGCCTCTAGCATCCTTTCTGGGATTGAAAGAACATGTCGCTCTGTCTGCATGGCTAGAAGGCCAAGAGTGGGTCTGCAGCGGGTGTAAAAGGATGGTGTGAAGTTAGGCAGGGTCAGATCATACGGGACCACAGGCTTATTAAGGACTCTGGGAGCCCTAGAAGACTTTAGAGATGAAGATGGGCACGATCAGATGAGTCTGTGGAAAGTCTACTCTGCCTTGTGGAGACAGAATTAGAAGACACAAGATAGATGCAGAAGAGAACAGATGACACTCACTTAAGTGGTTTAGGTAGGGAATGATCATTGGGGCTGCAGAAGTAGAGAGAAATGGGCAGATCTCAGAGACACTTAGAAGGAAAGCGGAGACTTTCTGGCATGTGCAATTGGATGTTGATGATGTCATTCAATAGCAAACACTGGAAGAGGTCTAGGCTGGCCATAGGGGAGAGGGGAAGAGAATGGTGAATTTTGGTTATATCAAGTTGCAGGTGGCTACAGTGTTGACATCAGATGGGATCCAAGCATCTCAAATGCAAGTGAGAGGCCAGGTGGAGGTCTGAGTCATTAGGTGGTGCATAAACTGTTGGTCTCAGGGAGATAACATAGACTAAGATATTCTTCAAGAGGACGTTAATGCTTGAGAGGAAGGGAAGAGTCAGCACAGTAGACTAAGACACAGCCAGAGAGATAAGAACTGAGGGAGGGTGGAATCCAGAAGACCAGAGAAGAGCACGTTCAGGAACTTTATTCACTAGTTGTATCAATTCCTGCTGAGAGGTCAAATAAAATAATGGCCTGTGGAATTTAGTGCTTTTGGCCTTCACCAAGGCACTTTCAGCAGAATGATGGGGTGACAGGTGGACTGGAGGGGGCTGGGAGAAGGGGAGGTGAGAAAAGGCAGGTAGTGGGCAGATGCACAACTCCTTCGAGAAGCTGAGCTCTGATCTGTGGGAGTTCCACTTTCTGCTTAGAGGGGAAAGTCTCATTAATGAGCCTCGTTGGTTGGTTGGTTGGTTGGTTGGTTGGTTGGTTAGTTTTAAGAAGGGAAAGCTTAAACCTTTGCTAATGTAATGGGAAGAACTTGGTCATCAGGTAGCTATTCTGAAGGGAAAGAGACAGGCAGTTTTGGGCAGGGCTAGTTGAGTACCCCCAGTCCTCCACCTTGGCTCTGCCTGGCACCCTGCCACTACTGCCTATCATGGGGTTCTGCCCTCAAGCATGTTTGCAGTTGAGATGGGAGTTGCACAATGGACTGAGTACTGGGGCTTCTGAGTATCTTTGTGTTTTTATTCAACAAAAGTCATATTGTTTTCCTATAAAACATCGTTTGTGAGAAAGAACATGTCACTTCCATCCCACTTTGTTTGATATTGACAGAAACATGGTGTAAGACTCAAAAACTATAGAAGATCAAACTACAAGTAAACTAAGCATCCCCTGGCCCAGCCACCTCGTCCCCAAGGAGAGAGCAGGACTTGTGGTCCAGAAAACCCAGCTGAGCCCTGACTCATCACTCGCTGGCTGGATGGTCTTGGCCAATGGGTGCATTAGGTTTTATTCCTTCATGTATTAAATAACCAAAGCAAGTGCCTGCCTTGGAACACACAGTACACTCAGCTCAGGGATACCGAGATGCGTACAACCAGTAGCTGTCAGAGCCTCGACTCCTCTTCTCCAAATGAGCTCCATGGTCCTTGTACCATCTGCCCTCAGCGAGGACCAAACAAGAGCATGAGTGCTTTAGCCCACGAGGCACTGTACACGTGACAGCTAGCCCCGTCTTTACAAGTCACCTAGAAGATCTTACTCTGCCTTCAATAAGTACACAGTCAGACTGGAAGATGAGGTGTGTACACATTAAAAAAAACAAAAAACAAAAAACTAACAAATAGGCAATGCACAGCAAATGCAAAATGAGTAGAAACTTTCCAGGCACAAAAAGTCCGAACCAGTGAAGGGAGATCACTGTGTTTTGGAGAAAATGGAGAATTCCAAGGTCTCAAGTACAATGTGGTGAAAAGAAGGAGAGGTGAAAACTCAGAGAGGGAGAATGGTGAAGGTAAGACCATGGATATAAAAGGCACTATTTCTAGTATCCAAAATTAGCAGAGTCATATTCAAATCCTTGCCCATTTCCATCTATGAAGAATCCCTTGAAGACACCTGGGCTGTTGCTAACTATTTCATTGGCTTTTTATTTCACCTTCCTGAACCCGAGATGCTGTTCACTGTGGCCACCTCATTCCCAGGTTTCAGGGCCTGCAGAACAAGAAGAACCAATTGCACTTACAGTTTCCAGTGTTTTGTCTGAGACTTAGATATTTTCCTGTTGCAAACACATACTATGTTTTAGAATCACAAGATCCTAGAAGGGACTTAGGAGTAAGAAGGTCTTGGTTCCAGTCAATGATCTGCCTCTCAACAGCATGCTGCCTGGGTGAGCCCCGCAAGCCTCTGAGCCCCTCTCCTCACCGGGACATGGGGATACTGATGCCTGACCCACTACCCGCTTCCAGGGCCCCTGGAAATGAGCTGATCTGCAGAAGAAATGATCGCAACATAGATATCATTATTAGCTAGTTTGCTGATTCTCAGACTGTCCTTATCCCTGGGGTGCCTTGTGGGCCATCTCAGGGGTGAAGGAGCCAGCCGGTTGAGCTATCCTACACCCACAACCCCAGAAGCCGAGCTTTTATCTGCTGTTCATAAGGGTTCTCTATTTATGTGTTGAATCAGGTTTAGCCTAAAGCTGCCTCCCTACGTATTATAAGTTCAGCCCAAAGGTTTCTCTGTGCACAGTGAAAAGCAACCCAACTGGAAAGGTAAACAGATGCAACCCACTCTACCAATCATCGAGTTTCAGCCAGTCAGACATGGCCAACTGTGCAAACTGTGTTCAAATTAGGCAAACGCAGAGCTGTAACCAATATGGCTGTTTCTGCGCCTCCCCCTGTTTTCTGTACCTCACTTTCCTTTTTCTGGCATAAATCCTCTTCAACCACGTGGCAGTGCTGGAGTCGTTCTGAACCTATTCCAGCTGGGGGAGCTGCCTAATTTACAAATCACTCATTGTCCAATTAAGCTTTGTTAAATTTAATTTATCTAAATTTAATTTTCTTTTGTGTGTGTGTGTGTGACAGGTTCAGTGAGAACCTGTTGCCCAGGCTGGAGTGCAGTGACATGATCATAGCTCACTGCAGCCTGGACCTCCGGGCTCAGGCAATCCTCCCACCTCACACCTCAGCCTCCTGAGAAACCGCAGGTTCCTATCACCATACCTGGCTAATTTTTATACTTTGTGTAGAGATGGGGTTTTGCCATATTGCCCAGGCTGGTCTCGAACTCCTGGGTTCAAGTGATCCTCCTGCCTTGGCCTCCCAAAGTGCTGGGATGACAGGTGTGAAATTTTTTCTTTGTACATATGAAACATGTTTTCTTTTAACATATGAAACCCTTAACATTTATAATTCATTTTAAAGAATCCCCTTCACTTAACGGAGTGTTTTTAAAGATCACTGATACTGCCGGGCGCGGTGGCTCAAGCCTGTAATCCCAGCACTTTGGGAGGCCAAGACGGGTGGATCATGAGGTCAGGAGATCGAGACCATCCTGGCTAACACAGTGAAACCCCATCTCTACTAAAAAATACAAAAAAGTAGCCGGGCGAGGTGGCAGGCGCCTGTAGTCCCAGCTACTCGGGAGGCTGAGGCAGGAGAATGGCGGGAACCTGGGAGGCGGAGGTTGCAGTGAGCTGAGATCCGGCCACTGCACTCCACCCCGGGTGACAGAGTGAGACTCCGTCTCAGAAAAGAAAAAAAAAAAAAAAATTAAAGATCACTGATAGTATTTCATCTTCTCATTTTACACACAGGAAAACTGAGGCCCAGAGACGTTAAGCCATCTGCCCCAGGGACACACAATGGCAGAGCTGAGGAGGCTATTTCTGATATTCTTGATTCAGTGCTCTGTCCACTCCTTTGTTGTTGGTCAGGCAGATGCTGGAATGTTCCATTAATATAACCAAGAGAACACAACCTTAAGTTCCTACCCCGCGGTGTAGATAAGCCCCTTGCAAAGGAAGAGCAATGTGGTTTGTAAATCACAGTTTGCCCTCAGGACTGTGCAGTGAGTCTGGAAGGCGTGGGGGTGGCGCTGCGGGGCTCACATGGTGGCCATGTGGGGAAGACTGGACACACGGTGAGGACATGCTGTCCATCACGCCAGCTCCCATCTCCACGGCACACATACCAGCTGCCTCACAAACAAACTGCACAAATAACCCCCTCCCCACTCCATCTCTTGCATACTTCAGGCCTTGAATCAAGCAGATGTGTTTCCTCTTTTAAAAATAAAAGAGGCATTAATTATCACCAGCCTTCTCCTTCCCCTCCTCTATCCCCCAAGGACTCAAATTCCTCCTGCCGGCAAACTCGGCTCCCCTGGGTTCAAAACTACAGTTCAAACTCCAGATTATCGTTTGGTAGAACATTTGGAATATCACCTCATTCAGAAACAATTAAGGTTTTATAAGATAATGTGTGTTGTTGAAAACATCCCATTATTTGTAAGTAGGGAAAATTCCAGAAATTCTATGTATTAACCTCTCCTATCTGATAGTTCTTGTTTTCTATGTGAGGAAAAGTCTTCTTCTTGGAATATTTAAGAGAAAATATGCATGAGAAATATGTCAAGTCATTGCATGGATATCTACTAAAGTCTGAGAAATGGCCCTTGACCTAGACTTGCTTCCCAGTGTGTTGGTACAATACAAAGCGGGAGATTTCCGTAAGTCTTTCATGCATGTACATTATATGTATGTGTATGTGTCTGTGCATTTGGTGTGTGCATGTGCATATGTATGTGTGAGCATACTTGCATATGCATGTATATGTATGCATACGTGCATGTGCATATGCATGCGTGGACATGCGTGTGTGTGTGTGTGTGTGTGTGTGTGTGTGTGTGTACTATGTGTATACCATAAGTTCTGATTGCTGCTAAGGACCAGAGGCCATCACTGGCTAGAAAAGAAGGAAGAGTTGGCCGGGCGCGGTGGCTCAAGCCTGTAATCCCAGCAATTTGGGAGGCCGAGATGGGCGGATCACGAGGTCAGGAGATCGAGACCATCCTGGCTAACGCAGTGAAACCCCGTCTCTACTAAAATACAAAACTAGCCGGGCGAGGTGGCGGGCGCCTGTAGTCCCAGCTACTCGGGAGGCTGACGCGGGAGAATGGCGCAAACCCGGGAGGCGGAGCTTGCAGTGAGCTGAGATCGGGCCACTGCACTCCAGTCCGGGTGACAGAGCGAGACTCCGCCCCAAAAAAAAAAAAAAAAAGAAAAGAAGGAAGAGTGTGGCCCTGGGAGGCAATGGCCCCTGGGGTAGGTGGGGGAGGGTAGACAAGGTAGATGGGGGTAGACAAGGGTGTCCCTTGACAAGAAATAAGGGAACTGAGGCACAAAGGCAGGAGGACCAAGAGGCTACAAGATCCAGGGGAGACCACATGTGAGTTAATCTACAACAGATTCCTGCATCCAAACCGGAACTAGAGCTTTGGCTAACGTCAGCCATAGGCTGAACCGTAGAAAAACATTGAGAATCACAGCGGCACGCAGGGGATTGGCCTTACCAGAGAGCCTGTCTTCACTGCCCAGTAACATGCACATGATTTACCACCTATGCGGATGAGGCAGGGCCCACTGTTGCCACTTCCAAAGTTCCCAAAAGGAGCCCCCCACCCTCCAGTCATGTGAAGTGGGACTGCACCAGCTGAAGAGGCACAGGTTGATCCCATTTAAATAATGACGTGATTGTACCTCCCATTCTGCAGAGGAGGAAGTGAGGCTTGGAGAGGGGAGATAGCTTGAGCCGGAGGTCACTCAGCTAAAACAGATACTGAAGCAAGCCCCTGCAGCCCATGCTGAGGGCATCTGTTCTGCGTTCTCCCTCTTCCCTGGGTCAGTGCCCATCCAGCCCTCAGCACGGCCTGGAACACCAGTGTCAGCTGTTGGCAGTGTCTCCTGGCTACCGCGAACCTCAGAGGTGCACCACAGGTAGCTCATGTTTATAAGCTCTGTAAATACACTGTCCATTGTCTGAATATATATGGGTTTGAAAGATCTTAATTCCGTGAGTACATTTTGCACTCTCTGGAACATTTCTTCACAGCATGATATGCTGGAGCTCCAGAGAAAGGGCAGGGGCCAGGCCTCAGGGCCTCTGTTTCCTCCTCCTCTAGTGAGTGGTGTGCTAAGGAGGCAAACACAGAGACGGAGGGATAGAGTAGGGAGAGCGAACGGCATGGAGGATCACCCACTCAAAGAACTGAGGTTCAGGCAGGGCCAGGAAGTCTGCATACCAGTGCCGTGCTGACCAGTGCACCCTGAGGGTCTGCAGAAACAACAGCAGCGCGCCCTGGGGAGTGAGGCCGGGTCTTTCTCAGGAAACAGCAGGCCCCAGAACCACAGGTTGTTTCCTGGGAACCCGCCCCTAAGTGCACTGCCCTTCGCTCCTGCCAGGCCTGGTTCCCTGACAAGTGGATTGCTGTAAAGAAACATTTATGAGAAATGATGGTGAAAATCCACTAAGGAATGTCAGAGCTGCTTCCCCCTCACAGGTCTCCAGCATGCACAGAAAGTAAAGGTCTGATGCTTGGCCACTGCCAAAGGTGATCAGGTGGGACCAGGTGTCCAGAGGCCTCCTAGAACAGCTTCTGGAGGGGGAGAAGGAGGAAGGAGGGAGGGGGCAGCCCCTGCCCAGCAGGGCATCTCAGTCCAACCGCAGGGACTTGCCTCTTCCTTACCTTTTAATCTTAAAGATCCTAGAAAGAGATTTTCAATTTTCCTTCCTCAACCCAACAGACATGGAATGGCAGTCTGAAGCTGCTTAAATTAAAAAAAAAAAAAAAAAAAGACATGGGAGGTGGGGTGGGGGCAGGGAGGTGCCAAGCACAGCCAGCTGCCTCAGTAGCTCCTTTGTTCTGCAAGGAGCCTCAGGGGTTGCAAAGGGCCCCACATCACTGAAGGCCCAGGCTGAGACAGAGATGGAGCCCCCACACACCACAGCACTGGCTGTGCACAGCCACCCTCCTTTGATCACAGGTGTGTGCTCCGGCTGTCATTCCACTTCAGTGACCACACAGAGCCTCTCTAGGAAGGGGACTCGACTCAGGGACTGTGACAAAGGACTGAGTGTCAGAGCCAGCTTTGTGGCCCAACACCGAAGGGATCCTCTTACTCACTGGGAGGATTGCTTTCCTTTGCCATTCATAAGGACCATGAAGACATGCATGGTTGAAAGGACGCATGGGGAGCTCTGAGATGGGACTCAGCACGGGGGCCCGCTGGCTGGTGCTGGGAGGGCGTTGGGAGCTCGGGTGTGTCTGGATGCTCTTCAGCTGGGCACATCATTACTTTTGTTTTGTTTTGTTTGAGACAGAGTCTCGTTCTTGCCGCACAGGCTGGAGTGCAGTGGTGTGATCTCAGCTCACTGCAATCTCCGCCTCCCAGGTTCAAGCGATTCTCCTGCCTCAGCCTCCTGAGTAGCGGGGATTACAGACGTGCGCCGCCACCGCACCCAACTGATTTTTTGTGTATTTTTAGTAGAGACAGCGTTTCACCATGTTGGCCAGGCCAGTCTCGAACTCCTGACCTCAGGCAATCCACCTGCCTCGGCCTCCGAAAGTGCTGGGATTACAGGCGTGGGTCACCATGCCCGGCCACATCATGACTTCTGAAACTGTTCCAGAAGAGAAGGTCCAAGTGGTCTGTTCATTACTCAGAATTATGTCTGGAGCAAATAACAGAGCCCCGCCACCCCACCAAGTAACTGTGACTTAAAATAGACAGAGGTGGACATCTTTGCTGTTTACAACCCAGTGTTCTGTGAGACTTGGCCCCTGGCTCCCTTCAGCTCACACTTCCCCATCCCTGGGGCATGGTGGTCACCCTGAGCTCAGGATGGTGTCAGCAGCAGGAGAAAGGTGTGCCTGGAGGTGGGGCACAGGCAGGTGCTGGTTGTCTCCTAAGGAAAACAACCCACAATTGCCCACAACTCTTCTGCTTAAATATATTATTGGCTGGAACTCAGTTTCATGACTTCAACTACCTTCAAGAGAGGCTGCAAAATACAGTCTTTATTTTATTTCAAGACCCATGGTTCTGGGTAAAATATCTAGCACCCTGGAAGAACTGGAGAAATACCAGCAAGCTCCATCACAGCCTCCTTCACCAGAAGTTAATGCTTGTCACAAATCCTGTCCACAAATAGAGCATCCTGCATGGCTGCTGAGTTTCTTATCTCTCCCGGAATTGTCTTCCTAAAGCAATTGACTCATGTTCCTCCATGCTTTGAACCTTCTGTGACTCTCCACTTTGGGAAGGAAGAATGGCAAGTTCCTATCCTGCCTCACAATGGCACAGAAGATTCAGACTGTGCGTTGAAGCTGCCTCATTCCCCAAGCCACACTCACCCATTTCCTTCTCAGCGAGGCTCCGGCATTCTGCACATACTACCACCACGGCTCTCATGAGATAATCCCACATTGTTAAATTCCAGGAGCAAGTGGCTTCTCGAACAAAGTGTAGACTCACAGGTAAGAAAGACACCGGCTGCCTTGGCTGCAAGACGACTGCATCCCGGAGCTAGACTGTCACAGCTGACCCTGGACCAACAATGTCCCCCTCCCCTCTTCCCAGCATCCTGCTGCCCTCGCGTTACCTTGCTCTCTGGAAGGCAAAGTGGGTGAATTACACAGGCAGCAGGTGGCTAAGTCTGTGTGCACAGTGTCAATGCATGTGGCAGGTTGACACAGCAGATGCTTGCACAGCCTGGGGACCAGGAAAAAGGAGTTTGCACCCCGACAGTTAGGAAACCATGGTCATCCTGATGAGGCAAAAGAGGATGGTCCATGTTGTCAGAAAAGGGGCATTTCTGGCAATTGTGTAGCTTTGCTTCTGTGTGAATAAGTGTTCTAAAAGTAGATTTTGTCCTTCAGATGCAAAAGAACGTGGAAGAAAGGACCTCATAGCATAGACCAGAGAGTTCAGACAGGGCTTTGCTTCCATAAGCACTGCAGGTCAGTTGTGGTCCTTTCTCTTCTGATGACAAGGTGAGCATGTCACCTAGCGCCCCACATTATTTCCACAACATGTTCCTTCCATGAGGCTGACTTGGGTTGCCGCAGGTTCTGCAGCACGTGTTCACACTGCTGCCGTGGGGCCCTGCCTCTAAAGCAAGTCAAGCTGGACTTAACTGAACTGGCTTGGGCTCAAAACACAGCATTGACAGATGGAAAGCTCTAAATCTCATGGCTGTTACCTCTCCCTCCACCCCAGAGCGATCGATGCTCAGAGCCATTTCCTGAGATTCTTAACGCAAGTCACAATCCTGTTCTGGTCCCTGCTCAGCAAGTGCCTGGGGACAGGCTTCTTCCCATCAGAGGCCTGCCTAGGCTCTGAGGATGAAGTGGTGAACGGAATGCCAGAACTTCTCACACGGGGATCCTCATGGAGGAGCAATCACCCATGTCTCTACAGGTGACGGGCCCAAAGCTGAGCCTCCAGCAAATTCTGGAGACAGAAAGTGGACTCAGGGCTGCCTGAACTTGGGAGGCGAGTGTGATTATGAGGACAGAGGGTGTGGCTGCTAATGGGGATGGGATTTTCCTTTAGGGATACACAAATGTTTTAAAATTAGATCGTGGCGGTGGTCACACAACTTTATGAATTTACTAAAAAGCACTTCAAATGGGTGAATTATGTGGTATGCGAATTATATTTCAACTAAACTTTCTTTTTTTTAAGAAAGCCTAGCCTAATTTCTTGACTACTACATCTCCATTCACATGCCCTTCCATCATCCACACTTTTGTGTACGCGGGACATTGTCAGAACCCCAAACTGCTGGACCTCACATCCTGACACGGCAATCTTGACAGGTGACATCCCATCTGCTCGTGACAACAGCTCATCCAGACTTCAGGGTAGGCCCTGGCTCAGTCCTCCATCCGATGCTCGCTCCCTCACCCAGACTGAAAGCCCAAGCAGATCTTTCCAGCCAGCAGCAGCAACCTGGTTCCCTCTGCCAGCAGCCCTGAACACCCCGACAGCCTCTCTACCTCCACTTCTCCTTCAGTCCTTCTCCCCTCCCTCCACGTCCTGCTTTGAGCATGTGGTTTGCAGGATGCTACTGGTCTGCGGTTTCTTGGAAGGGCCACACCGTTTCATTGTTTTCCTGTCTCTGCCCTGACTCACCAGGGTCCCTCTGCCAGGATCGCCTTCTCCCACACCACCCTGTCTGAATTGTTCACCGCTTCTTCAAAGACTTCCCCTCTCTCACAAGTGCAGCCTCTCCCAACAAAAGTGCTGAGCCCTGGAGCCCTGGGAATCTGTAGCCTCGATAGACCCAGGATCTCTCTAAAGTCTCCGTCTGTAGGAACACTGGCTCTGGGGGGAGGAGAGCTGATGAGTTCTGTCCCCGGGTGGGAGAGGCAGGAAGTGGGGAAGGCTGGGTTCCTCCACTCCCGACTGTAGTTTGTTTTCTCCCAAAGTGTTGAGAATCAAGCACATCTTTTACCTCAGAAATTAATTTCCTTCGGAAAACCCCCATCTAATCTAAGCAAGGCATCCTTAGTCCTCCCATGTAACTCACTTTGACTTTACTTCTTGTGAGCTAATCATCCTGGACCCAACAGGCTCCCCGCCTGGATTCCATTTCACAGCTCTCCCACATTAACCAGCAATGATGTTTCCCCAATCATCTCTCCCTGATCTCTAGGATTCTGCCCTGGCCATGGTGTGGGATATAATGGGGTTTCTCTTCAAATAATCTGATCATCTTTTGTTCTTTAATTCCTAGTACCCCCCCCCCCCCCCCCTTTTCTTCTTTTCTCCTTTTCCTCTTTGCCTTTGTTAGATGCCTAGGCCCGCCTCAGTGCCAAGCATTATCAGTACCAACTTACATTCCTTTCCTTATTTAAAAAAAAACACTTTCTAGCTCGTTACAGACACCCCCTTCCCCTTTCTTTCCACTTTCTTTTACGTACCCACCCTATCTAAAAAAATCAAATGTTTAGCTAACCGAGATTAGTTTAGATTGTACGACCCAAACCCAGCCAATAAGAAAGGAGTACAGGGGCAGAACTTGTGTCAAAAATAAAGGCTCTCATGCCCTTTGTTCAAGTGTACTCTCATGGCAACTGGCCAAAGAGACACCCCTCTGCTCAAAAGTAAAATTGCTTTACTAAAAATCTTTTGTTCAAGTGTTCAATTTCCCTAAGATTTTAAGCATTATCCCTCACAATAGGAACTGACGGTGGTAGTGCCAATATCTTCATATACAAGGAGGGAAAGAAGGAAGATATGAAGGAAGGGCAGGAGAGAGAGAGAGGGTGGGGATTTCATCTCTATGATGTTCATACTTGCTTCTGAAGCCTGTGCGTCGGGGTGTTGTTAGTCATAAAAACTCACATGCTCATTCCTCCATTCGGTGGGTAACAGACAGTGTGAAATCTCAGGCTAGGCTCAGCGATCATTGCAGTTTGAACTTTTCCTCCTAGATAAAATTTGCATTTCAGCAAAGGCCTGCAATGACTCAACTGAAAGACATGACTAGTGAACATTCTGTAATGATAACGGGTCCACTGGAGAGGGGGTAGATAGATCTTTCACAGAAAGATCCTGCTGAAATCACAGCCTTTGAGGTAACCTATGAGATAGATGTTCTCAAGAAAGCATTGTTTTCTGTGTTTTATATTATCTGCCTTATTAATCGAGTGTTTCCTAGTAAGCACATCTGCAGTTACATCATTTATCCCATTGATGAAATTGGAAGTAGGTCGTGGAGAGGACTGAGGGGTTGGGGAAGTGGAGGGAAGGCCCTCTCCTGTGCCGAGGTGCCCACAGATCGTCCGTGGGTCTCAAGGCCCCTGTTTTAGATGGTGGTAAGATCTGTATACAATCTGCAGAGAAAGTTTCGCCCTGGGGAGTTCCCCAAAACATTTGAAAGACGTTAACTCCATGGGCTGGTGTTTTTCTTTGCAAATGCCCCCGTATGAAAATAATAATAATAGTTAAAATGGAGGCCTCACATAGCACATGCCAGGTGCTAGACTAAGAGATTCATTTCAATTATGTCACTTGGGTAAGTACGTTATTATCCCTATTTTACAGATGAGGAAATTGAAACTTAGAAAAATAAAGTACATTTCCCAAGGTCCCCAGCCCTGGTGAGCAGTAGAGGACCGTCTGGGCTTTCCCTCCACTCCCCATGGAGCAGGATGTGGGGAGCAGAGGGGGCTCCCGGGGTGCACCACAGATGGGACAGTGGGAAGCAGCGGGATAAACACACGAAGGAAATGGTTTGGGGTTATAGGACATATCTATAACTCTATGAGAGAATTTCCATAAAAATCACATGAGAATCTGGCTGGGGGCCGTGTGGAGGCTACGTTTAAATGAAGCAAGCTGTGTAGTCCCCAAGCCGAGCTGCGCTGGTTTGTCTGCTCTCCCCAGCAGGGTGGAGCTCAGAAACAGGCCGAGAGCTCAGAAATCACAGAGCACAATACACATTGAATCATATTTTTCTTAGCCTTAATGCTTCAACATACGATTTCTTTTCCAGGCAAAGTTCAGCTGTGTCTGGTCTGATGCATTTGTGAAGTCAGAAGGGCTTTGTGCTTGGAGCAGGCAAAGCACTCCGTCCTGTATCTCTGAAGGCTGGCTTCCTCCGGTGGCCACGAGGCGTCCCTTTCCCAACAGTGGGTGGGATCCAAAGTCAACTCCTACCCAGCGGAGTGAGACCAGAGGGCCTGCTCTTGAGCCTTTCTGTGAGAACCTGGGCCTGGTGTCACCAAGAGGACAGCAGCCCCTTGATTGACGGTCCACTGTGGTCCATGTCAATGGAATCATCCGCAGCTTTAACTCACATTCAACAAGCATCTTAAAATACTGAGACTGCACAGGACACTAGGAATTTATGATAAAAATAAAAATCTTTTACAGGATCTCTAAATATTGCCTAAAGATGTTTCCCACCTGTGATGGTGGTATTCATAAAGCGGCTCCGACCCCAAGGAGGATCTGAAGTATTCATAAACGTAGCTTCCTGCTTCAGTACAGAAACCTTCAGGCTGACGTGAAGATTGGGGGATGATTCAGGCCCCAATTCCCAAATCTCCAGCTGAGGTGAGGTGCAGCTTCCAGGCTCAGGGAGCCGCGTCTGTCAGTGTTGTCCTGCCCAGGCAGCTCACCTGGACGGCAGCGCAGGCACCGTGCGGGCCGGACAGCTAGCCGCTGCTCCCTCTGAGCTCATGGCTTCCCGATGAAAGCCACACCACACTGAGGGCCCTGACTCATGGCTGGGAGAGGAACCGCATTCACGAGCCTTTCCGGCATACAGGGCTGTTCTTTTGCGTTCTGGGAGCTTCATGGGGTGTTACCATATGATTTAGCACTTTGTTTCAGAAATGACCAATTAATTCCTTTTAAGTCTCATGGAAAGAGGCCAGTGACATGTTCTTGGAAATGTGAATTCATTGGTTTGTGAAGTCAACTTATGAGAAAACACCAGATTACCGCATTACGCCATGCCCACCAATGAAGATGTCCCTTTATGGCTACAGGACTGGCCTGAATATGGGCCCGGCTCAGGACTGTCCTCTGGGAAGCCCAGCAGTGAAGCACTTGGCCACTGGATGTCCCCAGACAGAGGCCTGAGCTTCTGAGAGCCAGCAGGCAAAGAGGAAGACATACTGCTGCCCCGATATCCAAGCAGGGCTGGGTGTCCCATGCTCACAGTCTGCTAGAGTGGAGGGAAGAGACTGGCCTTGAGCCTGCCCAGGCTTTCCTCCCACCCCCTGTTCTTCCACTTCTGCATGTTCATCCTTCCCAGCATCTGCCCTGTAGAAGTGTCAGGGGCTTGCACAGGGTGACTGCCTACTGACCAGTGCTCATTTCCTTAGGAGGAATGACTTGTATTCTCTTGTTTAACTAAACGAGTAATTAATCCAACAAACATTTGCAAACAGCCTGCTCTGTACCCAACACTATGCCAAGTTCTGGGGCTGCTGAGCACCCTGCTCCTAGCTAGGGGTGCTGGAGTAAAGCTGCAAGGAGAAGGCATTCTGAAAACATCTGTGTCATTTGAGAGGCATAAGCCGGTGAATGGAAACACTGCCAGGAGAAAGCTGGACAAAATGACCAACTCTGTCTTTCTGGGGCAGAAAGTCCCTTTTGCACCAGACCTGCATTGTGGCTTGAGGCCCTGCCTTAGGAGGGAGGCTGGGGAGAACAGGGAGATGCATTTCCAGCCTTCCCCTGGACTCCAGGTTCACCCCACAGGGCAGGACAGGCTGAGCAAATGGGTGAGTCCTATGAATTTGAACCAAATGCACCAAGCAAATGGGATTCCAGCAGCCAGAGTCTTTTGTATCCTCTTTGTTGGTTAAATTCAGTAAACAATGTTTTGGCCCCTAAAATGATCCAAGTTCTGAGGATATCAAAAATAAATAAGACCCATTTCTTGCCCTTAAGGAGTTTATAGAAGAAACAGATATAAGTATATTTAATTTCACAGCAAGCAAAATCTCTGTTCATATTTTAGATGTACAAGAAATATTATTTCTTACTTTTATCTGTAACTAAATTTAAGTAATATTTTAAGTGCCCATTTTTGCAGAGTGATAGCACACCAATCCCAATACATTTGTTATTTTCCCTGTTACCCCTGGGGTTGGGGATAAGTACTAGGGGTTTTGTATGGTGCCAAGAAATTGAGCAAGGAGACATCCATGCCTCATCTCTCTCCACTCACGTCTTCTGAGCCAATCATTATTCTTGCCAGGTCTTCACATCTGGCCCAGCTGTGTCACCACCACTTGTCCCTTGTCCCATTCGTGAAGTCCCTTAGGAGCCAGTGCATTGCTTCATTCCTTCTCTGCCTCTCTTGGACACTTCGGGTGTCACTGCTGTTCCCATCCCACACTGGGTGTGGGAAATTCCGAGAAATGATCTAAGACTCTGTCTACTTATGTTTTTAACTGAAACTGCTGGCATCTCTCCACCAATCACAACACTGCCTATGGTGGCAATGGGCATATCAAGTTGACATTTCAGAAAACATCCTGAATCTTCCCAGAGGGAAAAATAAAACACGCCTCACATAAAAGCACGGAGAACAGAATGTCATACAGCTTCTCAATTGCTACACTATGAAGCAATGCCTTCAGAATCAAGGCAAAATGACTTCCAGCCTAGAATTCTATACCTAGCTAACCTGTCAACGAAGTGTGAGCATGGAGTTGTGGGTGGTCACGTGTGGAAGCCTTGGGATGCTTCTTCCCAGGCATTCTTCCTCAGGAAGGCCTCAGGAGACACACAGTTGAGTGCAATCATAAGCCAGAGGAGTGGAGGACGAGAAACGGGAACACATGGAATCAGGATGGAAGAAGGAGGACATGAATTCACAGGACAGAATGACGGAGGCCTCGGGTGAGAGCTGAGCCACAGGCCTCGGGACCAGCCTGACCCAGGTGGCAGCAGAGCAGCCAAGAAACCACAAGAGGAACAGCACTGATGACAGTAACAGCAACAGGCTACATACAACTGACCAAGCACAGAATGTGCACGGACTTCTTCCAAGGAAATGTTCGTTTCTATGGAAGATGTTGGGAAGGAATTCATGATAGGTATTTAGAAAGCTAAGCAAACAACAAGAAAGAGGCAATTATTGATTTAAAGAAGGAAAACTTGTACAAAAGGAAAAGCAATCATATTATACAATGACTCAACTATGAATAAAAGTAACACAGTTCAAATAACATAAATGAGGAATACTGACTCCACCCAAAATGGCGACATCATGATGTTGAACTGAGAGGAAGAGGTGTAGACGGAAGGAGGAAGGAGTGGGAGGAGCTGGGAGAAAGGGAACTCCCCATCAATGATCCCAGCTCACATGGAAAACCAATACATGTCCTGGGTCATCTGTAGACTCAAATGCAGGGAGATGCAGGCAAGGCAGGTGAGAGACGCGGCCAAGGCAGGTGAGAGACGCGGCCACCCGAGAGCAGGAATCAGCAGTGGGGCTATGAGGTAGGGAGCCATTATTGTTTTCATTGGAAGCCTGGGAGTGCTATTGACATCTTATGCTCTGAACATGCATACCTTTGATTTTCTAAAAAGAAAAGCCATATTGTGCCAAAGGGAGAGGCAAGATTTGGTGAGAGTGTTATGATGAGAGGGGATTTCTATGCCAGATTCAGGGCAGGGGAGATCACACGCCATCACTCACATCAGGATCAGAGTCTCCTATCCTGCCCAGGGGGTGGCATTTCTGTAGCTTCTCCCTGCTGAAGCAGGGTCTGCAGACAAACGCCTGCTGGGCAGTCGGAGCCAGGAAGTTGGGTCCTCCCATCCTCCACATGGACCCACCTGAGACACTCTGGGCCTTGCCTGCCCTCACATGGTGCCTCAAATATCCGCATTAAAGACCCACGCCTTTGAAGCAGGATCCCTCCCAAAATACAGAGGTGACCTCCTTCAAAGTGGGCACAGCCAAATGCTTAGGAATCAATTTTGGGAACCCACCACACACTTACATGCACACATGCACATAAGCCATCATGCCTGCAAGCCACAAGATGGGGCAAACTTTGCTGCAGACTTCCACCCTATACAACTACAAATCCAGACGTGGCTCCCCAGTCCCTGACTGTTCCAGGGGAGGAGGAGCCGATGCCACCCTGACCATGGGGCACAGCAGTCCCGTAGCCTGAGGGTCCAACAGCTCACCCTGAGATGAACGTGTAGCGGGGTGTGCACACCTGCTATGACGCTGTCTCTGAAGGTTTTCCCTGACAGGCTGCTCTGGCAGGCCCAGCACATAATGCCACCTACCACTGGGCTGTGATGTTCGACTCCACAGCTCATGTTCTTTCCAGGCCTCCAAGCGCACCCTCAAAACAATTCTTCCAACAAGTTGGAACCAGCTCCCACCTTAACCCAAAGTTCTGTGAAACCCCACCTCAGTCTAGTGTAATGTGAAGGAGACACACTTACGCCCCACGAGCCTGTTCAGGGAAAGCCATCAGGGTCCTTGTTGGAGAAGCGGTGACTGCAGCAGTATCTCCTGTCAAAGGAAGAACAAACTCCATTTCAGAACGGGGTCTGGTACCCGCTGGGGAACCCCTTGGTCATGGTGCCGAGTGACAGTAGGAAAGCTCCGTGGATACGTGTGTGACATCTCCTGGGTGAGTCCTAAAGTATTCAGGAAGAACAGAATCTTGCCACAGGGGAATTCCTTGAGAGCAAGTAGGGGCTTAGTGAGAGAGAGAGTTGCGTGTTTAGGCTAATAACAAAAGCACGTAGATACTTACTGACTGGAGAAATCCTGGGGCAGCTGGTTCTAGAATTTGAGAGTGGAGCCATGCAGAGGGCTTAGAATAAAACCTCGTTTTGGGCTATTTTTGGCCAGAGTGCAGAGGGGAGCATCCGCGCAGGTGCCAGGATGCTTCAAGAAGAGGCCTCGCCCAGTAGCTTCTGGACAAAACCACAGGGAGAGAACTGAAAGCAGATGCCAGAGCTTCTCCCTGCCCGGAGGAGCTTCGGAGAAACACAGCCCCACCCAGATCCACTCAACTCGCATTTGCATTGTTACAAGACCCAGGTGATTCTTTGAGAATCGGCCTGGCTCCTCAGCTGCCAGGGTCAAGTCATTGCAGGGATAGATGGGAGCGCCAAAGGGGCTCAGGGCTCCAGTAACTCAGATCCTTTTAAACTCTGAGACTTTCTGCCCCAGGCCTCTCCTAAGCAGCCCGTGCTGAACCAGGTAATTCTCATTCTCATAACTGAAGATGTTGAGAAAGGAAAATATCATGAACCCCCAAAAGCACTAAGCTAAAGGGAAAAGTCAAGCTGGGAACTGCTTAGGGCAAACCTGCCTCTCATTCTAGTCAAAGTCATCCCCCTGCTCACCGAGGTAAATGTGTATCTGATTGCCTCTTTTGGAGAGGTGAATCAGAAACTCAAGAGAATGCAAGTTTGTCTCCTGTCTATCTATGAACCAGGAAGCTCCCTCCCAGACCCACCTTTCTAGACTGAACCAATGTCCATTTTCCATGTTGATTGATATCTTGTATCTCCCTAAAATGTGTAAAAGCAAACCGTGCTCTGACCACCTTGGGTACCTGTTGTTAGGACATCCTGAGGCTGTGTCAAGTGTGTGTCCTCAGCCTTGGCAAAGTAAACTTTCTAAATTAACTGAGACCTGTCTCGGATTTTCGGGGTTCGCACCACGGAGCCCAGTATCGTCCCTCAGGTGTTGTGGTGGGTTTTGTTGTTGTGGCTGAATGATGGATGTTAATTACTGGACACTTGACACAACAGCTTCCCTGTTTGTACTTCAAAAGCCCTGGTGCCATTTTCTTCCTTCTGCCTTCTGGATAAAGACCACAGCAGCTGACACTCCACAGCTGCAGTGAAGAAAAACAAGGGGGCCCCTGTTGAAATAATCCCAATGCAAAATTTACCATTTGGGGAACGTTGCTAATAAATGTACATTTTGAGAGCACTTATAGGAAACTGGACGTTTCAAATCAGAGTGGGTCTGTGCTGCAAACCCAGTCCGCAAGCATTTGGGAAAGTCAACCCAGCGATGTTCCTTGGAAATGGCTCATTGTCATAAATTCTTCAAACAGGTTAACACAAAGCTAGGCGAACAATAAAGGCAAGGCTAAATTTTATTTTTAGAAAGTGCCATAGCTGAATTGATTTTTAAGAGAATATATAAAAGAAAGAATCTAAATCTTGGGAACTGGTAGAACCAAGTTATTTACCATTTTTACTGTTCAATTTCCGCTGGTAGAAACAGGAAGGAAGCCGTAAAGGGCCTGTCCATTGAAAAGAGACCAAAGTAGGAACGCAAATAAATACTGGAACCCAGTGGTTATGGTAACTGACAACCTCAAAGATTTTTCACATCCTCTCTGGGGAAAAGAATATTTTATGCTAATTTGGGGGGTAATGGATGGCATTTTACCGAATATGTAGATCCTAATGTGAAACTAAAAATTTCCATGAAGGAAATATTTTCCACAGGGCAAGAGTCTCAGAAGCTAAAAGGCAGACGTGTTTTGTTCCAGTTAAACTTGATTGATAGCCTTAAATCATTATAATTAAACTTTCAACAGTAATGGCATGCTCTCTTCTTCTATTTTCCTTGTATCTGGGGCTTCCCTGCAAGACTGGTTGTGTGAATATGGCCACATTATTTCCTCTGGGGCAGACACGAAGGTCCCCTGTGGTCTCTGGGCTTGTTTTCTGTGTCCTGCACGAATCAGGAGTTGTATGTCCAAGGAACACCAGCAGAAACCCCCGTGAAAGGAAAGGCTCCTTGCTGCTCCCCAGTCGTCCCTCAGCCACAGGGACAGTGCGTGGGACAGGTATGTCACGTCAGGCCATACGTGCACCGCACCAATCACGACAGCTGTTCCTGTTTGGCTTTTTCAACTTCAAAGCTTCCTGCTTTCCTGAACATGCATTCCGAGTTTTATTTTCCAGCGCTACAAACCATGCAGTTCCCCAAGTGCGCTAAAGGTCAAGCTTTCATCCCGGGCCTAAAGGAATACACTTGGACCTTTTCCTTTTTTGTTTTCCTTTGGGGAAGTCATAAAAACAGCTTTGATAATTAGTAAACAGCCAACATTTCCCCAACCCTCGTAAAACATAAAGGCGATGGGAAAACCCAGATTTGCTTTCAAGTCTCGTAGAGGCTTGTGTTCCGGGGGCCTACATTCTTCTTCTGAGTGCAAGCAAATTGTTCAAGCTGCCTTGCTGGGTCTGTCTGTATTACCTTGTCCACCCTGGAAGGAATATGACCAGGTTCAAGTTTCCGTCCTGGCCATGGCATATGAATTCACTAAAGGTAATGGGGAACTGGCCTGATTCATGACAGATTAGAGACTAGAGTTGAACTTTGGAGACTGAAAAATTATTTGAACTTTCATTACATGAAAGAGCTCCATATTTTTTGTGTATTTCTCCATCTTCCTGGTAAACCCAATAAAGTCACTAGTGTACAGAAGAGCTTTTAATCAGTTTTGAATTACTTTGAAATTCTCAACCCAGCCTCTTAACTCAAGGAAACAGAAAATATTAGCAGCTGAATTTGAGTCCATGATATGTGGTTGCCTAATATCACATCACAAGGGTTGGCAAAGTGATCACCTGGGTACCTGCACAGCCTAATGGCCCTGCAAAGAACAGGCAGGATGCAAATCCACCATGGCCACTTTGGAGCCATACTCCTGTCTTAGCTGGAGCCTTAGCTGGTGCTGAGAAGCATATAAGACAGGAAAGAGGAGGGGCAGGCTGCTTCTAGCCTCCTCCAGAAGGGAAAGTTGAGCTTAGTGGGTGACAAGTGTAGGTGATCTCAAAATATGAGCAATTTCTGGTAGCATTACATTCAAATAGGAGACAAGTACACCAAGGAAGTAGAAAATATGTTGGCTCAAGAGTTTGCAAAAGAGGCAACATCTTTAATTAATTCATGGACTACATGGGAAGTGTGCAGAGGAAAAAGAGGTAAGATGTAAAATTAAATACTTTAATTAAATAAGACAATGCCCAGTCAGACTCACTCGTTGTAAGGACAGAAACCAACTGACTTATTTAAGCAGCAGATGAATTTATCGAAACCTCAAATCCCACCCAGGCCTGGCCAGGGAGGACACGTGGCCCTCACTGCCAGGCACTTGAGCTGGGGCTTGCCCACTGCCCACCCTGGCACAGGGCCCCAGTGTCATTTCTAGCCTGCTGACACTGCTGCCCTCTGTGGAGGGGCCTCTGCCCTGTTTCCAGGAAAGCTGGGACATGAGGATCTTCCGTGTTCAGCTTCTGAGTGGGAGGTGCCTCTGCTTACCATGGAGGTTCATCAACTGGGGATTTCTCTGAGCATTAGAAAGAATTAGAAGCAAAAAGGGAAAAGAGATGTCTGCAGTTCTTCACCCCCTCTCCCTTAGCAACACCTTAAAACGAATAGGAATCCTCCCTTCCAAAGGACAGAATGGACCCAAACTTACACGGTGCTCCACATTGACTCTGCAAAGGCATGGCTCTTCCTGCCACAGCCCAGGCATGAGTGTTGCTGCCTCTCCACTGACCGGTCATTCGCTGCTTTCCCTACCCAGGTGCTGGGGCTTGGCTGTTCTCTTGCTTCCTGCATGTGCACCTGGCTCTTTAATTATGCTTTTCCAGGGAAACATGTGCATGAACCAACACTTAGTGCTTTAAAGCCTCCTTCAATTTTGAAACACGTACAGCTGAAAATTGTAGGCAAGATGAAATACGGATCTTCACCTGCCAGGTCTTCAAGCACTTTTCCTTCAAGTTCTCTTTTTAAAGAGAATGTTTAACCTGTGTGTTTCCTTTAAAACCTTTTTACAGTCTATAAACGTTCATTGAGAATCTATGCCCGGCTCTAGGTGCGTGGACATAGACAGTTATCTCCATAGAACCCTGTAAGGAGTTATACCATCCCCATTTTGCAGATGAGGAAATGCAAGTACCATCTGGCAGAATGACAAGGCCAGCTAATAGAAAGTCACTTCCCAAACACAGGCCTTCCTGTCCTTTGGAACCGACCCCTCCAAGAAGCTGTTTCCCTGGAAGATGTCCTCACCTAGGGCAGCTTCGTTCTAGGGGGAGTCTCTCGCCGCTGGGAGCCCATGCTCCAGATGTCCAGAGTGGGCCTTCATACTTTGGCTATAGAGGTTAAATCAGGTATTGATGGACACGTGTCTGACAGAGTTCGTGTTCAGAGTGTTGGGGAACATTGCTGGAGTTGTAAGCTGGTTCTAATCATCAGAAAAAGTGCTGGAAAGCTGGGCCTTTATCCTTCTGTCCTCTCAGGGAGCTGGTGGCTCATAGAGACTGAGAATCACATATCACCCACCACCCCAAACTAAAGAGTTGTAATGATTCTAATTAAAACACCAAAAACCAAAGTGAAATCCCTGAACGACACAGAGTGAACATTACAGTTGCCAAGACTTTAGCAGCAGAAGGGAGCCCTACACAAAAACAAAGGAAAGGTATTTTCTTGATGAAATGACTTTCTAGCCATTTCTGTCTGGGGAAAGCAATACATTTCAAGAAGAAGGGAGAACAGAAGTGTGGAAAAGTTCAATGCCCACATCAACAAAATCACATTCCACTAGGTTCACATGTGACCTTCAAAAAAGGTCAAACCGTTCATTTCAACAGCATTTTTGTGCTTCAAATGGTACTTGACTGTAATTGAGTTTCTATGATAAGATCCAGGGATAACAGATTCTCATCAGTTGTCAAATGTGATCTTTCCAAAGTAAAGGGTGGTCAGGTGCAGTGGCTCATGCCCATAATCCCAGCACTTTTGGAGGCTCAGGCAGGAGAATTGCTTAGGTCCAGGCGTTCAAGACCAGCTTGGGCAATACAGTGAGAACCCATCTCTATGAAGAATACAAAAATTAAGCAAGTATGGTGGTGTGCACCTATAGTCCCAGCTATTAGGGAGGCTGAGTCAGGAGGATGACTTGAGCCCCATCAAGGCTGCAGTGATTCATGATCATGCCGCTGCACTCCAGTCTGGCAACAGAGGGAGAACTTGTCTCAAAAGAAATAAAAAAGTCAAGGGCTTTGGCACAGTGGTGTGTGCCTGTAGTCCCAGCTACTGATGAGGCTGAGGCGTGAGGATCACTTGAGCCCAAGGGTTCAAATCCAGCCTAGGCAACATAGCAAAACCCTATCTCTAACAAAAAAAAAAATCAAATAATAAAATTAAATTTAAAAAAACCAAGGGCACTACAAAATGCCAACTGCTAATTGATGCAAACTCTCCACTACAGAAACATTGGTCATATGCCAATAGCATATGGAATGACAGAATTACATCTTCAGATCTGGTGATTTAACATTTCTTTGGTTATGACAGAGGGGCAGAACTGTAGGTTTTGCTGGACGGGGCTCCAGGACCTGAACTGGGCCCCCTGGAAGCCTCCCCTTAAGACCTTGTCATGCAAAGAGTCTCCCAGGCATCCAGAGGTCCCAGATTATTTTCATCCAGCTGGAAACAGATACAGCTTCAGAATTTTTACCTAAGTATTTTGTGGGGGAGGAAAAAAATCCTAGTTTCTTTATCATTAGCCCCATGAGGATTCTAAAACCCCTGATGAAAATAGGCCATATCAGGCAAATCACCCTGCCCTGAAAGAAGGGAAAACCAGAGGCGCTCTGAGGGGGCTGCACTTTGCGTTTTTCCCAGGGTGTTTTGTGCACCAGGTGTAGCAGATGAAAACACCAAACCTCCTGGCTTATGGAGGGATCCAACCACTGCACGTCCTACAGCCCAGTAGACTCTTTAAAGTGCATTTGATGGCTGGGTGCGGTGGCTCACACCTGTAATCCCAGCACTTTGGGAGGCCGAGGTGGACAGATCACAAGGTCAGAAGATTGAGACCATCCTGGCTAACATGGTAAAACCCAGTTTCTACTAAAAGTACAAAATATTAGCTGGGCATGGTGGCGCGTACCTGTGGTTCTAGCTACTCGGGAGGCTGAGGCAGGAGAATCCCTTGAACCAGGGAGGCAGAGGTTGCAGTGAGCTGAGATCATGCCACTGCATTCCAGCCTAGGTGACAGAGCAAGACACTGTCTCGAATAAATAAAAATAAATAAATAAATAAATAAAGTGCATTTGATAAATTCAGATGCTCTCTACGTGTTTCTGAGCACACTTTCTCTCACACAGTGTTTGGAGCAAAGAACTCAATGAACTTAAAATCCCACACAGAATGGTGGGAAAGGCTTTCTTCACAAGTTCCATCTGTGTTAATCAGTGTCCGCACCACCCAAATGTCCTTCTGGGACTGGTGTTAAGACCTAAAGATTAAGCCTCTGTCCAAGTGGAATTTATGAGCAAATGTAGATTGTCATGGAAGTCTGCTGTTACACTGAGACAGAATAGTCCCGAAATGTTAAATTTACATGAGGCTCACCCTGTAATTCATTTTAGACCCTCTTGTTAAGGGCAGGACTCATTGTCACAGACTGATTTGGGGTGTTAATGCCTCTTCTCTCTTCCTCAAGGGACACCCCGAGTTTTCAAAGGCCTCTGCTAGCCATGTTCAGTGCAACCTGCAGACTCCACCCTCCAGCCCTGACACAGATCTAGCCCAAATTAGACACGATGGAGAAGAAAGGGAGGGAGGCTGAAGGAGCCCTGCGGGTCCTGGGCTTTGTGAATGCATTTGAACAAGAGCGTTGCTAGCGTGCTTCTGATCTCAGAAAATGCCAGGTAGGGAAATCACTAGAGATGAAAACAACACACAAAACAAAACAAAAAACCTTTTTTTAGGTAAAACTATAGAAAGAGTGAAGCAGATAGAATTACAGTTTTCTTCAGGCAGTTTACATCTTCAGTGTTTCGAAAACCTTAGGTTTTATCAGAAGTGGTTGAAAACCCACTGACGGAGTCCGGCCTCCGCGTAGCACAAAAGAAGCCACCGAATTCCCCAGGGGAGCCCAGTGTCTTCCGAGGCCACAGGTCAGTGAAGGGCAGAGCTCTGAGCTCTGAGCTTGGTGGGAAAGCTCCACCTTCCAGCCTCTCCTCAGCCCACATGGCCTCCCTTTCTTTCGCTGCAGACCCTGTTTGAAGTAGCCATGTCCTTGGGTATTTCGATAAAATTGCATCTCTATTTCTGTCGGCTCCTAGAAGCTGGAAGCCAAGGCATTACTAAACCTTCACTAAGCTCCAGTATGTAGGAAAACCAGAGAAGCAAAAAGACTTCAAGAGCCGTCACTGTCTCTGTGTCACCCTCCGAAGCACATCATATGCGAGTAAAAAACACTGGTTAAACTGAGAGAAATCAGAGCGGGCCTGGACCTCGGTGTTTCCTTTTCTGTGTTTTATTTCGTCCCTTGTGTCAGACATCAGGCATAAAGATTGTGTTAAATATGCTCTTCCGATTCTTGGCACTTTGTCACTCTGGGTCTATGGAAGGCATTCAAATTATATTTATTTCTCTATTAATTCATTTACTGACCCATTCTTTTCTTTGGGAACTAGAGAAGCCCTCTTTCTTTCTTATTAGTAGTAAAATAACAATCCTCTGGCTGTTATGAATATTGTAGAACTGTACAGGCATGCCTCATTTTATTACACTTTGCTTGATTGCACTTTGCAGAGATTGCATTTTTTTCCAAATGGAAGGTTCGCGGCAACCCCGCGTCGAGCAAGTCTATCTGTGCCATGCCGCCAGCAGCGCATGTTCACTTCATGTCTTTGTGTCACATTTTGGTAATTCTTATGATATTTCAAATGTTTTCATTATTATTATATATGTTATGATGATGTGTGATCAGTGATCTTTGATGTTACTACTGTAATTGTTTGAGGGAGTCACAAACTGTGCCTCTACATAATACAGTGAATGTAATCAGTAAACGTTGTGGGTGTTCCGACTGCTCCACCAACCAGTTGTTTCTCTACCTCTCCCCTCTCCTCAGGCCTCCCAATCCCTAAGACACAACAATACTGAAATTAGCCAATTGATAACCCCTCAATGGCCTCTAAATGTTCAAGAGAAAGGGTCATATGTCTCTCATTTGCAATTAAAATCTAGAAATAAGCCAGACATAGTGGCACAGATATGTAGTAGCAACTGCTCGGGAGGCTGAGGTGGGAGGATGGCTTGAGCCCAGGAGTTGGAGTCCAGCTTGGGGAAAAGGGAGGGAGAGAGGGAGGAAGGGAGGAAGGGAGGAAGGGAGGAAGGGAGGAAGGGAGGAAGGGAGGAAGGAAGGAAGGAAGGAAGGAAGGAAGGAAGGAAGGAAGGAAAGGAGAGAGAGAGAAAGAAAGGAAGGAAGAAAGGAGAAGAAAGAAAGAGGAAGCAAGGAAGAAAAGAGAAGGAAGGAAGGAAGGAAGAAAGGAAGGAAAGAAAAAACAAGAAATGATTAAGTCAGTGAGTGAAGAAGGCTTGTTGAAAGCTGAGATAGGCCAAAAGCTAGGCTTGCTGCACCAGTTAGCCAAGTTGAAAATGCAAAAGAAAGATTCTTGAAGGAAATTAAAAGTGCCACTTCAGTGAACACATGAATGATAACAAAGTAAAACACTCTTTGCTGGTATGGAAAAAGTTTGAGTGGTCTGGATAGAAGAGGACACCAGCTGCAACATTCCCTTAAGCCAAAGCCTAACTCAGATCAAGCTCCTAACTCTTTTCAATTCTATGAAGGCTGGGAGGGGTGAGGAAGCTGCAGAAGAAAACTTGGAAGCCAGCAGAGGTTGGTTTATGAGGTTTAAAAAAAGAAGCCATCTCTGTAACATAAAAGCATAAGGTGAAGCAGCAAGTGCTGATGGAGATGCTGCAGTAAGTTATCCAGATCTGGCTAAGGTCACTGATGAAGGTGGCTACACCAAACAGCAGATTTTCAGTGTAGATGGAAGAGCCTTCTACTGGAAGAAGATACCATCTAGGACTTCCTGTAGCTGTAGAGGAGGAGTCAATGCCTGGCTTCAAGGCTTCAAGGGACAGGCTGACTGCCTTTTAAGGGCTAATGAAGTTGGTGGCTTTAAGTTGAAGTTGATGCTCATTTGCCATTCTAAAAATTCTAGGGCCCTAAAGAGTGATACTAAATCTATTCTGCATGTACTCTATAAATGGAACAAAGCCTGGATAACAGCACATCTGTTTATATTATGGTTTACTGAATATTTTAAGCTCGCTGTTGATATCTACTGCTCAGACAAAAATATTCCTTTCAAAACACTGCTCATTGACAATGCACCTAGTCTAAGGTGCATCAGAGCTCTGATGGAGATATGCAAGGGGATTAATGTTTCATGTCTGCTAACACAATATCCACTCTGCAGCCCATGGATCATGGAGTAATTTTGACTTTCCAGTCTTATTATTTAAGAAATCCATTTTGTAAGGGTGTACCTTCTATAGATAGTGATTTCTCTGATGGATATGGGCAAAGTAAATTGAAAACCTTCTGGAAAGGATTCGCTGCTCTAAATGTCATTATGAACATTTGCAATTCATGGGAGGGACTCAAAAGATCAACATTAACAGGAGTTGGAAGAAGTTGATTCCAACTCTCATGAATGACTTTGAGGGACTCAAGGCTAGAGTGTTGGAAGGAGCTCCAGATGTGGTGGAAATAGCAAGAGAACTGGAATTAGAAGTGGAGACTGAAGATGTGACTATTGCTGCAATCTCACGATCAAACATGAACTGATGAGGAGCTGTTTCTTATCATGGGCAAAGAAAGTGGTTTCTTGGGATGGAAACTACTCCTGTTGTAGATGCTGTGAACATTGCTGAAATGACAACAAAGGATTTAGAATATTACATCAACTTAGCTGATAAATCAGGGACAGGGTGTGAGACTATTGACTCCGGTTTTTAAAATTCTAGTATGGGTAAAATGCTATCAAACAGCATCCTATGCTAGAGAAAAATCTTTTGTGAAAAAAAAAGAGTCAATCAGTGCAACCAATTTCATTGTTGTTTTATTTTAGGAAATTGCCATAACCACCACCCTGATCAGTCAGCAACCACCAACGTCAAGACAAGACCCTCCACCAGCAAAGAGTGAAACTCACTGAAGGCTCTAATGATCGTTAGCATTTTTTAACAAAATGTATTTTTAAATTAAGTTATATGAATTATTTTAGACATGATGCAATTGCACAGTTAATAGACTACAGAATGGTGTCAACATAACTTTATATGCACTGGGACACCAACAAATTCATGTGACATTGCTTTACTGTGGTGATCTGGAACCGAGCCCACGACGTCTCTGAAGTCTGCCTGTGCTTGATATCTTGCTTCATGCCTCAGAGATCCTGGTTATTTTATATAAACCTAACTTACTTATTTTGATAGTAAAAAAGCGAAATAAAGCCAAACTATATCTCACCTACATATTCTAAGCAGTTAAAGACATTTGAAGCCTCCAATTTGCAGATTTGTAACTGATGATTGAGAGGCATAGCTGAGTGGCTGGTAGAGACAGAGATGTGGTTCTCAGGATGGCTGGGTACTTTCTCTCTGCTTTGATGCTCCTCCAGAAGATGCTTCATTACTTGCAGGACAGAGAACTATTTAAAAAAACACTAATAAAGAAGTATATCATCTTGAAAGCTTGGCCTGAAGAATTCAGTATGCAGGATATTATCTCATGCTCAAGTATTTGTTAGTCTCAATGATTCATAAATCAATCCTTAAATACACTTAGTCATTTTGCCAAATTTCACATGTGTGTGTATAACCCAGTACTGACAATGATTTATTATGTAGTAAAATGGGTACAACAACATTTGGCTGATGGCAGTGTACATTGATACAACTTTTGGAGAGCACTATGGCAACCGTATTTCAAGAACAATAAGAAGGTTCACAATATTTGATTCAATAATCTCACTCCTGAGAATTTATTCAGGAAAAGAGCCCACAGGAATAATTCAAAGAAGAGGAAAGGTTACATACATAATAATGTTCATTATGGAAGCTATGTTCTAGTGAGGTAAACATAAACATAAGTAAAGAACGAAAGAAATCTATAAATGATGAAAAATGACACGATGCGAATAAGTGTGATGATGTGAGATGATGTATTAGAGAAGAATGGGAGGGGATGCTGTTTGTAGGATACTCAGGGAAATTCTCTCTGAGGGGAGTGACCTTTGAGCCAAGACCTGAAAGTGAGAATGAACCAGTCATGTGAAGAGCTCAGTGAAAACATCTTGAGATAGGAAAGAACTTGATAGGTCAGGAAGGGGATTATCAATGTGATCAGAATGGGGTGAGCCAAAGGAGAGAAGCGTAGGTAGAGGTGGGGTGGGAGACGGTAGACAGTGTGATGTGTGAAAACGCTAGAATCAAAGATGCATGCGATGAGCCCCTCTACATGAAGATTTTGCCTGCATATGAAGACAAACTGCAGGGAAACACAGAAAAATAAAAAACAATAGTGTATATTTTTAAATTGCTGTTAACATTTTTACAATATTATTTGCCAAAACTTAAGATTCACTTGGCTGAATATGCAAAATACAGTCTCGATATTGCACCATTATGACATGAAATCCATTCTCCTTCATTCCTACGCCCATTCCCACTTCATTCCTACCCATTCCTGCACGGCAGATGTAATCTTCCTTCAAGACCTTCTTCTCCACTGTAGCATGCTCCACAATGCCAACCACAACGACTGATCCACCTTACACCCACGAAATTGAATTTACCTTGAGAATTCAGTTCACTTTGAAAACACCTAGAAACATAATTCTACAGTTTTTAACCCTGTACTCAAGTTGCTCACAGCCTCAAGGCAGAGTTCTTACAACATGGACATCTGTCTTTAATAACAGACTGAAATATTGAGTCCTGAGGAATCAGAGGAGCAAGGTTGCCTGCCAAACACAGAAAATGGACAATGCATAAATCCATTCACATTTTTCAGGCAAAGCAAAGAAAATTTTAACAATCGATATTTTAATAATCAATCATCAATGGGCATATACCGCTAGTGCTCACCAATACCGACGTGCTCATGTCCGTTTTCGGTCTTCTCTGCAGTCAGGTGGGGTGGGCCATTTGCCGAATATGGTCTATGGAATGTGAACAGCAGTGAAATGTTCCTTCCAGCCTGGGTGACTTGGCATCTGGTATGATTTCCCTATGTTTTCTTTTCCTGTCCGCATGGCTGGGATTGAAGGATCCAAGAATGCAGAGCACATGTAGAAGGAGCGTAGATCTCTGAGTCACTACATGAAGGAGAGCTGCCCAGAAGAGCTGCTGGACCCCATCAGGCTCCATGTGAGTGAGAACTAAACTTGGATTATTTTAAGCCTCTGAGAGTTCAGGAGGCATTTGTGACAACAGCTAGCACATATTACCTTTCCAAATCATGACATGCTCTATGAGATGGATTTGCAGAGTCTTCCTACCTCCGCTTTTTTTTTAGAACTCTTATTTTCATAAAATATTGAATCATATGTCTCTTTGGGAGACACCAATTATATTTCCCAATATCAATTATTATGTCTACAGTAGAAAGAGAAACCGTAAGATTCTCCAAAATGGAGAAAACAAAACATGGCTTAATAGACCCGTACTGCCGGCTTGATGCTGCCTGTAAAAATCCAGAGAGCTCAATGGAATTCCAAAGGATCTCTCTGTTTGGGCTTTTGTTTTTTCCTGTGTCGCTCCTTCTGCCTGAGGTGCCTTTCCCCTCTTCTCTGCCTGGCACCATCTCACCGATGTTGAATGGTCCAGCTCAAATGTCGGCTCTCCTTCAAAACCTTTCTCTAGCCAGCCCCAGGCAGAATTAATCACTTCCTCTTTTTTTGTCCTTGAAAACGTCATCAACGACCTCCTAGATGACAGACCAATGTCTTATTTTCAGGTCTATATCCTATTTCATCTCTTTTGCATTTGTTAATATTAAAAACGTCCTCTTTATTTTGTAATACCCTTTTTTAGTATTTGAGATTCTGCTCCCTATACATTCTGTGCTTACCTTTCTCACCACTCTTCTCACCCCCTCTTCTGGCCCCTTCTGCACTTTCTCCTTAGATGTTGATGTCTCCCTGTGACATCCTTGACTCTCCTCTTACTTCACAAACTCACTAAATAATTTCATCCTCTCCCATCACCAAAAGGGATGTCTCCTGCTGAACTCTCTCCTGGACTCCAGACTCATATTTCCAGCTATTCACTAGAAATCTCTGCCTGGATGACTTCCAGGCACTGCACAAAATGGACCAATTTCCTTCCTCCCCAAGCGTGCTCTGCCGCCTGTATCCCTTCTCTCAGTTAGCATCATCACCAATTCACAGTTACCCAAGCTAGTAACCTCAAGAGTTCTCTCTCCTTCTCTCTTTCTCATCTTCCATATACAAATATTGCCAATTCTTATTTTAAAAGTCCTCATGTAAAGAAAAGAATGTTGTCAAGTGCAGTGGCTCACACCTGTAATCCCAGCACTTTAGGGGGCCAAGGCAGGAGGATCACTTGAACCCAGGGAGTTCAAAACCACCCAGGACAACAACAGTCTCTACAAAAATTTTAAAAATTAGCCAGGTGTGGCGGCACATACCTGTAATCCCAGCTACTTGGGAGGCTGAGACAGGATGATTACTTAAGCCCAGAAGGTTGAGGCTGCAGTGAGCCATGATCATGCCACTGCGCTCCAGCAGTCTGAGCAACAGAGTAAGAACTTGTCTCTAAGAAAAAAAAAATATATATATATATATATATGGATGGCCATAGTGTCAGAGACCTAAGTTCAAATTTGACTCAATGACTTCCTAGTCATATTACCTGGATCAAGTTACTTAATCTCTCAGAGCTTCTAATTTCTTATCATAAAATGGGGATAATAAGTAAATATGGAGGTCTCAGGGGTGTTGTAAACATTAAATGAGGAAACACGTGGAAAATGGCTAGTGTAGACAGATCAGATACTCATACATTTTAGCCTTTGTTTTCCTCTAAATACCCTTGTTACACTGCCCCCTTTCAAGACTTCATCACCTCTCACCTGGATTAGCGTGATGGCTGTAGAATGACTCTGCCTCCCTTCTCTTCCCCGTTCCCCCTCCCAGATGGGTCTTTTCCTTCAGACCTCTGGTGCTATGCTCTTCTCACACACAGGTTCTATCATACCTGGCCTAAAACTTTTGTGAACTCCCAAAGATAAAGCTACTCGTCACTCTCCTCAGTCATCATGTCTTTCCCTGACCACAACATGTCTGTTCTAGTTGGAGCCTTTTTGATTGCAAGGTACAACTTAAAGACTGTTAAGTTTCACCCAAGGACACCAGAGCTCTGGGAAAGACAGTAGCATTGCACCAAGCTCAGGCCTTAGTCATATACAAAGCCCACTACACCTGTTCTGGTCCCAAAACCTGGAATGGCTGTGGAATGCAGTAAGATAACTTTTTTGGTCTCCATACATATTTGAAACTAGAAGAGAAATCCCCCATGTGCCAGCTCACATTCAGAGCAGTTGGTAAAAGGTGAAACCCAATGGGAATTCAGACCAGGTGGGTCTGATGGCAGGGGGTCGAAGCTCTGCTGCCTGAGGAGAAGAGTGAGATCAGGAGGAGCAGGCCACATGTGAGGGATGTGAGAACCTCTCTACCTGCTTAAAATCCTGAAGGGCTGAGAAAAGAACTGCATACATTCTATCTGTTGACCAGGGTTAGCGCTAAAGAAGCTTGCCGTTCACCAAGGTTGTGGTTGGAAAAGGAATTATCTGGTAGAAATGAGAGCCCTAGGATGTTGCATACATGTGTATAGAGCCTGAACTTTGACTTTACATGTGATGCAAGGAGCCCAAAAAGAAAGGCTAAACAGCAAACCCCGCCGGGCCAGGGAGAGGCAAACACAAAGGCTTGCTGTGGGGCCAGTTCCCTCCTCATCCCTGTGCTGCTCTGCTCTCCACAGTGTACGCTCTAGCACAACTCTGCGCACCCATGGTTCAGCCCTCATGATTTGCCTTGGCCCCTCCTTTCATGCAAAGTCACCCCAGTTCCCCCAGACAACTGGCAACAGTCTCCTTGTTTCCCAACGTGAAAATCTTGAGCCATGACTGGCTTGGCTAGCTCATCTCTGCAATCCAGGCCACAAGTCATGGAGCCCTGAACAAGCTATAAGCTGGCTTCTTTGAAACCACATGTCTGCCCCTGGTTCCCTTAGGCATGAACCAGGGATGGGCTCATGTGGCTGGCTTTGGGGAGCAGCAAATACAGATGAGTAGGGAGACGACGGCCACTTTCCAAGAACAACGCACTGTGCTCAGACTGTTCCTCTAACCGGGACACACTCTTCATGGGCCTCCCACAGCCTCTTCTCTGCCTGACAAAGATCAAATGTCTCCAGAAGGCCACTTCAGGCCTCCAGGCAGCAGCAGTAGCCCCTCTCTAGGCTCCAACAAGCACGTTGTACTCACCTGCATATAGTATACCACTTACATGTTGAATCACAATTATTTGTTTACTCATGTGTTGTTTACTAGACTGTGGGTTTCTCAAGGGCAAAGACTGTCTCTCAGCTGTCCTCATATTCCCAGTGCCCAGCACCATTCCTGCTACCACCCAGGAGGGACTCCATGAGAGTTCATCATTTGATACATGAGCCAAGTCACCTGCACATTTTGTCCCATCTACTCAGCACTCTACAGAATCCCCCCCATAGCACAGGATGATGGATCAAGAGTCCAGCTTCCTTGGGTTACAGATAAAGAAACATGGCCTCTGGCAGGTGAAGGAGTTTGACAAATTCACATGCATGGTGAGCAGAGGCCCTGCGATGGGAAGGACGTCTCTCTCCTCGGGGTCCTCAGTCAGGCAAGGGGTCTGCTCACAGCACAGATGTCTCCGAAGAGCGAGAGTGGATGGGACCCTACCAACCACCACCAGCTCCAGTGGGCTGCAGGGGGCCAGCCTCCCAAGAGTTTTATCAGACTCAGAGTAGCTTTAGAAGTACAAATGTTTCTACAACTTCTGCTGCGCTACAGGAATCACTCCTCTTGTTCTTTATTGAGCCACCCTCAATGCAAACCGGGTCCTCCCTGAGAAAGGTCCGATCACCCCTAGCTTTTGAAGTTAACATCTGGGCCCTCTCTATGGATCAATGACACAGGCAGAGAAAGGACAGATCTGTCTCAGTGGCCCCAGCATAAGCGATTCAAGTCTAGGACTCTCTGATCTACCCTGCAGGCTTATTCCATTGTCCTGGAGCGGGGCCACGCTTACACAGGAAGCCCTGTGTATCACGCTGCACCGTGGGCAGAAACATTACAAAGTCCTTCCTATGACTGATAAACAGTGTTTGGTTTGGATCAAGAGGAAAAATAAGGCGCTCAGGATAATAGAGGCGGATGGGGAAAACACACGGGATTCCAAAATGAGAGCAAAAGAAGACGATTGCTTTGAACCATTAATGCAGTAACAAACTCTAGGAACAATGAGCATTGGCCAGAACAAGCTTCCTGCCATCCAGCTGCAGTCAAAGCTGAGAGTTCACGGAGGCCAGAGAACTGGCAGGAGCTGTGTTATGACTGGGGGAGAACAAACAGGCCAGGTCAAGAAAGGCAGGCCCCCTTCAAAGGACAACATCTCGGGGCGTAGATGACTTCAGCTGCAGTCACTAACAAAGAAAGGTGTCCCCTCCTGCAGAATGATAACATGAGACAATCTGAAAGGAAGAAAAAGGCAGATGGCCAGGCTGGGCTGAAAACTGTTCATGTTGCTCTCTAATAATAGGGTGATAGTATTATTTGTTTTTGTGAAACTGCTTTAGGAGGTGGTGGGTGGTGGGTGGTGGCTGACCCCACTTCACCAGGGATTCATGTGAGGAAACATTGTGACTGTCTCACTAACTCCAGGACCTTTTGTTTTGCTGAGTGAGGGATACAAGTTGGGGGGGGAAACCAAGCTGCTCAGGATGTTGGAAGCAATTGTTAGAGGCTGTGCAAGGGGTAAGTAAGAGGACAGAAGACACCGCTAGCAAGGGAGAAGAACTTGGGCAGCAGGAGTAGGGGGTAGAATAAAAAAAAAGTTTGATGGGAAATTTAATTTACTAAGAGGTGTGAGCTGGGATCTTTCATCTCCGTTTCTTCATGTGCTGAAGATTTCAGTAAAATAAGTCCTTCTTCCTAAACACACCGTGGAATGTGTTCTTTTTATGGGATGCTGATTTTGGAACCAGGTGGATGTGGGGTGAGAGCTGAGTTCCCTGCCCCAGCTAAGTTATACTTTTGAATAAATTGTTTCTGTGGAACTTCCCATGCCAGGATCTCAGGCCTTTGACCAAAGTGCCAACTTGGCATGAATAAAGGAAAATAATTTTTTCCCTTATCTCCACTCCCAGAGCTCTGCAATTGCAGTGAAAGCTAGAAGATTTATTAATAATTTAGTACAGTACTTATTCAGAAATTCTGTGCTTTGTTTTTCACTGTGGCAAACTAATTAGGGAAGAATAGAGTTGAAAAAAAGGGAAGTTGCTAGGCAGGGCCTAGGAGGAAAACCAAAATAGACTTTTATCCCCCCAGATCTAGGCCCAGTGAGGATAATTAGGCCAAGTTGTCCCAGCGGGGTAGATGTGGATAAAGTCTGGGTAGTTCAAAGGCTGAAGACAGAAGGGATTGACTAAAGAAGAAATCGAAAAAGAACTGGGGAGGTGTGGGCTCCACAGTCCAGAAACCTGAGCTGGCTGGATGACTGGGCTGGAAGGGAACTCAGATGGGACAGTAGTATAGGTACCTGTGAGGCCTTGGGAGCTTTAATAGTCAGGATAGGCCAAGTTATGCCGCATTAACAGATACACTCCAAAACTTCCGAAATACAAAGTGAGACAAGCTGCTGTTAATAAAGCAGCTTCCTTGGTTAGTTCTCCTCCATACGGCTACCCAAGGCCCCAGGCTGCTTCAATCTTGTAGCTATGCCTTCCAGAACACATGACTTCCAAGGTCGCTGCCGAACAGGAAAGAATTAACAGTACAGAATAAATAGTAAAGTGTATTACCCACTGTGGTAGCCACTAGCCATCACATGAGACCAGTGGCTACCACAGTGGACAGTGCAGATATAGAACATTTTCATCCTTGCAGAGAGTTGTGGTGGACAGAGCTGGCCTAGAGGTTTACACAGCGGACTTCGTTGCCCCTCCAGGAGATGGCCTTCATCACTTCTGCCATATCCCATTGGCTGGAGCCTAGTGCCTTAAACCCAGCCTCACTGCTACATAAGCTGGGGTGTGTGCGCCCAGAAGGGAGTGGGATTGGTGAGACTCCAGCCACTCCCACAGGGAGCCTTGAAGGAATCTCGCCAGCTTGGAGGGACCCAAGAACTGCCCACTTCCTAACGGACCAAGGAGCAAACTGCCGAGCGCAGGACCACAGACTGACTGTGTTACTCAGTGAGATCCTTCCTTGTACAATCCAAAGACGGAGTGAGAGGAGCGGAGAGGGAGAGGGAGAAAGCCCTGAAAAATGTCTGAAATAGAATTTTTCTCTAAGCTTGCGAGTAGAAAATTAAGTCCAATTTTATTTGATTTAGAAGAAGTAAAGAAATAGAGCATTTTTTTTCCACTTCAGTGGATCCTGGGCAATTTTTTGTTTTTGTTTTTGTTTTGTTTTGTTTTGAGACAGAGTTTTGCTCTTGTTGCCCAGGCTGGAGTGCAATGGTGCAGTCTCGGCTCACTGCAACCTCTGCCTCCAGGGTTCAAGAGATTCTAAATCCCGCCTCAGCCTTCCGAGTAGCTGGGTCTACAGGCTACTGAGCCACCACATCTGGCTAAGTTTTGCATTTTTAGTAGAGATGGGGTTTCACCATATTGGCCAAGCTGGTTTCAGACTCCTGACCTCAGGTGATACGCCTACCTCGGCCTCCCAGAGTGCTGGGATTACAGGTGTTAGCCACAGCGCCCGGCCAATCCTGGGCAATTTTTATCCACTACATCGTTTAAATTGTGAAAGTGTATGAGGAACAGCAAACATGCCCCTAAGGGTTAGTGCCAGATGCCAAGTGACAGCCACAGACCACCTGCCATTCCTCTCCCACCAGAGATACTGTAACTTTTCTCTCAAAGGGGATCTGCAGGGAGGGAAAACCACGGAGTTTAAAATCCAGTAGGTCTGAGATTCCCTCCTGACACCAAAGTCAGGTCCTGTCAGCAGGGTTGGGTGGGGCCTGGCAGTCCTGATGTAGTGGCCACAGGTGGAGTCTGTGTTGGCACAGAGAATTTTGCAAAGGGCCAGACAGTGGGGACAGGACCAGGCCCCAGGCCACAGGGGCAGCAAGACTGTAACTGGGAACGCAATTCAGGATGTCAGAAGCCGGGAGGATTGGGGGATTTCAGGAAGCACGGTGCAAAGAAGGTCCCGGCAAAGGTTCATGCCGAGTTTTGTGCTCAACCCAGGGCCTCTGAGAGCAAGCTCCAAATGCAGCGGCCAGAAGGCATGGAGTGGGACCAGGCCTTAGCCAGATCCTCTGCCTCTCCAAGTCTCAGGTCCTCATCCTGACCAAAGGAAATGACCTTTCCTACCTCCAAGTATTGTAATGAAGGTTAGATAGCACCTAAAAACGTTCTTTGTATAACCTTCTTTTATCGTGGATTTCTATTTTACTGTTATCTTTGAAGACCTAGCTACAGTCCGGCCTCCTTCATGAAGCTTATAACATTTTCTTCTCTGACCTTTTTCAAATTAATTTGAATTTCATAAGGCTACAGGCTGGTTTTCTAATTATCCCACAATTAAGTCACTACATATGCTTCTTACTGTTTTTCTCACTACTTTTTTCTTGTGCGTGTGTGTATACATTTGTTCTCTAACTAGAATAGGAGATTATTATAAGTAGGGAGCTCTCTTAGAGTAGATTTACAATAGGTTCTCCGGGAATTATTTTACGAATTTAGATAGACAAGGGGCCCTCCCTGGTGAACTGCAAGGTCTATTTTGGTCTGAATAGAATTCATATGAGTTTTATTGATAACCCAGATATCACTCTGAATCCTTATGTTAAGGAAATCTAAATCAAAAAGCACAAAGATGTTCTAATTTGTGAAAGAGGGAATCTCAACAAAGCCATGGCTTGTTTCTAGAATATTTTGGATAATTCCACCTCCAAGCATCAAAAAGAACATCTAACTAACTGCCCAGAGAGGGGCGAGGAAGCAAGCGACCCCAGGGTCCCATGAATGAGCAGCTTCCACCAGGGGGAGGGCCTCATGCAAGTAGACGCCTCTGCCTGAAAAGAAGGGGCTGGGAGGCTTCAGGAGGAAGATGTCAGAGAAGGGCCTGGCCAGTCTCAAAATCTTGGAACCCTAAGCTTAAGTCGAGAGAGGTCGTCTTGGTGACGAATAGAGGAAATATTGTTTATTACACTAAGTTGTAAACATATGGAACAGATTATGCTAAGAATGTCAGGGGGAAATATACATTGATTTTAAGTGGATTCAGATCAATTCATGCATAATGGACCTTATTATTAATAGGTTCTTAAGGGAAAATTGGAAATATTCTGCGGGTGTCATCACGAATCCTTCGAGATCAATGTCAGATAGCAAAACTCTACAACTCACCCAACAAACCTCTCCCAGCACCATGTCAGAGGCACTCACTCACCCTAGCCTGACATTCTACAGCACTGATTCAGTTCTTATCTCTTTATATCTTGCAGCCAAGAGCCTTGAGCTATATCTACATTGAATGGGATTAATTAAATTTAGAGACAGTGGGGTGGTTGGTTGAAAAATGGTTTGTCAATACTAAAAAATTTATAAATACCGACAGCCTCCCTCATTCCAACTCAGTGAAATCAATCCAGTCATTTATTCAACCCCCAAAGTAGTGCATTCCACCTTGGGGTGTTGCCAACTAGAGGTGCATGACCACCAGCCATCAGAGCTTATCTTGATCTTGAGACAGGAGTCAGCCAATATTTTAAACCAAACTCAAGTGGAAAACACAAGAGAAAGAGGAAGTAGCTAGAGTCTACTGTTCCTAGACACAAAAAGAATTAACTTGACTACAGACAGGAAGGGTTGCAACTGGGAGGGGAGTTAGGAATGGGCTAGAGTAGAAGCATTGCCTGTTTGTGGCTTAGGAAAAGAAATGCCAGAGGGGGATGACTGGCCAAGGATGCACACTGTGAGTTGAAGGTGGGGCCAAGGGCCACCTCCTCTTTCCCATGCAGGGTTCAATCCCATCCGAGACAAAACTATTTTCATACTATGCTGATTAGTTTATTGGAGTCCAGCATGAAGAAATTTATACCTTGATGTCTGGAACTGAGATTGAAATCACTCTAGAATTTTGTTGGAAATGCTAACATTAAACAAAAAGGTGTGGGCTAGCAACAGTTTTAAGAAAGTCTGGACATTCTGGCATTCGGGGAGATGTGTTCAAGATGCCTTCTCCTGGGCGCACACACCCCAACTTGTATAGTAGTGAGGTTGGGGTTAAGGGACTAGGTTCCAGCCAATGGGACGTGGCCGAAGTGATATAGGCCACCTCCCGGAGGGGCAGCAGAGCCCCTTGTGCAAACCTCTAGACCAGCTGTGTCCACTGGAACTCTGCAATGGTGGTGATGTTCTGTACCACACTGTCCACTGTGGTAGCCACTGGTCTTACGTGACCAAAGACCTGAATTTAAATTTTATTCAACTTTAATTGAATTAAATTAATAGAATTAAATTAATTGAGAGGTTGGGAAGGTTGGGAAGCAGACTGTCAAGAGGACCAGCGATAGAATAATAGTACTGGTATTGGCCTCAAGTAAACAGAGCGAGAACGCCTGCTCCCTCACACCATTGGTGGAGCTGTGGGACGACACCAGTACATGTCCTCTGCTCTGAATTTTTAACCTCTTCTGTTTTCACGAATAGCAAAGTTCTGGCTGTTGTTATCTTTCTCCCTTCATTTGTTCAAAAAGGTTATTGTGCAAGCTTAGCATATCATTATCTGATATTTTCTAAATTTGGCACTCATGGTTTGTACAGGATCAAGGCTGTTCAACCACATTCAGTGGGGAACCCATTAGCAATACAGGGCCATTTCAATTCTGTCTGACCTTGGCCTAAAGTAAGGACTATATTTTATGTCATGGATTAAGATACACAGTACATTCAAACACACAACTGAAATAAAGTTTTTATGAAATAATACTAGCCTCACTACAGAAAAGCCGCTTGGATATTTTCTGTTCTATTTATTCACTTATATAAATGCTCATCAGCACACTCAGTGAACCACAAGTGGTTCATGATCTACAGTTTGAAAACCCTTAGCATGAGGACAATATACACATTCAGCCCACTCCTCACAGCCACCATGTTCTTGCAGGGGACTGACTCAGGGTCTTCCGGCTCAGCCAGACTCACAGCTGGTGGGATCTGATAGATAAATGGTGCACCTACTAATCCCCATGGCTGCTTCCAACTTGGGCTTCCTTCTGGGCTCCCTCTCCTTGGAGGAGCCCCTGGAGAAGGCCCTTTCACAGCCCGCAGGCTGCTCCTGGTGGGAATGATGCAACGGATGAAGGAGTCCTCCATGACCATGACCGCGTCCAGATCTGAGGGCAGGGGCAGGGAGCTCACAGTGGCTCAGCAGACACTGATAAGGAGGATTTGGGAACAGCCTTTCTTCCTTTCGCTATGATTTTAAAACTTCCCATTCTCAAAACGATGTTCAAACCAAGTCTGCAAATGTCATGAAACAACTTATAGGCCCTCATGTTCTCACCCTCTGTTGAGAGTGAATTGTTCCTCCACCGTGGCCAGGTCCCTCCTGGGGCTGGCCTGGCTGGGTGGTAACTCTGCTCTGCTTTTCTGAGGTTGGGGTGCACTCCTGGCAACCTCCTGGGAGCAGCAGGGAAGCATCCCTGAACCCGCCTTTCTCCCGTTCCTCCAGTGCCTTTGCAAGGTTACCCTTGAGTTTCCTGGTACCTTGGCCAGGCAGACCAGGCTGATCGGTTACCTCCTGCAGCTCCCATGTCTGAAATCTGCCCCTCTTTTCCGCTAATGGATCCCTCGGGAAAGGAGGTTTCTAATGACTAAAAGCGAATGAGGTTGAGTGTGCCCTATGATGCAAATAGCAAGGGTCGTGATAATTCTAGACCAAGTAACACCTGCTTGGCCACTGTTCAACTCCCGAGCGCACTGTGCTGAGCTGAAAGCTGGCCTCTGCCTCTGCAGGAGACTTTAGCTGGGATTCCACTGAGCTGGGTCTAGAGGGGGCTTCTCTCAGAAAAACTCAGGGCATATTTCCCCACATTATGGCCTATCCTCTCTAGAAAGACATTTTATTTCAAAACCTATTGGTGTGCTAGTTCTGTGAAATTCCTCTTAATGTAAGCCCTGAACAAACTTCTTTGGCGGCCAGAGCCCTGGAGCCGTGTTAGAATGCCATCTTCCCTGTGTTATTTTCTAGGAAAAATCCTAAGAGACCAGGACGCAGCCAGCTTCCTGTTGAAGATTCTAAACCCTTGTGTTTCCCATCAGGACAAAAGAGAGGGGGCTCTCCAGGCAGGACCCCGCAGAGGGTGGTGTGAGCAGGGGCTGGAAGACAGGAGAGGCAGGGCATGAGTCTAAGCCAGCCTCGGGGCCATTCCTCACTGCGGGGGGAAGAGGGTAGGCAGATGGCTCAGTTAGGAACTCTGGGCCCCTGATCACTCCAGTTGACAGAGGCCTCGCTGTCTTTTCATTTTCATCCTAAAATGATTAGGTTTGAATGCTGAGGTTTCATGTTGAAAATGTAATGAGAACCTTCGTGGATTGGAATGAGATGCAGAAAGCTGCGCGGATGGGGTTTCTTTCTGGGGACTGGGCAAAGGGAAACGCTGAGGCAGGAAATGGATCTGGCGCCTTCCAAGACCTTCGGGTTGCTGGGCAGCCACTTCTCGGGATCCTAATTTTCCAGCTCTTTCCTGAGCACTGCCGCCCGCTTTTTTGTCTCATAATCACAGAGAGAGGGGAGACACACTGTGGGAAACAGTAGTATCTGGCCCTGCTAAGCAATTACTCGGAATGAAAGGTTTGCCATCTTATAAGTAGCACTACGCAGGGAGGGGGGAGGTCAAGAAGAGGCCAAAAAGGGAAAAACCTCAATTTCTTCAGCTGCCACCGAAAGAAAACCAGACAAGTGTTTGGCTTGGGCATTGTGGGTGCCCAAACAATCAGGTAAAAAATTTAAAATCTGGTGACTGTAACCATTTTGAATTTATGATGCTAAACAACTAGCTTTCTATGGTATTTTTTTCCCCCAGAAACTTCGCAAAGAATAAAAATTTACCTCCAGACCAAGAAAATATATTGGGTCTTTGTTTGAACATCTTTTGAAGGACTTGTGTGCTGAAAAGCAAATCACGTCCTGTTGCTTCAAAATGCTGATTTCAAAATTCTCTTGTTTTCAATATCACTCCCAGATACAACTTCACATATCCCCTGTTCTTAAAGAAACTTCTGAATTCATAGCACAGCCAACTGAAATTTGTGGTCGTCATTTGTGGGTGTATTTGGTCAAAAGTAAAATAGCCCTGCTGAGAACGCCAGGCTCAGAGCTGTATTTTGGGTATGGCGGTTCTCTGCGGTCTCAACAGCTGCATTGCCCAGTTACAGCATGGCACATGTCCCTGAGTTCTGGGTTTCTGAGTCTGTCCACACACTTATTTTACTTCCCTGGGCATCATCCATGAAAGAGAGCACAATTCCTCTTGGGTGAGAATGAGAGGAGCGGGAAAGAGCCATTCTTTTCGTTGCAGTGAGGACATTGCTATGCTTACAGGAGTGAAATCTGCACCCTTGGAGATGGTAACTGTGAGAGTTTTGCTCATTTCAATGGTCTTCACTTCACCCTTCCACGTCATCGAAGTGGTCAGAAATAAAACGTTGGAGTCATTTACGCAATAGAAAGAGAGTGGGAAATGATCAGTAATTTGCAAATACAGTTCTCATTTACTCCCACCAAGTTCATTTGATAAACCTCACCATTCCTGGCTTACTTGACCCAGATGCTCTTCAGAGGATGTTACCAAGGGAACAGATTATCACTGCTTCTTGCCTTCCAAGAGCATTCTTTATCTGAGTGGCTGAAGATGGATGAAACCGGGTTCCTGCAGTTATGACGTAACCACTGTAAACTCTGTGGAGCAGGAAGTGGGTGTTGTTGTCATGGGGTCATGGGGCTTCTTCTCCACCCACTTATATCTATTAATACTCCAGGCAGTTTGGCAGCGGACTTAGGGAATCAAGGGAAGCCCCCGGTAAAGGTAGTGGAAACTAAGGGCAGCTCTTTCCCACTCTGAGAGATATAGCATGCCCCTGTCTCTCTTGTTCCCCCACAAGATCTTCCCCATGCTGAGGCCCATTCACTTCCCCTGCTTGAACAAGAAAGAGGTGAATGGCTTTTTCTATGAGGCATGAGAAAGAAGTGCAAACACTTTTTACCACTTACACCTGGGATACCACTTGGATCAAATCTCGAAGTTTTCTTGGCATTCAAGAAACAGAATCTTAACTCTTCTAGCCACCATAGTTTTTGACAGATGTATGAGAGATGCAGCCAAGGTTTTGTCACTTTGCTGAATTCCTCAGTGATGGTTCTCAGTTACAGAACGTGCCTTTGACACTGCAGGGGAAAGCTTCACAATTTTACTGCTAGGTGTATATATATATACCTAGCATGTATATATAGATATATATATACATACACACACACATACACACACATATGTATTTGACTATATACATGCCATTAATATAAACTGTTTTGCATTTGGAATACACTTTAGTCCCTGAAAACCAAGAGCAGTTCCACACTAGCAAAGCTGAAAATGTTTAAGGACAGCAAAAGTGGAACAGAGTGAGCATGAGCCTTCAGATTCTGCCCCACTATGGGCCATGGGGACCTGCACATGCTAGTCAGGAAGGGCTGAATGGCCCATCCACCAAGGCAGGTATTAAATGATGCTGCGAGGGACTTGTCATTACATGCCAGACAACAGAGCATTGGTGTGCCGCTTCATTTCCAAGCAAGAAGCAATGCTTGCTAAGTGAAAAAGACTTGAAACATCTCCCCATGGCTAGGGAAAAGGAAAAGATGGAAGCTGCTCCCAGGTGGCGTAAGGAAAGGACAGCTAGAAAAAGACAAATCAACACACATATATTCGTTACACACTCCTTAGGTGAATCCAATACGCAGCCAGGTTGGGAACCTCCAGGTTGGAGCACATGTACTAAAACAGAGAATTCTGGCTGTGGTGTGGATTTAGCCATTCTTAACAAATCCTTCTGCTGCCTTCAAAGAGCCCTGACTTCCTCATTCTTAATAAGAGAAAATAAAATCCGAAGTATTTTGAGTTACCTATCAGATTCCTCAATTACTAGATTGGCAAAACTTCAAAGATTTGACAACCCGCTCTGGGGAGGGTGTAGGAAAACAAGTGCACTCGTAGACGAGGGTGGAAATGTCAGAATGACAGAACACCTTCCAGGGCAACTTGGCAAATCTAGTATAATTTCACTGACTCTTTGACACGGTAATTCTACTTCTGGGAATTGATCCTACAGAAGTAACTGCACTCATACAAAATGTCATATTGACAAAGTTATTCACTGCAGCATGGTTTGTAACAACAAAAGATTGGAAACAACTCAAGTATTCATCTATAGAAGATGGGTTTAATCAATTATGACACTCCTACATAATGAAATACTAGGCAGCTGTTAAGGAACAATGAGGACACAGTTTAAATAGGGATGTGGAAAGGTGTCAAAGACAAGCATGAAAGGAAAGGTGCAGACAGAATGTATTTGCTCATATTCACATCAAGGAACATTGGACTAATATTCAAGAAGCAAATAGAAGTTACCTATAGGGAAGAAGTGATGGGGAGATAGAGAACAGGGTAGAAAAAAAGATGAGTGGTTTTCAGACTTCTCAATCTATACCTTTTTATATTTGACTTTTGAATCATGTGATTATATTAACCATTTCTCCTAAAATTATGTTTTAAAAAACCCTGAGGCACTCCTCACCACACACACACAGTGATCAAACACAGATTTTTACACTGGATGAGTCTGTTTTGATTATTACAGTCAAGATTCTGGTACCCAAAAAGCACAAAACAGTCATGAATGACCCTTCAGAACATGAAAAAAAGAAAAAATCTTTGTTAAATAGTATGCTGTAAGCCAAATTTTTTTTTTTTTTTTTTTTTTTTTTTTTTTTTAAGGAAATAGAAATTATAAATTTAGG
>NW_016804499.1:1443931-1515063 GCF_001698545.2 Rhinopithecus bieti
GTTTTTTTTTTTTTTTTTTTTTTTTTTTTTTTTTTAATGGAATAGAAGTATTAAGATTCGTAAGAAGTTTAAGAATCAAAGAAATTTAGAAATCAATTGTCTCACTCATTTCTCCTTCAGATAAGGAAACACTGAGAAGTTTTGGTCACTTGCCCAAGGTCACACGATTAGAGTCAGAGGCAGCCCTGGAATCTAGCCCTCCTGGCCCTAGGTCACTACTCTGTGTTCAATCCCAGCTCCTCTGGCAATACGGGAGATGAACTCTAAGACCATCCTCAAAATACTTAAAGCTCTAGACTAGAGACCCTATAAGGAAAGATGAGGCAAGAACTGAAATAGTCACAGTCTGGAGGGGTAAAAAGGGAGAAATGTAATAAAAGTGAACCTTATTTGATGCCTAATAAGTTGGAAGGAAACCATCTGTTTTCCATGTTTAGTGGAGAGGGAACTAGAATTTATACTACAACGAGGTATGAGATAGAAAGAGGAAATTCCTAATTTGTCTGTTATGGACAAAGGTATCAGCAAAGAAGGCTCTGATGTTGCCTTCACTAGAGAGTTTTAAAGACAGGGTTTTATTTCTCATCAGCATTTATTTCTAAATCATGTCTCATTTAACATAGCTTGATAATTTGGGAAGGACCTCAACCTCATCCAAGACACGATTACCCCCTCAACTGCCCAACGCTGACTCTAGCAGCTATGTCTGCATTTCCAGCTCTTTTGGGGAGAGAGGTAGCGTGCTGTACTGAGAACAGTTCCCTACTAAATTTCTTTTTTTTTTTTTGACAGAATATTAAGGTTTTTTTTTTTTTTTTTCATTTAATAGCAAATATTTATTGAGTGCCTGCTATGTGTCAGGTACTGTTCTTAGTAAATATCCCTGTTATTTTTTTTTTCTTCTTCTTTTTCTTTTTATTATACTTTAAAGTTCTGGGATACATGTGCAGAATGTGTGGTTTGTTACATAGGTATACATGTGCCATGGTGGTTTGCTGCACCCATCATCTAGGTGTTTTTGTTTTTGTTGCCCAGGTTGGAGTGCAGTGGTGCAATCTCAGCTCGCTGCAACCTCCGCCTCCCAGGTTCAAGTGGTTCTCCTGCTTCAGCCTCCTGAGTAACTGGGATTACAGGTGCTTGCCACCATGCCTGGCTAATTTTTTGTATTTTTAGTAGAGACGGGGTTTCACTGTGTTAGCCAGGATGGTCTCAATCCCCTGACCTCATGATCCGCCTGCCTCAGGTTTTAAGCCTTGCAAGCATTAGGTATGTCTCCTAATGCTATCCCTCCCCGTTTTCCTCCACCCCTTGACAGGCCCCAGTGTGTGATGTTCCCTTCCCTGTGTCCATGTGTTCTCATTGTTCAACTCCCACTTATGAGTGAGAACATGTGGTGTTTGGTTTTCTGTTCCTGTGTTAGTTTGCTGAGAATGATGGTTTCCAGCTTCATTCATATCCCTGCAAAGGACACAAACTCATTCTTTTTTATGGCTGCATAGTATTCCATGGTGTATATGTGCCACATTTTCTTTATCCAGTCTATCATTGATGGTCATTTGGGTTGGTTCCAAGTCTTTGCTACTGTAAATAGTGCTGCAATAAACATACATGTGCATGTGTCTTTATAGTAGAATGATTTATTATCCTTTGGGTATATACCACCCAGTAATGGGATCACTGGGTCAAATGGTATTTCTAGTTCTAGATCCTTGAGGAATCGCCACACTGTCTTCCACAATGGTTGAACTAATTTACACTCCCACCAACAGTGTAAAAGCATTCCTATTTCTCCACATCCTCTCCAGCATCTGTTGTTTCCTGACTTTTTAATGATCGCCATTCTAACTGGCGTGAGATGGTGTCTCACTGCAGTTTTGATTTGCATTTCTCTAACGACCCGTGACAATGAGCTTTTTTTCATATGTTTGTTGGCTGCATAAGTGTTTTCTTTTGAGAAGTGTCTGTTCATATCTTTTACCCACTTTTTGGTGGGGTTGTTTTTTCTTGTTAATTTGTTTAAGTTCCTTGTAGATTCTGGATATTAGCCCTTTGTCAGATGGATAGATGGCAAAAATTTTCTCCCATTCTGTAGGTTGCCTGTTCACTCTGATGATCGTTTCTTTTGCTGTGCAGAAACTCTTTTGTTTAATTAGATCCCATTTGTCAATTTTGGCTTTTGTTGCAATTGCTTTTGGTGTTTTAGTCATGAAGTCTGCCTATGTCCTGAATGGTATCATCCAGGTTTTCTTCTAGGGTTTTTATGGTTTTAGGTCTTATGTTTAAGTCTTTAATCCATCTTGAGTTAATTTTTGTATAAGGTGTAAGGAAGGATCCAGTTTCAGTTTTCTGCATATGGCTAGCCAGTTTTCCCAACATCATTTATTAAATAGGGAATCCTTTCCACATTGCTTATTTCTGTCAGGTTTGTCAAAGATCAGATGGTTGTAGATGTGTGGTGTTATTTCTGAGGCCTCTTTTCTATTCCATTGGTCTATGTATCCATTTTGGTGCCAGTACCATGCTGTTTTCATTACTGTAGCCTTGTAGTATAGTTTGAAGTCAGGTAGCATGATGCCTCCAGCTTTGTTCTTTTTGCTTAGGATTGTCTTGGCTATATGGGCTCTTTTTTGGTTCCATATGAAATTTAAAGTAGTTTTTTTCTAATTCTGTAAAGAAATTCGATGGTAACTTGATGGGAATAGCATTGAATCTATAAATTACTTTGGGCAGTATGGCCATTTTCATGATATTGATTCTTCCTATCCATGAGCATGTAATGTTTTCCATTTGTTTGTGTCCTGTCTTATTTCCTTGAGCGGTAGTTTGTAGTTCTCCTTGAAGATGTCCTTCACATCCCTTGTAAGTTGTATTCCTAGGTATTTTATTCTCTTTGTAGCAATTGTGAATGGGAGTTCACGCATGATTTGGCTCTCTGTTTATCTATATTTACCAAGCAAATGGAAAGCAAACAAAAAGCAGGGGTTGCAATCCTAGTCTCTGATAAAAGAGACTTTAAACCAACAAAGATTTAAAAAAAGACAAAGAAAGGCATTACATAATGGTAAAGGGATCAATGCAACAAGAAGAGCTAATTATCCTAAATATATATGCACCCAATACAGGAGCACGCAGATTCATAAAGCAAGTTCTTAAAGACCTACAAAGAGATTTAGACTCCCACATAATAATAGTGGGAGACTTTAACACCCCACTCTCAATATTAGACAGATCAATGAGACAGAAAATTAACAAGGATATTCAGGACTTGAACTCAGCTCTGGACCAAGCGGACCTAATAGACATCTACAAAACTCTCCACCCCAAATCAACAGAATATACATTCTTCTCAGCACCACATAGCACTCATTCTAAAACTGACCACATAACTGGAATTAAACACTCCTCAGCAAATGCAAAATAAAGGAAATCATAACAGTCTCTCAGACCACAGTGCAATCAAATTAGAACTCAGGATTAAGAAACTCACTCAAAACCACACAACTACATGGAAACTGAACAACCTGCTCCTGAATGTCCACTGTGTAAATAATGAAATTAAGGCAGAAACAAGTAAGTTATTTGAAACCAACGAGAACAAAGACACAATATACCAGAATCTTTGGCACACAGATAAAGCAGTGTTTAGAGGTAACTTTATAGCACTAAGTGCCCACATCAGAAAGTGGGAAAGATCTAAAATTGACACCCTAACATCACAATTAAAAGAACTAGGGAAGCAAGAGCAAACAAATCCAAAAGCTAGCAGAAGATAAAAAATAACTAAGGTCAGCAGAACGGAAGGAGATAAAGACACAAAACAAGGTTTAAAAAATCAATGAATCCAGGAGCCGGTTTTTTGGAAAAGATTAATAAACTAGATAGGCTGCTAGCTAGACAATAAAGAAGAAAAGAGAGAAGAATCAAATAGACACAATAAAAAATGATAAAGGAGATATCACCACCGACCCCACAGAAATACAAACTACCGTCAGAGAATACTATAAACACCTCTACACAAACAAACTAGAAAATCTAGAAGAAATGGATAAATTCCTGGACATATACACCGTCCCAAGAGTAAACCAGGGAGAAGTCAAATTCCTGAATAGACCAGTAACAAGTTCTGAAATTGAGGTAGTAATTAATAGCCTACCAACCGAAAAAAAGCCGAAGACCAGACAGATTCACAGCTGAATTCTACTGGAGGTACAAAGAGGAGCTGGTACCATTCCTTCTGAAACTATTCCAAACAATAGGAAAAGAGGGACTCCTCCCTAACTCATTTTATGAGGCCAGCATCATCCTGATACCAAAACCTGGCAGACACACACACACACACACACACACACACACACACACACACACACAATTGCTGTCCAATACCCCTGATGAACATCAATGCAAAAATCCTCAATAAAATACTGGCAAACTGAATCCAGCAGCAATATCAAAAAGTTTATCCACCACGATCAAGTTGGCGTCATCCCTGGGATGCAAGGCTGGTTCAATATATGCAAATCAATAATCACAATCCATCACACAAACAGAATCAATGCCAAAAACCACATGATTATCTCAATGGAAGCAGAAAAGGCCTTTGATAAAATTCAACACCCGTTCATGCTAAAAACAATAAACTAGGTATTGATAGAACATATTTCAAAATAATAAGAGCTATTTATGACAAACCCACAGCCAATATCATACTGAATGGTGATAAAAGCTAGAAGCATTCCACTTCAAAACCAGTATGAGTCAAGGACGTCCTCTGCCACCAATCCTGTTCAACATAGTATTGGAAGTTCTGGCCAGGGCAATCAGGCAAGAGAGAGAAATAAAGGGTATTCAAATAAGAAAAGAGGAAGTCAAATTGTCTCTGTTTGCAGATGACATCATTGCATATTTAGAAATCTCCATCATCTCAGCCCCAAAACTCTATAAGCTGATAAGCAAGTTCAGCAGAGTCTCAGGATACAAAATCAATGTGCAAAAATTCCTACTACATTTCTGAAGTGGTTAGAGTGTAGAACACAGCCTCCTATATGGTGGTGAAGATGGATCCTCTGGTCCATCTGAAATCACACTGCCCCATTCTAACTCAGTTCTGCCACTCTTCAGCTGTGAAGCTGGGACAAGTGACTTAGCTCCCTGTGAAATACAATAATTGAACCTGCCATGCCAAGCACAGTGCTTGGCACATATTTTGTTTTTTTGTTTGTTTGTTTTTTGAGACAGGGTCTCACTCTGCTGCCCAGGCTGGAGTACAGTGGTGACATCTCGACTCACTGCAACCTCCACCTCTGGGGCTTAAGTGATTCTCCTGCCTCAGCCTCCTGAGTCGCTGGGATTACAGGTGTGCACCACCACACCCAGTTAATTTTTGTATTTTGGTAGAGATGGAGTTTTGCTATGTTGGCCAGGATAGTCTCAAACTCCTGTCCTCAAGTGATCCGCCCACCTCGGCCTCCTGGAGTGCTGGGATTACAGGTGTGAGCCACCACACCTGGCCTTGGTTAACTCTCAAGAAATGCTATATTCTGTGGCAAAGCCTGCTGTATTCATCAAAATATGTCTCCTCTCCATCGTTGGCACACACTAGACTAGGTGTCCCCACATTTAGGTAGCTTGACTGTGTTTCCCCATGGGAAGTGGGTGGGAGTGATGTGTGATACTAAGCCAGGCCCTTGTAGACTTCCTGCACATCTTCCTTCATGCTCTTTCCCACTCTGGCTTGATGCAGATAAGCCTGGAGAATTTGAAAGCCCAGGAGTTTAAAAGGATGGTGCCATAGGAGGGAAAAGGCTGAAGTCTGAATAACTGCATAGAGGAGAGTTAGTCACTGGCCAGGAAAGCCCATTTGGGACTTTCACATGAGAGACAAGTAAACTCCATTCTGAGCCACTGGCATTTCATCTTCATAGCTTATAGCAGTGAGCCTCACCAAAACTTATATAAAGAACTCTTAAGGACAGTGGCCTTGCAGCCTTGCCACAGACATCAGCTGTTTGGATCAGTTCCCTCTAGACCTCCTCTCATCACTGCAGTCGATTCTAAAATCTGGGCAGAACAGGAAAGAAGGAAGAGGGACCAGAAGGTAGACAACTTCAGCTTCTTCTCATTTGTTATTCTATTTTTGCTGATACTTGCTTCAACTACTATAAGTAGCTTTCTGGCTTTTAGAGAATCTCTGTGTATTTTCTCACCTTCACATCCAGGGACTCCTTGTGGGTGGCTTCTTTGGTCTAGCCTGAATTGATGTTTCTTTTCACACTCCAGGGTGGACACGAAAATCACTGGCCATTTTCCACATGACGTCAGCCTTGGTGAAGTAGCATGAAGTGCTCCATACAGCACAGAAAAAGTTCTCCTGCTATAAGTAAATATTTGTTGAGTGAATTAATGACCTTTATGCCAACTCTTATTGACATGAAAGGCTATGATTAATTATCTTATGAATAATTTGCCTTGTTTGAGATATATTTTACTTGTATTAAATGCTCAATTGAATCAGCTAGTATTTCTTTCTCTGCACCATTTCTTATCAAATATTTTGGCATAGAGTTTATTATTAAATTAATAAATACAATAGATATTAACATTGACAAAGAGGCTTGGTCTATTAAGTTGAAAATCCCCTTGTTTTCTAGCTGCCAAACCCTTGATTATTTGAGTTTTACAACTTCTGAAGCAATGGTTGAAGATGTGAGAAAGGCTTTTTTTTTTACTTGTTTCCCCTGCCACATGCCTTCTTCACAGTCATATGGCAGTCTCATGGGAAACCCACACTTGACCACTCTCTTTGATGCTCAGGCAGCTCACACATCATGAGCCTTTTTTATTTTCAGCTTTAAGCCAGCTTCTGACTCAATGTTCAACACATGAATCAATCATATGCTGAGCAGGCACATTGGATTGGGGAGTCTTTGTCCTAATTCCTTGAAATTCATCTCTTTAATGAATATGTCATGTTCTATTTCCTTAAGAGAGTCACTTGTAACTCCCTATAGAACACATTTTTCTAAGACCAATTCAAAGATATCCTTCCCTCAACCCCTTCTTTTAATGATTAATAAATGAATAATTGGATGTTAACGATGAATGGATAGATGGATGTGGGTGAACAGATAGATGGATTCTGGTCTTCCAGCCTCTATACCTACTCATCAGAAGAACCCTAGAAACCTCAGCATCAATGTGTACCTTTGGATATGGTCCTTCAGGTGCTTAGAATTTAGATCAGGTGGCCTTCCAAGTGGTCATCTGTGCTCTCTTGCCAATATTCTAAGGAGCCATATTGAAAAATTTAAACTACCCAGGCAAAAGCTAAACCATTTAGATCATTTTCTCATAAATATAGAGGTATTGGAAGAAAAATCAAATAATAAATCTTATGCAACTTTTGACTTTTCTATTCAGAAAATCTGAAAATCTAATCTGAAATTTAGTTTCCTTAGGTTTTATTAGCATCTTGAGTTTAAATATTATTTTCATGAGGAAAGTACAATTTTTCTACATTTTTTCTTCCCTCTGGCATAGTTACAGACATGTTGCCTGACTCTGCCTGTTTAACACCATTTATGACTGGTCTGTGATTGGTTCAGAGGACATGTGCATGGGCTTTCTTAGAAGCTGCAGCATTCAAAGTTAAAATGACATTTGTTCATTCAAGCAGCAAGCTCCGCCAATTGGCAAAGACCTCTTTGCAATAAAAATAGGAAGAAACAGCCTTTTTATCATCTAAGGTACCTGCAGCAGATTCACTGAGCAACTTTCTTCACTCTCTTTCATTCATATTGTGTAGAATGCACTGGATTCTATCTTCTTATAGTCCTGTAGGGAGGAATCATGGTGGCTTTTATCCAGCAAGTTTTGGCAGGCTCCAGCTATACATTGTTATTTGATTAAGGATTTGGCATATGAGCTAAGGTAAGTCTTTTTATGGCATTATCCAGAATCAGCTTCCTAGTAAATGACATACTCCCCAAAGAATGTTTCCAAAGAAGCTGTTGTAAAGCTTTTCTGTGGGTAGAAATTTCACATGTAGCCTGCTTACTTTATTTCATAGACTGGCTAGAATACCACCAACTACTCCAGGATTTCTTAAACTGAAACTTGGAGTCCCTGGATGTGAAGGTGGGAAAATACATGGAGATTCTCTAAAAGCCAGAGAGCTACTTGCAGTAATTGAAGCAAGTATCAACAGAAATAGAATAACAAATGAGAAGCAGCAGAAGTTCTCTATCTTCTGGTCCCTTCTCCTTCTTTCCTGTTCCGCCCAGATTTTAGAATTAACTGCAATGATGAGAGGAGGTCTAGAGGGAACTGATCCAAACAGCTGATGTCTGTGCAGGGCTGCAAGAAAAACTAAAAAAAAGCCTTTTGGGGAACACTTATACACTGCTGGTGGGAGTGTAAATTAATTTAGCCATTGTGGAAAGCAGTGTGGTGATTTCTCAAATAACTTAACACAGAATTACCATTCAACCTAGCAATCCCACTACTGGGTATACCCACAGGAATATAAATCATTCTACCGTAAAGATACATGCACACCTATGTTTGTCACAGTACTATTCACAATAGCAAAGACATGGAGTCAACCTAAATGCCCATCAGTGGTAGACTGGGTAAAGAAAACGTGGTACATATACACCGTGGAACACTACACAGCCATTAAAAAGAATGAGATCCTGTCCTCTGCAGCAACATGGATGGAGATGGAGGCCTTTTTGCTAAGCTAACTAACACAGGAACAGAAAATGAAATACCACATGTTCTCACTTATAAATGGGCCCTAAACATTGAGGACACATGAACACAAAGAAGGGAACAACAGGCACTGGGACCTACTCGAGGATGGAGTCTGGGTGGAGGGTGAGGATGGAAAAACTACCTATCAGGTACTGTGCTTGTTACCTGAGTGACAAAATAATCAGTATACCAAACCCCCATGACACACAATTTACGTATGTAACAAATCTCCACGTAGGCCCCTGAAACGGAAATAAAAGTTAAAAAGTAAGATAAAATAACAACAGAAAATAATAAAAGAGCCTTTTGGGAAGTGGACAACTCTAGTGTGATGACAGATCTGTGAAGTCAGGAGGCCCTGTCTCAAACGGTACAGTGATGTTTCAGGACTCTGGCTTTCCAAGAGACTGACAAGTCATTTAAGTGGACTGAGTCAGCCCCAATGGTCATGCTCACTCCTTCTTCCAGGAGCCCTTGCTTCCCAGGAGGATCTCAGTGTAGCCTCCTGAGCCAGTCACTGGAAGAGCCAGAGCCAGAAGGTCAAGCTGCGAGTCTTGGCCTAAAACTCAAATCAGCTGGCTCTATTTTCTTTCCACATCTACCTTCACTGCACATTGCCCAAAATAGCCTTTCTAGTTTCAGCAAGACAAGAGCTCCCAGAAGTCAGGCGCTAGCAGCACTGCAAACTATCTTTGGGCGGGATTAATTCCCTTCTGTGCCTAAGACAGCAAAGTGCTGTCTTTACCTAAGATTAGTCTTCACCTAAGACAGCAAAGTGCTCACAAGCACTTCAGACTCTGGGGAGCCACACACCCCAGAACACAAGAACTTTCTGGGCAGAATTTTTCAAAGTCTCATATCCCTTCCAGCCCCTGGGTGAGCAAGGGCAGAAACACCCTTATCTGCCACTGGCAGGAGACGTCCCTCCTCAAGGGCCCTGGAACCCGCTGTGGCTGCCCGATGGGCCACTTTAAAGGAGGCCACTAGGCTCCATCTGGTGCCAGCTGTAGGCAGGGGCCCTGCAGAGAGGTCCCGGAACCAAATCGGAGGGTGGCTGCTGGCTTTGCATTTCAGTTAAAATGAGCACTGCATTTGAAATGCTCTGGTGATTTTGTTTAAAATTTTTAAACTATTTTTTCTCTCTTAGTTCCATCTTCCTTACCTCCACTTAACCTACACCCTGGCAATGGGAAACGGAGAGAAGAAAATTCATTTTCTGAAATTGTATTTATGAATTTTTGTCCTTGAATGATATTTTCAAAGTTTTGACAGATGGCTCAAGCGTCCAAAATCTCTACACTCACACTGACTTGATTTTTAGAGTCACATTGGAAGTGTCTGGCAGCAAGAAAGAATGTTTGAAATTAGTGATAGTCCAGCAAACGCAGGTGTGTGGTTTGGGAAGTCTCCGCCTCTTGTAGTGTGGCTTTGGTCAGCCATGGCGTGGGGAAGAAGAACCTTATCTGCACCTGTCTGCAGGGCACTGAGCGCCGCTTCCCTGGGGCTCTCTGTGTCTCTCACCAGCTTTCTACCTGCATCATTTTCCATATTCTCTGTTCTCTGGAGGGCCTAAAAACCCAGGCTGTGGGGCGATGCTGACCAGCAAGTGACTTTGTGCACTTTGCCTAAATTCTCTTAACCTTTGTTTGCCAGGTACATAGCAAAATAGCCAGCCACTCCCAGCCATTATGAATTTTAGTGTTTCTGTAAATTCTAAGCCAAGTGAGATGTAGGCACAGATATCAAAGATGGCAACATGAAAGGATTGTAGGTGAAGTTGGAATGGAGATCAAAGTAAAATTTCCAACTTTTTCTTTTTTGAGATGGGATCTCCCTCTGTCACCCAGGCTGGAGTGCAGAGGCTCCAGCTCTGATTACTGCAACCTCTGCCTCTCCGGTTCAAGCAATTCTCCTGCCTCAGCCTCCTGAGTAGCTGGGATTACAGGTGTGTGCCACCATGCCCGGCTAATTTTTGTTTTGTTTTTAGCAGAGGTGGGGTGTCACCATGTTAGCCAGGATGGTCTCGAACTCCTGACCTCGTGATCTGCCCGCCTCGGCCTCCCAAAGTGCTGGGATTACAGATGTGAGCCACCGCGCCTGGCCAACTTCTTTTTCTTCAGGTGAGACTTTGTGATGCATTCAGGGTGAGGGACGGTGAGGGCTGCAAGACAGTCAGTTCCCCACCAGCCACAAGGACAACCGTGACCCACCCTACCCCTCATCAAGCATAGAGTTCCCAGGAGCCTAGGAGAGAGGGCACTGAAGCTCCAGACCCTGGCCAGACCCTCTGTGAGGTTTGTCTCCCAGCTGGAAGCAGAGGTGGCAAAGGAAGGCTTATAGCTGGAAAGTATGTTCGAGATGAGAGAGAAAAAAAGAAACCAAGACAGAGACAGGCAGAGAGAGCGAGCACTAAGCCGTGCATAGAGGGGCCACTAACAGGGTAGACGCTCACGGCACAGGTAAGCAGGAGCACAGGTGGCCAGAGAGGGGGCCCCTTCCCCTGCTAGCAGCTGTGTTCGCATTCTTGCTGTCTTCTGTGGCTGAGAGTACCCACACAACAGCCCTCAGCCAAGACGGCCTTTCCCTGTCTTCACACAGATGCAGGAACCCCCAGGGATGAGTGCTCAGGAAGGGAGTGGACGGCAGAACCCTCCCTAGGATGCGGACCCTCTTGGGCAGGTGGCATTTGTCAGCCCGGGTTTCCTTCCTCCCCACCCTTTCCATCTTTCTCAGGCTCCTCCCAGCCTCTTCCACATTCCTCTCCCAGCCCCGTGCTGACACCCCAGCTGCTCTGGCAAGGATGGGCAGTGACAAGAGGAGCCCTGAGTAGGGAGGCGGGGGCCTGCAGTTTCACGCAGCTGTGAAGTGCGCAGGACGGAGTCTGTAAAGTGCAGTGTGAAGCTTGCTACAGCTGAGTCACATGGACGGAGGAATGGGAGACGCGCAACAGATGAGGCAGAGTCAGCCTCCCCAGGCAGTGCCTTCTCTTTGAAACCGCCTGGGAGGAGTGGGGGGTACTGATGAGCCCCAGAATAAAATAGACATAAGCATGTCAGAAAATACTCCATTCTCGATGGCAACGCCTTCTGTCTTAGACTTCTTATGCAGCAGCTAATTCGTCTAACTAAGAAGCCATGGAGAGCAGTTCACGGAGAAGCTCCTGTCCCTCCCTTGGTTAGGGGCTGCACGTGCTCTGTGCTCCCCAAATGCCATGCCATGTAGCTGAAAGCTTGCGTTCCTCTCTAGAACCCTTCCAAAGCTCTCATTTCTCATTTGGCGTCTCTGAGCCTCCGAAATCTCACTCTGAAAGTATCCACTTGGTTGGTTTTTCCCTTTCAAAACAAAAGCTTCTTCAAGCCACTGCAGTCCCACCAGAGGTATTCTCAAGCGCGTTCTGCTCTGAAAAATAACTCATTGTGAGCCTGCTAGGAGCTTCTGCTTGGGCTGGGAGACAGGGAAGTAGGGAGCAGGCAAGGAGGAGAAGCTTTCAATCGACACTCCATCTGGGGTGAGCGGTTTGCAGGTGTTTTGGAAATCTTGGGCACAGGAAATGTGAATTAAAAACAACAACACACACCCACACACCCACCCACACACACACAGACACACCAAACAACAGAAGAAAACAGCATTGTTATCGAAAAGTGACCTGAGTGGAACGGAACCACATGGGTCTTGTGGGTGCGCGAGCCCCAGGCTGGCGTCCTTGTGGCTTGGCTGGGCAGTCCGCCCATCCGTTCTGGCAGCTCTGGGCAGACCTCGCCACAGACCCAGCCCTCAGCCCCCTGGGGCCACCGCCCCTTTGTCCTCCCATCCAAGGAACCCTGCGGTCCTGAGCCCTCCTTCCCCTCACTATCAGTGCATGAGGGGCCTCGAAAGCACGGCTACATCACCCAGGAAAGCCTTAAGCCAAGGGTAGGGTTTGGGCGGGGAGGGGAGTAGCCCAGTTATCAGGCAGGAGCAGCAGGTCGCATTCATGAAGGCCGGAAACGTCCCCTGTAAAGCCAGCCCCTTAGCACTGCGGTATGAGCCTGATGGGCTTCATCAGATCCTTCCTGTGACGATCTCCATTCCCCAGTGCAAGCTGCCTCTGAATTTGGAGTCACCACTTTCATTTGGGGAGCTGGGGAAAAGTGAAATATTCACTTTTAACTTTGATACCTGTGCCTGCAGTTCCTGTCTTGTTGCTGCCCTTTCCCAGTGGAAAGCTGGAATGACAGACCATTAAAGCTGGGAGGAGCCTTGGACCTCACCAGGCCAGCCTCTCCAACCTACAGACAAGAAACCGTAGTCTGACCTAGGGGACAAATGGCCCTGGCACCGAGACTCTCTCAGGCCCCACTCAGGCGCTGTTGCTGGGCTCTGCCTCTTGTTGCAGCTGGCTTGCCTGAGTTATTTTCTGTTCCTTCTGTAATGATCCTATTGTCACAATGGGTCTCTCCCAGTAGAGTGCACCCCACGCATCCCCTGAGGTCACCCATGTTCCCTGCACACAGAGTGCTTAATAAATGAGTCTTGATGGACAAGCGCTGCAGCCTGCAGAGACCTCATCTGTTGTCTAGGTCAGGCCAATCTGCCCTTCTCAGATGACCTTCTCTCCCATCCCTTAAAAGTGTCCTGTGATGCTCCCCAGATGTTCTGCAGAAGCATCCGGGAGAACCCAGCCCCTGGGGCAGAGCGGCAGTGTGCAGGCGCCAGGCCTTGCAAGCCCAGCATCTTGGAACTCTCTTTGCACAGAGTTGCCTTGAGCCAAATGCAAGTTTCTAGAATCTGGACACACGACACAGTCTCGGCAGAGCTGATTACGGAGGAGTGTCAGCGAAGTTCTTGGAAAAAATATTTTCAGGAAAAGAGTGTTTGGCAGCTTCCCTGAGGGGTAAACAAGCCAACAGAAATTAAGCAGGAGAATCCAGGGGCACGTACCAGTAAAGCAGGGGCGGCTCATCCCAAAACATTTGCGTGCTCTGTGTCCTCCTAATACATTAGCCAGGAGGGAGGAAGACCTGCGTGTGGGCCAACAGAAACCATTTTGGAAGACAATGTGCATGGAGTTCAACCTCTTCGAAGTGACCTTTTTAGAAAATTTGGCCACTAACATCTCCCATGGAATTGAGAGATTTGAAAAAAGCACCAGATGCGGCTGTTTGGCAGAGTCCTGTCCTGGCTATGGGACTCATTCTGAACTGAAAGATTCTAGTCGGCCTGTTCTCAGTACTGGCTGGATGAGGCCTGGAGTCAGGAGTCAAAAGCCCAGGTCTAATCAAGATTTGTCTACCTTTCTGTCACCTAAGCAGGACATGTGGCTACTGGTTCATCTGTGGGTGCTCTCCTTCCTCGCCTGTGGAATAGGATTTGCCCTGCCTGTCTCACACGCCTAGTGTGAAGACTGAATGCTGGGCACACGTTCATCAAGGGTGAAGCGTGGTCCAATGTCAGGCAATACGACTCTATTGAACCACACTGCTGATGGAAAAAAGCAACGCTCTCCTTACATGAAAAATGACTAAACTCTCTTAATCAGCTGGGCTCATTGAGACAAACATACACAGCCCTTGACACCCCCCTTACTGGCCCCCAACAGACAGAAGCCACCCCAGGTATTTTAAGAAAGATCTTAATACAGGAAATTGTGTGGCTACTAAACTCTTGCAAGGGCTAAGCGTTCATGGCTGGTCAGCCAGGAGCAACTTCTAGAACACTGCAGAAATGACATAAGAGAGGAGCTTGGGCCCCTGAGGTGCCCCCTGGAGCTCTGCTGCCCGCACCACAATGAACTCTGGGAGACCAGGACCCAGAACGTGAACGCTGCAAGTGCCACTTGGCAAACACACAGCAAACAAATGCAATCTAATCTCTACTACATTGCTCCTGTTAAACAGCCAAAATGAAGCAGAAAAATATCTCCGCCTCACTTCTCTCCTCCACATCTCCCACCAGTACAATAACCTGATGGAATGTAATCCACATCTCGTACCTCAGCTGTAAGACATAGTAGAAATGTCGTTTTTAGCTTTCCAAGCTCTGTAGCTGGAAGGCAGATGGGATATGGCTGAGCAAACCAAGCCCCAGTATCCACCCTCCTCAGTGTTCACACAAACCTTGTGCTAGTTGGAGAGCTTTGAAAGCTTAGCTGTGCCCTGTATTATCAGGGCATGGGCTAAGAAAGTTCCCCAAAGTAGTAATCATGAAATTCTCTGCTACCCAGATCACCTCACCTTGTCTTCTCTTGTCTCCTGAGTAAGAAAGGACTGTGTGTACCATGGATCCCTTCAACAGCTGGGAAAAGGCTATGGATCCAATTTCAGAATAATACTTTTAAGTGCATTAAGGTTAAACTCATAAGATTACACAGGAAACCAATGACATTAATAACTGTATTTCAATGAGATTAATTTCCTGTATAATCTTACGTGTTTAATTTTATGTGCTGCTTTACTAGCACATTAACAAGGTGTTGCAGCATGTCTAACAGCAGTTGTAATCTTGAAAATATGATGAGTGTAAACAACATTTCAGGATATTGGCAATAACTGGATTACACTATGAAATTATCTTAATTCTATTGGTGGTAAAAGTCACAGGTTCTGCTAACATCATAAAAGTCTACTGCCTACATCCAAGAATGAAAGAAATGGTAAACTTTAGATAGAGATCAGTGAAAGTAAAGAGGTATTTTTCCCAGCCAAGTTCATGAATGCTCAAAGGAATCCAGGTTAGGAGCCCCTAACTTGCATGTCATTCCTTTCTGCATGGACGAGTCTGGCTAGCAGGAACCTGCTTGACTGGGGCTTCCCTCCCTTCCTTTGAAGGACTGGAGTGACCTGCTCTCTGTACACTTCACTCCCACTCCTATCCTATTGGCCACACCCAGCTCCATGGATGCTGGGAAATGTAGTTTCTATCTGGGCAACCATATGCCCAGAAAAACCTCAGGAGGCCCTATTACTAAGAGAACAAAAGGGAGGATGAACATTGGGGAATAACTGGCCATGTATGCCACACTTGCTCCCTTCATAAAAGTACAAACAATGAAAAGCTCAAATTAGTTGAACCCCTTTGCATGGGACTTAAGGCAATTTGCCTTCTCTGTTTGGAAAATACTCTCTGCTGGCATTTCTCAGACATTCTTTAAAGGTACTAATTATTGAAATAGATCTCTATGGCTCTAGCAGTCAAAGAACAAAGCTCTACTGTGGATTCATGAGGGTCTGGCTGAGGCCTGATTTGGTTTTCTGGCCAACTGAGCTGCCTCCAGCTCTCAGGACTGCTTTGTCATCAGCATCCTAATCCAGATTCTACCGAATAACTTTTACATGACAGCTGATGGCAAAATTTTCAATCCCCATCTTTTTTTGAGACAGGGTCTCACTCTGTCACCCAGGCTGTACAGTAGCATGATCTTGGCTCACTACAGCCTCGACCTCCTGGGCTCAAGCAATTCTCCTGCCTCAGCCTCCTGAGAGGCTGGGACTACAGTTGTGCACCACCATGCCCCACTAATTTTTTATTTATTTTTTGTTGAGATGCAGTCTCACTATGTTGCCTGGTCTTGAACTCCTGAGTTCAGGTGAGTTCAATTGACCCTCTCACCTCAGCCTCCCAAAGCGCTGGGGTTACAGGTGTGAGACACCATGCTGGGCTTCAGTCCACTTATTTAAATTCCTCCAGAGAAGAAATGCTCCTTATATGGTCTGATAAATAAGCTGTGAAGCTCTGGAGGAAATCCACATTCTCCACCCCTCTGCATGTATCTTTTGGGCATAGATACATGTTGAACCCCTGTGTGTGTTGGATGACTTCATACATTTTGGGTTCCTTTGTTTTGACGTGGGGTCCCTTCAGGGGCTGTAAGTTAAGCTGCTCACCCCTGTGTTGGTTAGCCGGGCTTCAGGAAGGGAGGGAATTCCAGAGACAGGGATGTGCTAGTCTCTATCCTTTGATTTTCTTCTATGAAACCTCAACTTTTAATCCAGTCTCCTTAAATGTTACACCCTGTTCTCTACCATACCACTGGGAATTAAGAAGAGTGTCTGTGTTCATATTCCCCAGAAAGAGGTCAGGGTGGGTAACATTCCCTGAGGCCATTATGTGGCCACAGCAATGAGGAGAGACCTATCTAATGAGAGGAGAATCTTGGAGACACCAACCTCAGAGCTACCGCTGCCCCGTCCTCCATAGCCAACCTGGAGGATCTGGGAGAAACTTTTCTAAGATAACCTGAAGGTTTTCGTGTAACCCACCGCACCACAATGTTTAGCAACATCTCAAAAATCAATGAGTTTAGAAGGAATATTTAATTATTTCTACCATCACTATCACTGCAGAGATTGGAATGACTCGACGCTGCCTCTTGGCTGTGCACATCTTTCATCATAAGCTCAAAAACTCTACACAATGGTGGGTCACACCATAAAGTCATGAAGAGATTTTACTGAACAGAATTCTTCTAATTTAATGAAAATTCCAAATAAGCACGCAGCTCAGCTTTTGGTCTTGTGTTTTCTTTCTCCTCTTTTCCACAGCTCCATCGTGGATTGCCTTAAATTCTTCCCATGCTATGCAAGGGACTCCTGCCAAAGACCCAGTTTTAACTTTGTGAGGTCCAACTCCACCTTCATAGTGTGATTCCTAAGCTTACTGGTCCTGTGTTGGTTTGAGGTGCCCTCGATGGATGTTCTTTGTGCTTTATCTGGAAGATGCAGTTGAAATGTTAAATTGTGACTTTCAGCACCTACTCGCCAGGTGCGCTCTGCCAGGGAGCCGGCTCCCCAGGGCAGACCAAGCACATTTTAAGATGCCGAATCCAAGTCTGTGATTGAGGGTTAGAGAAGGACAGATTTTAGAGGACTAATTGGATTCTTTTTATTTTTTAAGGACCATATTGGAAAAATCTATTTATTCATGGCTCAAACCACCTAATAATGTTTCCTAGGAGTAATAATGGTAAAGACATTACCCCTGTTATTGGCCAAGCATCGTACTGTGCATTTTATGTGTTTTTTTATCAATGCATCCTCGTACTACCCCATGATATATTTTATCCATTTTATAAATGAGGAAAATAAGGTTTAAATGATTTCCCATGGTTTCATAGGTAATAAATGGCAGAGCCAAGATTCCAATCCAGTTCCATCTCATTCTAAGGCCCATGCTCTAATGACTGTTTTTTTTTTTTTTGCTTATGAATCTGCACCAACCCCTCTGCTGGTCGACAGTTTGCAAATACAGAGGACCACCCAGACCAGTCCTGGCTTAACACAGTGTGTTACTTCTCTTTTGTCTGGTTGAGAGTGATGTCTAAGAAAATGTCTCCTAAGACTGGAGGCAAATGAGACAAACCATGTGCTATACCTAGACCAGCAGTCAGTTCAAGCAAGCATCCAGCAGAGTTACTTTTATTGTTTATATTATAATTTCAGCCCTCCCAGGAACCCCCAATCCCAACCAATGCCATTTGCGAGGAAGATTGGCCTGCGTCAAATACTGCATGCTTGGCTGTCCTCTTCATGGACTTTCCAAATTGTTTTTTTCTAGCTTTTCTAGAGCAAGATTCTGAGACTCCTAGATGTAAGGTTAAACTGAATTGGGTTTTTAAGAAATGTCCATAATCCAGAGACACAGGAGAATGGAGACATGGGCCACTGTGTGTCAAATGCCTCTTGCATTTCTGCATCTTGCTGCCTAACTAGGTGACATTTGTCAGGCTGATGTCCCTGAGGAGGCTTTCTCTGAGATGGGCTGACTGTGAGGCTCACCAGTGGGGCCAGAACTCCTACTGAGACATTGAAAATTGTCCCTGTGGGGTTAAGTCCACTGGGTTAAAGCTTAAGTCAAATTTCCAACCTACTTTTTATGGGAAGTTGTAGCCATAGGAAAGAGGAAATGCAGAGGATGTCTTTTAAAATTGTAGCTAAATCACTGAGCATGCAAGTATGTGATTAGCAGTGAACATAAGATTCAAATATGCATTCTCTCAGCTCCCTCCTCTCTCTCTTTTCTCCTGTGCTCCTCTCTACAGAAAGAAGAAAGCCAAAGAGCTGACCAGGCATTGAAAAATGCAGCATGCACACAGAGAAATCATAAAGGATCTTGCTAGCACTGAATAGCTGAGCAGAAATTCAAATGCTGTTGACTTAACAGAAACCAACTGTGTGTTTTTATGAACAAATCTAAATCATACCAGATACTTCAGGGCTGGATTTGCAAAGAGGCTCCAAGACCTTTTTTTTGACAGAGTCATGGTTTCTCCATGCACAGGCACAGCCTGCATGGTGTGTTCCTGCCTATGGCTACCACTACCCTGCCCCAGAATGCACCACCAGGCCGTGGGCTTGCGTTAAACAGTTCCCGAGGTGTTTGCTTAACGTGTTTTCTTCTTTTGTTGCTCTAAGGAAAGAAGGCACACTTTAATTTCTGCACTTACCTCAACTGGCTTGGTAGGTCTAGACTGCAGAAACCAGGCCAGGTTAGTACTTGTTTGGAAGATACACAGCCAGCATAGAAAACCCACGTGGGGCAAAGAGTGGCTGGACTCTCAGGCCCCTGATTCAGGGTCTCCATGGGCCCCAGAAGTGTCAGGGCCTAATAGCAGCAAACAAAATAGTTACATGGGATGCTGCTCTGGCATGGCTTTCGGGACTGGCAGGTAGCAGTCTATAGGGGTCAGGGGACTAAAGTTGCGGACGCAAGAAAGGGTCTCATTTCCCCTGAGAACCTTTGGAAGACCTGAAAAAAATGTGATTTCCAAGTCTGACACCACAGTAGAGGCGTGGTTTTTAGTTCACGCAGAAACAAGCCTAAGGTTGAAACCATTCTAAGGAAGGCCTGGCACGGAGCTTGTGACTCGTCTCAACTGCACACAAGGTCGAGTGACCAGATACGCTGCCCTCCCACCTGGCAGGGCTGTCTGGTGGCCAGGTCCCAAGAAACTCTCACAGATTCCACATTCTTTCCAGAGTGGACCCGGCTCTGCGTGCTGCTGGGGGAACCTCCTGCTTACCAAACAATCTGACTGTTGCCAGATGTGGGCACCTGGCCAGCTTTTACATAATTCAGGCTTTTCTATGCTCAAGATGGTACAATTTAACGGAGCCTTAGAAGTTGTGTTTTTATCTCCTCTCCACCTCCTCCCCACCGCCCTTCCTGCTTTTCTTCATCTCAGTCGCAAACTCGCCCAAATACGTGGAAAAACATGATTGTGTGTGGTGTACATCAGTACCTATGGCTGGAGATAACAAGACCATGCATTTCGCTTACGCTTGCTAAAAATGAAAATTAAAATGACGCTGAGGATTGCTGCCTGCCTCCTGCTGCCCGGGCCTTGTCTTCCAGACACGTGTCCCCAGGTTTTCAGTTCTGAAGGACCCCATCGGGAAGCCCGTGCTCAGGAATGCGAGACGGAGGATGCAGAGCTCAGCACGATGCGAGCTGATAGATTTTCTTGTCATCAGAAGTCATCTTTTATCATGGAAAGTTAGTCTTCTCCTGTAAGAAGATCAAAGCACTGCACAAGGGCCCAGTAACTGAACACCAATCAATTCATATTTTGAAGTCAGAGCTAAGGTGGGACTTTCTTACTGACAAAACAGGGTCCTAGGTTCTGGGAATTTTCATTCCCATTTAATTTCTTCACTCTTGTGAGGTGATCACGTTGCTTTGCATGTCTTCAAACCATGCCTGCTCTTGTCATCTGGAAGACTGCTGGGCAATGGAAGCAACAACGAGGCTTGAGACAGTCACGCTTGCTACAGCGCACATGTTGAGAGATCGTAGGGGATGGCAGACTTAGTCTCTCTCTTTCTCACTCTCTTTCATAGACACACACACACACACACACACCCCCCTACCTGTTGGTTCAGCCTCTCCCAGTTAGAATGAAATGTCAAAACCCCTGTTGTTCCTTCAACTTTCTGTCCTTGTAGGTGTCCTCCAGCTGGAAGTAGCCATCAGATGTGCCACCAATACATGGGAATCAGCCTGTGTGGGGCCCTTGGCTCAGCAGGAAGAGAGACTCACAGGGCCATGGGGGAGAGGCTAAGGCACTGGGGGCAGGTGCCCAGAGTGGGGGTGTGGAGAGCAAGGAGCCCACGTCCCAGCCCCACCTCCGCCTCTCACTGAGCAGATTCCCACCACCCTGCACTCCTCCTCCTGGTCTGCAGGGAATGCCGCTGCTCCTCACAGGGCCGACCCACCAGGGTGCTGGTTAGAGGAAAGGGCTTGATAAAGACTGCCCTTCTTGTGGCTGCTGGCAATGACCATCGTGGCTGTCTCACCATGGCTCTGCCACTGCTGTTACTGGTTTGGGCAACTCACAACATCCTTCAAGCCTCTTCCTTCCCCTCTAGAAGAGAAGAGTAATAATATGGCCTCATCCAGTCCTTGTGAGTCTGTAATGAGGCCCGGAAGAGAGCACGCTTTGCAGCCTCTGAAGTGCTCCCCTCATGCGAGGGAGGGTCCATCATGCTAATCCCAGATGGCAAACCTGAAGGCCTCTGGCCTCTTCAAAGCATGAGCACACAGTCCGCACTTACCTAGTATGCACCCCACACCTAACACTGGCCATGAACTTTTCTTTGAGTTATTTTACTGTTGATAAATAATTGCACTGATAAGTCAGCATCTCATTGTGACGATTTCCCTCAGTTTGGCCAAGAGTAAAACCATCTCTTTACCTTCCTGCAAAAACCCAGGCACATTTAAGGAAGCTGAAGAGTCTTCAGAAAAATTGTGTTTGGTCTGCATTTCTGAAGCGTGTGTATCTGAGCATCTATTTCTGGAACAGGCCTAGAAGCTGGAGGGAGAGGCTTCCTTCCAGGGCTTCCAGACTGACCACCAGCATGAAGGCTGAGGACCAGCCCCAAGACGACTCAGCTTGATTTAGCAGGGTAGTTTCAGACTGTATGCAGTGGGGTGTGTTTGCATTCAGGATAATTCTACTATGGAGGTCGATCAAGCACAGGAAGAAAGGAGAAGGATCACGTCCAGAAGCCGGTCCACAGACCGGCCTCAGTCAATGCTGCCATATTGAAAAGCCACAATGGCCACTCCATGCTGATAAGCACATTTCCTTCGTCAAATGTCTCCTGTTTACAGATCCAGATTTACCAGAACAAGTGGCCGCAAGTGGACACGGTGGTAGGCACGTGCTCTCTCATTTAACCCTTAGGGCCACCCAGGGAAACTGCAGTGGTTACTTCCCATCTACAGACAGAAGGACGACCTAGCATTGGGCTGGAGGCTTCCTTTAGCAGGTGGGTGTATGTGCCATCCTTCCACGCCTAGCTCCGAGAATGGGGGGGGGGGGGCCTGCTTTCTGGCCCCACTCCTTGCCTCTTCAAAATCACCTTTGAGGAAAGTCTAAGGGCAATTCCAAACTTCTCGAAGTGTGGTGACAGTTTCTCCACCATTTCTCCTTGAATCCACCCAAGAGTCCAACCTCTATGCTGAGCCTGGTGTCCAGGGTAACCCTGCGTTAACCTGGAGAGGAAGATTGAGACATGGCTACCTGAAAAGAGAACCTGGACTTGGTTTGCCAACAGAAGCAGAATTTAGATGACGCAATGCATGCCTCTCTAAAAGCATCTTGGGAGACACAGGGTGTGAGAGAAGGAACGTAGATGTGAACCCTGGATGGCCTAAGCATTGAGCCTGGGTCACCGCTCACTGACTACACCATCCCGAGCTGCGAGCTGTGCAATGCAGATAACACCAACCCCTGAAGCAACTGGAAGGTCTAAAGGTGGTAATGTGTGTAAAGTTCCTGGCTCATAATAAGCCATCAATAAATCGTGATTTTTATTACCTATTTTAAAAATATTGGAGGCTGTGGTATGTTATAGTGATTTGAATTTGTGGGATTAAGTTTGTTTTAACCAGAAAATACAGGTTGTTTCCATCTTCCATGTGAAAGCTGTGTCTAAAATATATGCATGCTTTTGTTCGCCCTCCATAGAACTGAAGAAAATCGAGTTTTTCTGTAATGGTGAAGGATGTTGCTGTAGCCAGGGGCAATCATTCTGAAACTGCAGCCTTGTCACAGACCAGCATTCAGAGCACACCTGGGGACCATGTGGACCCAAGGATGGGCATCAACCCCTGCAAGGAAGCAGGTTTTGTTTTAAAGAAATCTCTGATGTCAGAGTATTTTACTAGGGTTTGCCTTTTACTTATCAAACCAGATCGGAACTCTGTGCAGGGGCTGGCTGGGTTCCCAGTGAGGGGCTGGCTCCCAGGTAATCAAGTTTTGTTTATTCTTCATTTATGAGGCACATTCATCTTCCCCAAGCAGAGAGAAAGCAGTGCCAATGGCAGAAGCCCAACTTCAGCTGAACCCAAGACCAGGTTGGACCTTTGTAATCTGACTGAAGTCAGAATTCCTTAAAGTCATCTGTCTCCCCAAATTTATTTGCAACCCTGAGCACTTGAATTATTCTAAGGGAAATGGAAGTGGAGAGGTAGGAGGAGGTGAAATTAGCCCCTGTTTTTGTCATTAACTCCTTATGAAGATTTAGAGATTTGCCACAAATCTTAGGGAAAAATAGATACATTTCGTTTGGTCCAAGACAATACGTTTCTGAGTTTACACATTGAGAAGAGGAGTCTTGGTTTGACTGAGGATGATTAAGCTCTGTGTTAAGACCAGCCCCCGAGTGCCCCACACCTCTCAAAGTTCATGGCAGTGTCCTCAGGTCCCTGGAACGCCAGCGGCCCTTAGCAAGCAGCAGTCTGATGAGTGAAGTGTAAAGGAGTCGGAAACATACGGATCGCATTTCCCTGAGAAAATAGATCACTTGAAAAAAGAAGGGGCAAAGTGCTTGGGAAAATGCATTATGGATTTTGTCGAGGCCAAAAAGGATGTAAACTACTTCAGATATTCTCTAAATGCTACATGTGAGCAGGCATTTCAAGCAATGCACTGTGTGGGAGTGTATATGGGATTGTGCAAGCCTTGGGAACTTCACCAAGGCGATGTCCATTTGTGCATCCTCGAAGGCCCTCTAAGTGGTTTTGCAAACAGTCAAAAAGAATATACACAGACAAGACAAGTGCTATTATCAAAGGGGGAAACTGGAATTTCACTCGTTGTGCTTTGTAAGAAAGATGCCCTGCCCTTTTTTCTAATGTTCTGAGTTGAAAAATATCAAATGGGACAATCAATGCAAAGGTTTTCTATAGACTTTTGGCTGATTTTTAAAGATGCTTAAAATTGTGTGGCTGCAAACACATCCTGCTTTAATCAGGATGCATTTTAGCAATCTTCCTAAAGATCGTTGTCAAAATGGATGAAAGAAGAGCCCCAAAGCATATTCTTCACAGCCAGCTTGCCCAGACACGAGGAGATGGCAAAACTTGGCACAGAGACCCCCGGTTTCCCCCAAGGCTGTGCGCTACCTCCCAGCCAGGACTCCCAGAAGCAAGGAAGGCTTCCTCTCAACCTACCAGGCTGGTCCTGACCCAGGCCCTCCATCTTCTGGGCAGTGAATCACCCACAGCATCATACTCAGGCCTTGGCAGAGCCTACAGGGTGAGGAACCTGGGAAAGCAAACCAGACATGCAGGTGAAGCACAAGCACCTTCAGCCCACCTGTCCCAGCCAGGTCTTCCCAACCCGCCGGGACAGGTGCCCCTGTTCCTATTGCTTGTTCGCCCAGGAAGTCCCATCTCCCTCCGCCCTCTCAATCTCTCTCTACATTTCTCTCTCTCCTTCTCTAACTCTCTCTATCTCTATGTCTCTATATCTTTTCTATATCTGTCTATGTCTCTCTCTCTTTCTCTTTATGTCTTTCTGTCTCTCTATATCCTTATCTCCGGCTCTCTCTCTACCTCTCTCTACTCCTCCTTCTCTCTACTCCTCTATCTCTCTCTCCTGCCATGCAGTGTGGCCTGAGTCAGGATGGGTGCGGACCTGCTCTAGGAGTCAGTATGAGGACTCTTCAGCACCTGCTTTGTGGGTAACATAGGTGGCCTTTCATCCTCCGTCAGCTGACTGTCACGTCTCACTCTTCCACTGGATCAAAAATTGGGTAGGAACAAGGGGTAACAATTCACGAGATTCCCTCAAAGGCCCCTGGAGTCTTCATCCTTGAAAATCTCAACTCCATACCCCAAAACCTCCCGAAAAGGCCTCCACTGAGGTTTGCAGCCAATCCTGACTTCTCAAGTCCCTGCTCTTCCCATTCCTTAGATCACTGATATCCAGGTCTCCTTCTCCCACCAGCACAGGTGAAGATGTTGCCTCCCCACACAGTTGAAACTGGGCCTTGGTCATGCACGTCTGCTAGAAGGCAAGCAGAGCAATGCATCTTCTGCGGCACAGCACACCCCGGCCCCTGCAGCATGAACGATGCACTGATGGGAGGGTGGCATGCAGGTGGCACGGAGCAGGAACCACACACTCTTTCTTTAAAGTGCCAGACACTGAAGGTTTTGGGCTTTAGGGTCATTTGGTCTCTGTCACAACCAACCAACTCTGCCATTGCAACGTGAAGGCAGCCATTGACAGTGCATGAACAAAGGAGCATCAGTTCCAATAAAACTGCATTTACAAAAGCAGGCCACGAGGCAGATGGCCCCGAGACGATTCCTGACATAGGCGGTGGCTGCCCTAGAGTCACCCAGGCCACAGTGGAATTTCCATACATTAGAAAGAAACCCTCACGGCTTTCAGGCACTGAAATCAGGGGCCTGTTTGTTATCACAGCATAACCCAGCCTGTCTTGACTTACACAAATTCCTCTTTTGTCTCACTCAACCCTAAATTTCTGCATTTCAACTCTGGTGTCATTTGTTTAAAATTCACACATCTTTATTTGTTACCTATTTCTTCTCTAGCCTCTCTTGCTCTCTTGAGACCCATTTTTTTTTCTTAATTATAGACCTGGGTCTATAATTTATAGTTAACATAAATAAATTGCATTTATTTCCAGTAAAGATCAGAGAACATAATTTGAAGAAGGTAATATTAAACACAGATATAAGAGAAATACTTTATGTACAACATGGTGACTATAGTTAATAATGATGCATTATATTAATAAAATAATGTTTATTATTAAACATTGCTAAGAGAGTAGACTTTAAGTGTTCTCACCACAACAAAAGGATGTCAGGCAATATTATGTCAATTAGCTCAATTTAGCCATTCCACAATGTATACCTGTTTCAAAGCAACATGTTATAGACATTAAACATATGTAATCTTTGTCAACTAAAATAAATAAATAAGAGGCATAAGAACAAAAAATACTTTAAGTCCAAGAGTCCGGAATGCTTTAAGTCTAGAGTAAAGGATAAACAATGTGTTTTTATTCATCTTAGGTATTAGAAGGAAAAGGGTGTTTACAACTCCTTAATAAGTCTGAAACACAAGTCCATGGAAGAGAAGGGTGGACAGATTTCTGGAAGAATTGGAAAGAATACCAAACTATCTGTAGCCTTAAATCTTGAGTTTCTCAATTTGTAAGAAAAGAAACAGGAGGAGAGAAAATACTGTATCTCAGAAGTTATTCTGAAAGTCAGATCTTCCTCTTGAAAACCATACAGCTCAGAAACAAGCGAGAGGTTTCAGGGAACAAAAAAAATCCCCCTCCTTTTCAATGCAATAACCTTAAATTCCCAGCAGGACACAAACCACATGTTGGTGTTGTGAATAAATTCTGAAAAGCATCTGGGGGTAAGTGTTTAATTATACTTGGCATGGCTACACCTTTTTACTCTCAAGACAGGAAATCCCCGGACTGTTAAGTAGGTTCAACCCCTCGGCAGAACAGATGAGAGCCTTTCTGGCTGCCCTTCCAGGATAGTTAGACCCAACTTCATTTCTAGGGCAACAGTAGCACAAGGATCCCAAACATCTAGTTACAGGGTTCCCTGCAGTCCCAAACCAAGTGAGCACCCCAGAAAGTCTTCAACAGCACCAAAAAAGTAAACCTATTTCAGGCCAAGCCCCACATCTGCCTTGGAGTGTTTAAAGCAGCCTAAGATTGCCTGCCCCAGGTTTCCTTCCAGACGTTCTGAAATTCTTACCTGGGTAACACTGTGGTCTCTGCACGAGAGGCAGGGGGCTGTGATTACAGGTCCAGACCCAGGCAGATTATGAAGTAGCTACAACATAGTGTCTCAAATTCTTTTTAACACATGCTTCCTGCATGTGACTCAAAATTTCATTTCCTCCTTCAAAGTGTATCCAATATCAAAACAAATTTTGTGAATAAAAACCCACTCAAGCAATGATAAAGTTCCAATCTGAGTTTTTGGCCACTATCTCACTATCCCATTCTTGAGAATCACTGAGCTAGAATTTCTGCTTCCTCTCTTATTAATGGTTTTCACTTCATACATCTGTTTTCCAAATCAACCAGTATTAGTTCATTCTCACACTGCTATAAAGAACTCTCACACTGCTATGGCGAAGCAGAAGAGAGAGAGAGAGAGCCAAGGGGAAAGTGCCACACAATTTTAAACCATCAGATCTCATGAGAACTCACTCACTATCATGAGAACAGCGAGGGGGAAATTTGCCCCCGTGATCCAATCACCTCCCACCAGGTCCCATCTCAAATTTGACATGAGATTTGGGTGGGGACACAAATCCAAACCATATCACTACCCATCTATATTATATCCATTTATCATGCAACAAACAATTATCAAGTGCCCACTACCTGCTAAGCTGGGTACTAGGTGTTAGGGAGATAAAGAGAGATAAATCATGACCCTTGCTCTAGAAGAATATAAAGAGACAATTTTAATATACTATGGAAACTTCTACATTGAAGTCATGTGAAGGGTAAGAGTCAAGAGAGTCACATGTATCCCAAAGGTGGTGGAGTGGGGTGGGCGTAACCCAAAAGAACAAAAGTCCATCCCTCTCTCTACCTCCTATGCAAACTTGCTCACCAACCCCTCATTCAAATAAAAGTAAAAATTCAAAAGTTTCACAAGAGCATTGAAGCTTATGTATCTCCATTGTTTAATCCAGTTTACCCAAATTTACAATAGAGAAAGTTGAGGTTTGTAAAGATCAGTAACATGCCCACAATTACATGGCTGCTTAGCAGTAAAACAGGGATAAAAGAAAGCATGATGGACTGGGCACAGTGGCTCATGCATGTGGTCCCAGCACTTTGAGAGGCTGAGGTGGGCAGATCACTAGGTCAGGAGATCAAGACCATCCTGGCCAACATGGTGAAATTCCGTCTCTACTAAAAGTACAAAAATTAGCTGGGTGTGGTGGCACATGCCTGTAATCCCAGCTACTCAGGAGGCTGAGGCAGGAGAGTTGCTTGAACCCGGGAGGTAGAGACTGCAGTGAGCCGAGATTGCACCACTGCTCTCCAGCCTGGTGACATAGTGAAACTCTGTCTAAAAAAAAAAAAAAAAAAAAAAAAAAAAAAGTATATGCTGAATAACTGCTTTCCCCATTCCAGTTATCCTTTCTGCATAACAAACCACCACTTATTTTGCTCATAAATCTGTGATCTGGGCTGCCTGGCAAGAATAGCTTATTTCTAATCTATGTGGTACCAGCTGGGATGACTCACAGGAACTGGTAGAGCCATGTCCCAGACAGCTCCCTCTAATGGCCAGTAAGACTGTGCTTGCTGTTGGCTAGGAAGCTCAGCTGGGGATTTGGGCTGCATGCCTGGGCTCCTCCCCATTTGGGCCGCTCCACAGAGCTTCTTGGGCTTCCTCAAAGCATGGCAGCTGAGATCCACATTCAGATTCATGAGACAAGAAACAGAAGCTGAAAAGTTTCTGAAGGCCCGGTCTCAGAACCAGGCACAGCATCGCTCCTGCTGTATTCTGTATATCAACGCAGCACAGAGATTCAAGGCATAGGAACATAGGCCTCACCTCTCAGTGGGTGGAATGGCGCAAATTCTTTTTTCAATTCACTGCATCTTCCCAAGCAGTTTTGCATTTTGAGGGACCTCAAAGATTGAGTTCAAAGAAACAGAAATGAAGTGCGGGAATAATGGCCTTTTGCATCTGTGCTATGTGCTGTGGGCTGCTGTACTCTTCTGAGGGGTTTTTGGCAGAAGCCCACTCAGGAAAGCAGAAGTGGAGGGGCAGAAAGAGACGGGCCATTTCCAGTCAATGAAGTCACCCACGCACCCCTCAGAGCCGTGGTGCCCACACTTTGCTGCAAATCAGAATAACCTGGCCCCTTCAGGAACACGCAGAAACCCAGAGCCACCCCACATCTGTTAACTCGCCATTCCCAGAGGTGCTCAGGAAACTCTTTTTAAGAAAGCCCCCAGAGGATTGTGAAGCTGCTCGGCAGCCAGCACCTGTCTGCAAATGCAGACTTTGGAACCTGCTCTCGAGATTGCTGGCACTGCACTGAATATTTTTACAGACACTGAAAAAAAGAAAATTGAGTTCCAGCCCTCTCCCCTCCCCCAGTTATGAATTCCACTGTGGTTGTGGGTAATAGTCGTAAGATACAGAACTCACAGAAATGTATGATTATTTCTTGTCCAAGAGCTCTGTGATGGGAAATACCCAGACAATTGAGGCACAGTGAGAGCCCAAGAGAGACCAGCACAGATTTGGGCTCCAGGTCCTCTGTGCTCTGAGTGTCAGCCTCCTCACTGACCAGGATCTGAGGCCCAGCATGGTAATCCCAGCACACTGGGAAGCTGAGGCAAGATGATCACTTGAGGGCAGGAGTTCAAGACCAGCCTGGACAACCCAGCAAGACCCCGTTTCTATAAAAAATACAAAAATTAGCTGGGTGCAGTGGTATCCCCCTGTAGTCCCAGCTAATTGGGTGGGCTGAGGTGGGATGATTACTTAAGTCCAGGAGTTTGAGGCTACAGTGAGCCATGATCTCATTACTGTACTCCAGCCGGGGCAACAGAGTGAGACCCTGTCTAGGAAGGCAGGCAAGCAGGAAGGAAAGAGTGTCTGACCATCACCTGTCCCTCAGCAGTGATAGTTATCATAACACTATCCTCAAGTGACGTGAATTTTTGCCTCTACTTCCCCTGATTTACAACTGCAGCCCCCTCAGCACTTTGCTTCCCACGCAGGCAAGGAAGAGCTCTATCCCAGTGTTTCCACCTGAGAAGGTGGAGCAGGCAAGTGCGTTTAACCAGGCGAGCTCTATCCCAGTGTTTCCACCTGAGAAGGAGGAGCAGGCACGTGCATTTAACCAGGCGAGCTCTATCCCAGTGTTTCCACCTGAGAAGGTGGAGCAGGCAAGTGCATTTAACCAAGCTGAGAACAGCGAATCCCTAAGCAGATCAGAGATAGAATAAGCTGCCCTGGTCAGACTCCTCCTTCAGGGATCTGAGGCCAGGAGAAGGCACAAAGGAGTGGTTACCAGAGCAGGAGGGGACATGGCAGGCAGCCTCCACGGACCCAGGCAAGGGCTGAGGGCTCTTCAGCTTTTGCCAAGGGTCAACACCTTACACAGATGATCATTAAGACAGCTGGTCCCTAGGCCAAGAATTTATAGATGAAGACATGGAAGGAATGTCATATTCCATAAACAGACCATATGTCAATAGCGTTTCAAGTTGAGGGAAAGAGGAATTATTCAATAACGAATCCTGGGATAACTGGAGAGTCATTTGAAGAAGAAAAAATAACCCCAGTCCCTATACCCAAATAAAGTATAGATCAAACTTTTTTAAAAATTTTTAAATCTTAAAAAATTTTTAAATTGTTTTGAAATGGAGTCTTGCTCTGTCACCCAGGCTGGAGTGCAGTGGCGTCATCTTGGCTCACTGCAACCACTACTTCAATTCAAGCGATTCTTCTCCCTCAGCCTCCCAAGTAGCTGGAATTACAGGCATGTGCTACCACGCCCAGCTAATTTTTGTATTGTTAGTAGAGATGAGGTTTCGCCATGTTGGCCAGGCTGGTCTGAAACTCCTGACCTCAGGCGATCCACCCGCCTCAGCCTCCCAAAGTGCTGGGATTACAGGTGTGAGTCACTGCACCAGGCCAAGATCAAAGTTATAAATGTAAAACAAAACCAAACAATGAAGAAAAATGTAGATTTCAAAGTAATTTTGGATTCTGGAAGCCCTTTGTAAGCATAACACAAGGCCTAAAAACCATGGAGAGAAACGGTGATAAATAATTTGTATAAAAACGCCAAACATCTGCACAACAAATTATGATGATGGTGACAGTGACTTGAATGCTGAAAACAAAGTGTGAAGAAACTCAACGGGCTGCGAAAATATTTGCAACACCTATGTCAAGGAACTGACTTCCAAGAGACGTATGCAAATCTGTATTTTGTAAATACATATAAAATTTTTGAAGGACATAAACAGATATCAACATTAGCAATTTTTGCTACGTCTGAAAGAGACCAAGAATGAGGTTGAATTTAGTGTTTTTCTTTTTTAAATTTCTGTCTTTCTAAACTAACCGCTGATTTTCTGTTACCTTTGTAATTAAAAAAACAGTAACAAGCAGTTCCCTAAAAGCCTTTAGCTGCTGGAGTAAAGTTGCAATGGTAACTTTCTAGGCTCCAGGTAGCTGAGTGGGAACAGCATTTTGAAGGAGGGACCTCTTTCCCACACTGCTGAATTCACAACTTGTAGGCAATCACACCTTCCCAGTGTTGAAGAAAAAATCCTTTGAAAGACTTTATGTAACGATTTCATTCAAACATATTGAATGAAAAAACAGCTCGCACAACCTGGAGAAAGATGAGTATTCCAAGTTTTTCAGCCTTCCAGAATTACTCTTTCTTTTTAAAGCCATCTGAAGCAGCTCAGGTCCCATATGCAGGAACACAGCAGGTCCCACCATTCTCAAGTCCCACGGCTGTCCCCATTTCAGCTCCTTACTACCCCAGGACTGTCCCCACCCCCATTCTGGCCTTCTCTCAGATGTCATCCTCTCCCCAGCTGCTCCATAGCCTGGCCACTCTCTCCTCTCTGGCGTACAGGGTGCAGGTTACCTGTGATCACCTGTGACTGTGTGCCTTCCCTCACCTCTGCTGGTGATCAAAATCATCCTTGGAACTTTGGAAAATGGAGACCCACTCTCTGGGAGAAAAAAGGAGGTTAAAGGCAAGCCTTTTTTATTCTTTATAAACTTTATTTGGTTGTGACTGATGTACAACCAACTGCACATCTTTAAAGATTATAATTTGATTGATATATACATATGTATATATACATACATATACATACATACCTATACACACACACATATACACCCATGAAAGTATCACCACAATCGAAGACTTTTTTTTTTTTTCTTTATAAAAACACCCTGAGAGTTTCCTTGTGCCCCTTTGTAATCCATCTCTCCCTGTATTCTCTGTTCTCTGGTCATCTCTGACATGCTTTCTGTCACTATAGATTAGTTTGCATTTACTAGAAATTTACAAAAATGTAACTATCCTCTTTAGCCAGGTCCTTTTTAGTGCCTGGCTTCTCTCTCTGAGCATAATTATTTTGAAATTCATTCACATTGTTGAATAAACCAATCATTCATTCTTTCTTATTGCGGAGCAGCATTTGATTGTATGAGCAGAAAACAATGTGTTTATTGATTCACCCACTGGTGTTGTTCAAGAAATAAAACAATCTGGACAGAAAAGGATCCCTCCATACCAACAGAAGAGGGAAAAAAGACATTTCGTTCTTGAGTAAGTATTTACCATGTTTACATGTATGTGAGGTAGCCTGAAAATAACTACAAAGCTAGGGTGGGGGCGGTGGGGGGCAGTGAAATCTGGCACTTTTTCTGGAGCAAGTGAGATGAAAGAACAGTAAGTTCTCTTGTCTTCAAGACTAAATGACCACTCTGCACACAGTATCCTGCAGATTTCCTGCAAGAAAGCCTTGAGATAATGATAAGATTCATTTATTTGGCTGGACCTGAGAAGCAGCCTCGCACTGAAAACACTGGTGCTGGGGATATGCCCCCAAATCTGGCCATAAACTGGCCCCAAAACTGGCCATAAACAAAATCTCTGCAGCACTGTGACATGTTCATGATGGCCATGAGGCTCACAGTGAAGGTTGTGGGTTTACTGGAATGAAAGCAAGGAACAACTGGCCCATCTAGGGTGGAAAATTGCTGCAAGACATTCCTAAGCCACAAACAATAGCATGAGCGATCTGTGCCTTAAGGACATGTTCCTGCTGCAGATAACTAGCCAGAGCCCATCCCTTTGTTTCCCATAAGGAATACTTTTAGTAAATCTATAATCTATAGAAACAATGCTTATCACTGGCTTGCTGTCAATAAATATGTGGGTAAATCTCTCTTCGGGGTTCTCAGCTCTGAAGGTTGTGAGACCCCTGATTTCCCACTCCATACCCTATATTTCTGTGTGTGTGTCTTTAATTCCTCTAGCACCACTGGGTTAGGCTCTCTATGACCGAGCTGGTCTTGGCACACTGGAGATTGGGCTCAATCCCTAAGAGGTACCTCGCTATTCCAAAGTTCAGAAAAAGGACTCCAGTTCACTATGTCTCCAAGAAGACATTCTAAGAAAAGAAGGGAAAGGAAAGCAGCCTCTTTACATGTTATAAATGGAGAAAATAATTTTCATTTACCCTTACAGAGAACATTTGGGTGACTCCCTCTTTGGGGCTACTTCAAGAAAAGCTGCTATGAACATTCATGCCCAAGTCTTTGTCCCAACATGTTTTTGTTTCTCTTGAAAAGACTTAGGAATGAAAGACTGGGTGGATCAGATCATACGGTAGATATTTGTAACTTTTAAAGAAACTGCCAAAGTGTTTTCCAAAGTGATTGTACCATTTTACATTTCTACCAGAAGTGCATGAGAGTTCCAGTTGCTCTACACCCTCATCAGCACTTAGCATGCTCAGTTTCTTTCATTGCAGCCAATCTAATGGGTGCTTAGTGGTAGTTCATCTTACATTTCATTGATCTTTACCTGATACAAATTATGTTCCGCATCACCTCCTGTGCTTGCTAGGCATCTGTAAGTGTCTTACAGCCCTTCTTCTCTAAGTGTCCAGATAGTTTTCTTTTGAGTTGCTTGTATTTTTATAATTGACATATAGGAGGAATTCTAATATATTCTCTACACAAAACCTTTGTTTGATATTTTCTCCTACTCTGAAGGAGACTTTTGCACGCCCTTAATAGTGTCTTTGTAAGAAAGAAAATAATGTTGATGAAGTACAATTAATAAAAATTAAAATTAAACTTCTGACCTCCAGAATTTTGAGAAAATAAATTTCTGTCATTTTAAGCCACCAAGTTTGTGGCAATTTTACAACAGCTGCAGAAATTTAGTACACTGGTTACACTAGCCGGTTTGGGTCTGTCCTTTGCATGGCTAGTTCAAGGGTTAGGCTGTGTGGATTTGTACACAGAATTAGAAGGGGTCCTCTTGGTTTTTTCCTCTGCAATTATCTGCTCCCTTTTAATCTTTGGGGTTCCCTTTTCTAGTTCCTCTAGCAAGAAGGATGGAGTTTCCATTAAAGTTTTAGGGACTCCATGACTGGGACCCACTGCTGTGTGAGGTCATTTCTCCAAGTTTTGACTTCACTCTGCAATCTGCCTATTCTTGTTTACTTCTCAAAATCCTCAAATCATTGTTTTGTATTTTGCCCAGTTCTTAGTTGTAATTACCAGTTGAGGGCAGGGGTATAGTGGGCTTATCTGCCTGATGGAACAGGAGCCTCCCTCCTCTTTCAGCCTGTCAAGGTGAGCATCTTGCTGTAGAATATGTGCCAGAGTCTGTCTAGAGCAAACCTTTGTGCAAGTTGTTCAGTTCTGCGGCCTTTTTTGAAATTCTTAGCTTGGGAGAGATGAAAAACAAGTGGGGAAAATGTCAGATTCAACCAATGCAATGATAATTATAAGTCCTTTGTTGTTTTTATCAATATGCAGTGTACAACAATACTTCTGGTCACAACTGACTAATCAAGAAAATAGCAGACTATTTTGGAGTAAGTAAGAATGACTAACCTTGAACAGCAATTCATTCCACAAATCCTGTGCCCCAGGCAGAGTGCTTGGTGCTGAAGATTGAAATGAAAACATGCCATGATCTTTGTCCAAGAAGGGTTTATGATAGAATAAACAAGTTCATATGGAATTCCCTTCCATAATTCCCTGTGATAAAAAGTGATATATAGGAAATGATCTGGAAACACAGATGAAGGAGAGATTAATTCTTACAGCAGTTGAGGTGAAAAATCCATAGGGAGGAGACATTGTAGATTGACTTTAAAGGATGTTCAAATTTCAACAAATGGAGGGCTGACCAGGGCATTCCAGGTAAAGAGAATAGTGCAAGCAAGGCTCAGAGGTTGACATGCCAGCACAATGCCAGAGGGGCAGCAACCAGGCGTGGTGACAGCACAGGATAAGGTATGAACACTCACAGACCCATCACCAATGCTTCAAATGCCTGGAGTAAGAAGGCCAAGGCTGTAGTTCCACTGCTACCACCCAAGACCCAGCAACAAAATAGCAGCAAGATACCCTTTGAGTCAGGACCCATATGTGGTTCCTCCAAAGACACCTACTCTTCTTTTCCTTTAATACTGAGATTGTAAATGGCAGGCACTGAGCCTGGTTTATTAAGACAGTGCTAAAGAAGGGTTGTCTTAGTTCATTTTGTGTTGCTATAACAGAATGCCTGAGACTGGGTCACTTATAAATAAAAGTGTTCATTTGGCTCATGATTCTGGAGGCTGGGAAGTCCAAGATCAGGCAGCTCATCTATTAGGACCCCATGCTGCTTCAACTGGTGGTAGGAGACAGAAGAGGAAGAGGGTGCCTGCCAAGACAGCAAACATGAGAAGGCACAAGCCACTCTCACATTAACTAATTCAGTCTCACAAGAATGAGAACTCACTCCCCAAAGGAGGGCATTATTCTATTCATGCGCGATCCACCCTCATGACCCAAACATCTCCCACTATACCCCACCTCCAATGCCACCACAATGGGGATCAAATGTCAACATGAGTTTTGGTGGGGATGAACAACCCATATGTAAACTGTAACAGGGTCTACATAGGCAGAACTATGGATCGACAGGCATCTCTTTCTTCTACCCCATCTGCCATTCTGCCTTCTTTCCTCCCTCTCATTTCCCATTTCTCTGTCCAAATTTCTCAACCAGACAAACTGGGGCAGAGTTCTGACACGTGGCAAGTCACCCCAGAGGGAAAAAATGTTTTGCTATAACAAAGAGAAAACAGCATGTGAGGTGCCTGAGTGCCAGATGATGTTTCCAAATAGCAGTAAACACTGCTGGCGATTGTCCAGAGCCTAAGACAAGCTTCAGAGTTTGAGCTGATCCATCCCACACAGGGTAAGTGCCCGGCTGTGATTTGCTGGCGCCATGTTCTTGGGCAGTGAAGGGTCTGGGTCACCAGGCTGTTTTGAAACATAATGTGAGCTTAGAGCTCCAGCAACCTGCCACTGTGAGTTTTGACAAGAGAGAAAAAAATGAATTAAATGTTCTAGAACTTAATCTTTTGGGTCATCCTATTCACCTACTCAAAAGAAAAGAAAAGATTACCCTTTTGAATATAATCCTAACTCTGGTGGTTTCCAACAGTAATAAATAGTTTAAGCCTTTGGGGACTGTAGACTCAAAGCCATTCTGATCTGATGTGCAATAAAATTGAAGAGAAAATGGTTATTGCCACATGATTCCAAGTAGATGTTTATAAGGATATAGATAGATAAATATAGGTATAGACATAAATATAACTGTAGATATAGATATAACCTACTTTAGTCAAATATCAAAGAGACACTCAGATACAAATACACAATTAAAACTTAAATGTTGCACTGTGAAAAGATTATGTGTGATGTTTTCTGTAGAAGCCACTTCTGTAGTACAAACCAGATGGGAAATGTCCAGTGGACCACCGAATGCCACGGCCAGCTACAGGGAGGTTCCATCTTAGAAAGAAAATCACTCCTATCCTTCCTGGACTCGTCCAGGGCATCTTTTTCACCTTTAGGGCCCTCCAAAAGCCCAAGACGTATTCCACAGTAACAGCCTTTGCAACTTCTTTCTTGTCTTTTCTACCTGCAAATAACCCTCATTCCTGGATATATCTGTGCATCAGGGTTCTAAGACCCCGTACTTTGCTGTACCTGCTCTACCTTCACACTTTCCTTCACACTGTCTCAGCCTAGCCCCTCCACCACCACCACTGCCCAGTCCATTAAGGAAACGGGACACCCGTCATCCATCCTGCTCAACATGAGGCCTTTCCTCCAGGGCCAGACTTCCATTCCTTCCCTTCTACTAACTCCTCAAGCTCTGGCTCTGTGGGAAGTTGCACAGATGGATATGATCATCCCTTTGTCCTTAAAGACCTTATGATCTGACATGAGAAAGTCACCCATCTCACCACCTCTTATGTGGCTCAACCATCTCTATGAACAAAGTATCGGCAGAGCAAATCCATTCATTCTGACCCAGTGAGGGGATGGGAGTGGGGACACATCAGAAGGTGAGGTGTGAGCTGCATTATGTACACTGACAAGAATTCTACCAGGTGAGAGGAAGGAAACAGGCATCAGAGATACCCTGGGAGAGGAAGTGGCCTGAGCAAAGCTCAGAGATGAGGGAACGACCCAATGTGACTGAGACAATGTCCATGGAGGCTGGAGCAGCAGGTGGCTCAAAAGGTCTCCTGCACCTGGATCCTGACGTGCTAAGATGTTTGCTGTATCCTGTGGGCAACAGAGAGCCACAGAAGGCTTTGTAAACAGAGATGTGACAAACACATCTAGTGACAGTGGGAGCACAAACTGGAGAGGGAGCCCCTTTCCCCTCCCTCCTTCCCCATACCTAATTAGAATCTAATTTAAAACACAGTCTCATCTGTCCCCACCCTTTCCTACACATCTGCAGCAGCAGCCTCACAGGTCTTGCCTCCTTAGTCTCTCTCTACCCTGAGTTACCTCCACGTATACCTTCATTAACTCCCTAAAACACAAATACCACCCTATCCGTCCTAAAAAAAAAAAAAAAAACCCTGTAACCCATGTAAATATCACCTTACTCCTGTATACTGCACCTGTAAAGCCAAGTGGTGACTTCCCTGGCCATCCTAACACAGATGAAGCCCAAACCGACAGGAGGCCCAGAAGCCCAGGTCAGAGGAGCAAAGCCGGGAGGCTCCTTTGACCTGGGAAATTATTCTTCGCCCATATGTTGGTTACTTGTTCTATGTCAAGCACTCTGCTGAAGGTTCTTCCTGAAATGAATTATTTGATCGTCACAATTTGAAAGTTGGTAGCACTTCTGTACCCGTGTCACAGACCAGAAGATGAAAGCACAGAGTCCAAAGAACTCTTCTCAGGTCACACACCCTAGAGGTGGTAGGACTGGGGCCTGCCGTGGCTGACTTGCCAGGATCACACACTAGTAAGGGTCAGAAGTACAACAAAACCCAGGTCCCCCATTTCATTCCTAGGCCAAGACTTCTTGAAGGTCATCTTTCATAGGCTATGACATTGGGCTTCTTCTTCTTTCTTTTCTAACATGACCTTCTGGGTTTTTCTGCTGTTATGAAGATAAACTCTAAAAGTCAACAGCATCTCAGCCTCTTTTCTTATAAAGAATTTTTGCTAGCTGATTTCTGAGACCTCACATGACTTCAGCTGAATACCTTTTAATTTATTGGGGTCACACTTTAAACGTTGACTAGTCTCAAAACTTCTCATGGAGGCATATAATACACCTTCTACATAAGTATTTTTAATTGATTTAGAATTTAGCTGTAACATTTGCTTGATGGAAATGATTATAAAATACATTCTATTTCAAAAAATGAGATTTATTTTTATAGTATAAATGCAAATTATAGGAAAATATTTTAGAGCTTTGAAAAATGCCGAGTGACACTGACACAGGAGAATCATAAAGCAAGAGAGCTACAATACATTAACACAAAAATCACTTCAATAGTTATGTACAGCCATTAAAAATGGTTTCACTGTATCTTGGATTTTGAAATATTTCACTTCTGTGGAAGACAATTCTGTTGAAGGTATGATAAATAATTAATTTAATTAATGAGTGCTGATAAACACAGATCTAGTTCTCTTAGGAAGGAGATGAGAAAGATGTCTATAAGTTCTGTGCACATGTAGGAGTGTGCACAATTTTCTGAATCCAGCCTTAGCTCAAGGTTTCTGAGATTATTTTTATTATTATTTTAAGCTTCCACAGGTACTTTTTTGGGAAGGAGAAGGAGAATATTTCACAAGACTGTTTTTATCCCCTGCTCCTGAGAAGCTGGTGTAATCCTGATGCTTCCCAGGTGCTGAGGACAAGCTCCAGGTGAATAAGCTCCATAGGACAACCACATCGTTTTGTGTTTCTCGAGGGTCTTCTGTAGGCTATGATTTCCCTGTTGTAGTATACTCAGCCAGAAATCACATGTCACATACTCTATCAATAACAGTTAGAAATAGGAACTGGAACCAAGCAGCTTTGCCTCTTAAGCATCAGGATTGTTTCATGTTGGTTTTGTGTTTTTAAGTGGCTTTGGAATTCTTGTGTGTTTTCTGAGGGGTGCAGTTTGGGGCTGAGTGGTATCTGTAAGAATTTAGCTTTTCTTTAGAGCAAACAGAAAAATAATTAATTCAGATCACTACCTTTCTTGGTTTTATCAGTCTTCTTTTGCTTGACAAATGCCACATAATCTTAAATTATTTCTGAATAACTATTAAAGGTATAGTAACTGAGAAAGCTGAATTATTCATTGCAAGGAACAAAAAACTGCCATTACTGTAGAATTCCTGGGAGGACATGAAAATAGTCCATACAAACCTTTGATGAATTCGTATCCATTGCAATGAGTTTATCTGTGTTAACACTCCAAAGTATTCTAAAATTCATGGGCCAGTTAAAATCTTCAAAACTTTTCATTGAAAAAAAAATAGAAACCTGATTTTGAAAGTTTGGTTCTGAAGAGTTGGATATTAAAAAATAACTACCGTAATTGAGTTGCATTTTGCCTTTATAAATATGAACCATGTTCACCATCTGGTAAATTTTGTTTAATCAAGATCTTCATAAATAATTTGAACACACCTGGAAGCTAGTAAACTTTAATTTGGTGTATATATAATTAAAAAGTCAGATTAACTTTAAAATAATGGTTTTATATTTTCCAAAAGAAGGGATATATACACACACATACATTTCTTATATATATATACACATACATGTAGAGAGTATATAAAGAATGTGTCTTCTTTAATTTTTATTTTAGAGACAGTGCCTCACGCTGTCATCCAAGCTAGAGTACAGTGGTATGATCACAGCTCACTGCACCGTCAACCTCCCAAGATCAAGCAATCCTCCTACCTCAGCTTCCCAAGTAGCTGGGACTACAGGTGTGTACCACCATGCCTGGTTAAGTTTTGTTTTTGTAGAGACAGGGTCTCACTATGTTGCCCAGGCTGGTCTCAAACCTCTAGGCTCAAGTGATCCTTCTCAATGTTACCCTCCCAATGTTCTGAGCTTACAGGTGTAAACCATCATGCCTGGCCTGTTACCTCTTTTAATTCAAAAAATGCTCTTATTGATGGTGGCAATAGGCATTTTTCAATTCCAAATTGAATGTACATATTTCTTTAAAATGTGTCAGAGGATTTGACATGAGTCTCTCACTAGCGATGTATTTTTTCTTGATTCACTTTAATCATGAATTTATAAACTTATTCATTCATTTATTCATTTATTTCAACAATTCATGAATAGAAGAAAATCTTGGCTTTCTTAATCAAGTCTTCCTTTAACAAAACCCATCAAGGTAATTTTGATATAGATACCTGGATAAAGAAGACCCTGTTTGACCTCAAAAACTGAAATTCTAGGATCCCAATTAGACACACACACAGATAAGCAACAGCCCCTCACTGCTTTACCTGAAAAGGGTTTTGTTTTGTTTTGTATTTTGCTGTCTGGGTCAGCTACATGTTAGGGGAAAGAGATGAAAAGACAGACTTCCGGAGACACTCACACAGGGTCTAGATAAAGTTATCACCAGCGAGAGAGGAAGGAGAAACCATTTCAACAGGGCAGAATAGAATGTGGAACAGGATTTGATATAGAAGGACAGCACCTTGGAGAAGAGCTGGCATGGAGACAGGTCGGATGCTGGGTTGGGAGTGAGGTCACCCACTAAGAAGCCTGGGCTGGGCGCGACAGTTGATGAGGACTCACAGGAGGTTAAACAGGGACTGAGAACAGATATGGTAGTGATACATGAAGAGTAAGTGGGAGAAGGATGAGACCAGAGGCAGGAACCACCATTCAACCTGCTCTAGGCAGAAGGAGGGTCACTACAAACATGGCAGAAGAGCCCTGCTGTGTGACGGCGGCCTCTTCCCCAGTGGGAAAGCTGCTCTCGCTGTTTTACGTTTTCTTTTTCTCTTTCTTTCTTTCTCCCATTGCTAATGTGTGGGATGGGAAAAAGACACTGAGGTTGAGGGCCTGGCCCAAGATGAATATGAATGTTTTTATCTGTGAAGTTGGAAAGGTTAGACACACATGGAAGATTTTCACTCCTTCCTCTCCTGACATTCATTGTTTAATTGTGTCTAGAAGTCTGGAAAGTGCCAGATACAAATTTGACTTCATGAAGAAAGAGGCACAGAGCAAAAGATAATGATATCTGGACTTCAGAATAAACTGCAGATCTGAAGCTATTTGGAAACCTTTTATTGGTTCCATACACACAGTTGTTACGGTTGCATCAGAAGAATAATTAAAGAAGACAGACATACTATGCAGAAAGAAATGAAGTACAACGCGGTCTGAGTCTGTATCGTCACCTTTCTTCCTCTTCAGCATGTGTGTTTTGTCTCTCTGCTCAACAAAGTGAAGTGATTACTGGCCTGTGATAATAGTTCCCAAAGAGCTTTTCAAATTGGACCTTTCTAAACCAGTATTTATGAAAGGAAATCTGGCATGTTTGTTTTTTATCTTTTTATGTGCCTTACTGAATGTTGTTTACTTCATTACAGTTTGTTTGTTTGTTTCTGAAGAATGTTTAGAGCCCTCGATAAGAAAAGACAAAAGCATAACAGAAGAGCAGCAATATGGCCTCTTGGCTTACGACATAATGATGGCTTCTTAATGAATCCTGATCACGAACTGAGAATTAAACAATCGGGCTGAGGCCTTCTTAATGGGCCTATCAATGGTTTATGACAATCTGAAATAAAAGGAACCCCCGCTTGCAGTTGTAGTTCATTGGTTGAGCTTGTTACTCTCTGCTGAGCCATCATGTTGTCATTGGAATCCATCTCATTTCTCCTCTTACCCTAGCTATCCCTGCCCAGCAAAGATGTGGAACTGACAGCTCATCGTATCACATATTCTGGCCACAAGGACTTCCAAATACCTAGGTTGCCCTTCATTTAGCAAAAAGAAAGTGTGGGTGGGGGTAGAGGGTGAGAGGAAGAATTCCCACTTCAAGAGACCACCCTGAGGACTCTTGTTTTCTGGAAGTGACTCCACACTGCCATTCCTTCCTTCAAACAGAAAATGGGTAAGAAACAGCCACTGTACGCACCACTCCGTGCTGGGAAGGCAGGCAGGACTGAAGCACAACCCATGCTTTTAGCAGTAGCCCTGCGGACAGACACAAAGAATCGCACCAGAAGGGAGGAGTGAAGTAAGTGTGGGGGCTGCCCGGGAGAGGTGGGACTAACTCTGCCGGAAGAGTATTGAACCATAACAAATCAGGCAATGGGCTTGTCTTTAAAAAAAAAAAAAAACCCTCTAAATTCAAGACTATATGAGCAACCAACTGGAAAATTCAGTGTAAGCCTTCTGGTACCCACCCAGGCAGAATTAATCCAAGGGTCTTCTCTCTTAGCACTTTGTTCTTTTCATTATGTAGAGCCCTACCACATTGTATAATAGGAAGCCGGTTATCTGCCTGTCTGCCTCCCTGTTCCCCTTCACAGGGCCAAACTCCGGGTTGGTCTTAATGGCTGCTGGCATTAAGTAAATGATCAAATGATCTAACGAAGGAAGCCGCTGCTACCTGTGTCTTCTGTGTTTCTCTCTATGCATTAGTATGGAGGGATCCTGAAACTTTTCACAAATTAAACTCAACCTCTTTCTCCCATCCCCACCCCCACTCTCAACTTAGAAGCTCAGAGCCTGGCTCTAAGTCGTGTTTCTTCTGCATTCCTTGACAGTTATTCGTTATAATCATTTTAGGCACTTTGAGGTTATTTAATCAATGTTGGCAATTTGACTGACAGATGAAATGTGTAGGGGTGTTACACATTTGAAGTACAAACAGGAAATGTTTATTAAATAGAAGCTTGAAATAATTGTTTGAGCTAGGACAATATAGATTTTTCTAAACCTGCTTACCGTATGCAAGATGGGTTAGATGGAGTCCTTGGATGAGTTAGTTTCTTGCATTTTTTCCAAATATTTCTTGTTCTCTTTTCTTTTCATTGGGGCATATATTTCCCACCTTTGGCACAAGATTGAAAAGCCCTGGTGGTCCCACTTCTTTCTGTGTGTACAGAGCAGTGACTTACTGTGTGACCAACTTGTCCGGACAAGTCTGAAGGGAGATCAGGGATGTGTATGTGCGTGTGTGTGCGAGGGTGAGTGTGTGTATGCACACGCATACACCCAACCTGTATATAGTTATAGGCCAATTCAGATAATTAACATTCTTTCTCCTGCTATAGAAAAATAATATTACTTATATATTCAAACATTTGCTTCCCAAAAGCCAAAAGAAAAGAAAATAAACTTTTGTTAAAGACATTGTTGGTAGGTGGCTTGGGGATTGCAAATTATTGTTCTTGACTGCGTCTTTTGGAAAACATAATCAGTAAAAATTGAGAATCGCTTCTCAGCCTTTTGGCTGAGTGTAGTAAAAATTGAGATTATTGTATTAGAGAATTCACCCTTTTGGTTTCTCTTATTATTTGAACTACAGAAAATAATGCATATTTGGAGACTTTGTTTTTATTTTTTTGTCCTTCATCTTTATTTCTTATTAAGAATATTATTTTGGTAATATTTTGACTTATTTGTCTTTATATACACTGATTTATCTTTTCCTTACTCGTTTTGTGACCTATTTAAGTGATATTGATGACAAGAATGATGTTAATAATGAAAGTAAAAACCAGGCAAGGTACTAGAGTCTTTTACATAGTATTATATAGTCATGTGCCACACAACAACATTTTGGTCAATGACCAATCACATATATGTCAGTGGTCCCATAAAATAATAATGCCACAAGTATACTGTGTCTTTTCTATTTTGAGGCATGTTTAGATACACAAACATTTACCATTGTGTTCCCACTGCCTGCAGTATTCAGGGTAGTAACTTGCTGTACAGATTTGTAGCTAGGGTCAATGGGCCATACCGTGTAGCCTAGGTGGGTAGTCAGCTGTACCATCTAGGTTTGTGTAAGTAAGTGCGTTCTACGATATTCACACAGTGATGAAATAGACAATGACGCATTTCTCAGAACATATCCCCATCATTAAGGATTCATGACTGTACTTGAGTTTCCCCTTAGAAATTCATGTTGAAATTTAACCCCCAATATGGCAGTGTTGGGAGGTGGAGTCTAGTAGGAGGTGTTTGGCTCATGGGACACCATGCCCATGGGCAGATCAACACTATCTCACAGGAGTGAGTGGGTTCTCACTCCTTCAGAACTAGATTAGCTCCCAACAGTGGGTTGTTACAAATCAAGCCCAGCCTCTTTTGTGTGTCTCTTTGAACATACCCACCTGCCTTTCTGCTTAGCACAGTGGCCCTTACCAGAAGTCGAGCAGATACCAGCATCATGCTCTGGAACTTTCCAGCCACCATAATTGTGAGGAAAACAATCCTCTTTTCTTTATAAATTACCCAGTCTCGAGTATTTCATTATAGTAACATGAAATGGACGAAGACAGTTTATGACATGTGTTTCCTTATTCCCCATTTTACAGATGGGAGACTCAAGCTTAGAGAAACGACATGATTTGCTCAAATTCACCTAGAAAGCTGGGTTCTACCCTGGACTACTACTCTGCTTTCACTGTACCTAGTGTGCCTTAGAAAATTCAGCCACATTGCATGGTTTCAATTGCTACAAAAATATACTGATGATTTCAGCCTGGATATCCCTGCCAAACTTCAGACTTAAATACCCAGCTGCCTATTGGCTCTCTCCACCTTTGCATTACAAAGATAACAAGTCCAAATCTGGATTCGTCATCAACGCAACACCAGGGCTTTCCTACTCCTGTATTCTCTGTTTAGTTGATGTTCCCACCTTGGAGGCTAGGATTGTCAGATTTAAATGGGGAAATGATTTTATTTTGTATAGTTGGTTTCAAATATCACATGTGGTATACTTACACTGTTTATCTGAAATACAGATTTAACTGAGTGTTTTCTGTTTTATTTGTCATCCTACCAGAAATTCAAGCAATAAGTGTGGGAATGGTCTTTGAATCCTCTCTCATCCTCTGCAGCAATATCATCAATCAAATCCTGCTGATTTCACCTTTTTCTTTCTTTCTTTCTTTTTTTTTTGAGACGGACTTTGCTCGTCTCCCAGGCTAGAGTGCAATGGCACTATCTCGGCTCACTGCAACCTCTGCCAAGTGATTCTCCTGCCTCCGCCTCCTGAGTAGCTGGAATTACAGGCACCTGTCACCACACCCAGCTAATTTTGTCTTTTTAGTAGAGATGGGGTTTCGTCACATTGACCAGGCCGGTCACGAACTCCTGACCTCAGGTGATCTGCCCGCCTTGGCCTCCCAAAGTGCTGGGATGACAGGCACCTGTCACCACACCCAGCTAATTCTGTCTTTTTAGTAGAGATGGGGTTTCGTCACATTGGCCAGGCCGGTCACGAACTCCTGACCTCAGGTGATCCGCCCGCCTTGGCCTCCCGAAGTGCTGGGATGACAGGCGTGAGCCACCGCGCCCGGCCTGAGTTTACCTCTTGAATATTTCTCAAATGTTCCTGCCTGTCTATTCCTGGAACTGTTGCCCGAAATCAGGCCTTTGTAATCTCAAGTTGTCCGTTCCTGTGGACAACGGTTTCCTAAGCGTGTTCCCTTGCACTGCTACCCGCCGCCCCACCTTTCCTCCAGACTTCCGCTAGAAAGTCGCTTCTGTGCTTCAGAGCTGGCCGTGCTGTGCCTTTACTAGAAACTCTAAAACTCTTTCATGGCCTCCAAGTTCCCACAGTTCTCAACTGCGAGTACACCTCAGTTACCCAGGGAGCTTAAAAAACAAACATCACGGCCTCGACCAGTGCAATTAACTCAGGATCTTTTGTAGTAGGGCTTGAACGTTAATAGTTTTTTAAAACTCTCTATTGAATACCAATATTCAGCCACAGCGAAACCATTCACCTGCTTCACAGAGCTCCCGCGCATGCTACACAGGCCCTCTGCGCACCTGACCTCATTTACTGCTGTTCCCCGCTCACGCCTTGCACTCCAGGGACGCAGCCTTGTTCGCTGTTCCTCCTGCACAGAGGCTGTTCCTCATCTTCATTCCTCTGCCCCGACTTTGGATTACTCCCCTCCCACTCTTTTTCTGCCCTCCCCTTAACTCCTAGCCTCAGTCAAGTTTACAACTCAGGTCAGGAACCATCTTCTCGCAGTCACTGGGCTTCACCACCTGCCTTCACATAGGCTCTGTGAAGCACCCCCTCCCCGTCGCCTCATGTCTATCTGCACATCCCTCCACTTCTGCACTTGCAGGTCTTTAAGGGCAAATGCTATGTCTTAACTAATTTTAGCCTCTGCAGTACCAAGCATATTATGTATTTGAATGAATGAATGATGAATGAATGGTGTCACAGAGCTATGATTCTAACCCAAGTCTCTTTAAACCCAAAATCTGTGCATCCTATGACCCTACATTAAACTTTGTTGTGTCATTTAATACATCGGAATTCTACGCTCTACCTTTGCAACAGAGAGAACGATCATGTATGATCGCGTATGCTCAGGACGATGGCTCTGAAGCCAGTTGCCGAATACACCAGGCCCTTCTTGTTTCGCATTTTTGCGTACGTTGCTCTCTCAGCCTGAAATATTCACTCCCTGTGCTGCGCCTGCTGACATCCCAGTCATTCTTCAGCATTCAGTGAAAACATCACAACCTCAAAGTCGTCCCTGCCCTCCAGTCCCCTCTGTTCCTATAGAATTGGTGAACAGTGCAACTGTAGTCCTAACTGTTCGGGACCGTGCTTGTTCAAATGTCTGTCTCCCCACTGGACTAAAAGCTCTTGGCAGCCGTGTGCAGCTCTGAGGTTACTCAAAGCACAATGAGGTCACTCAATAGGTTTTTGCTTCTGAGTGATTATATTCCATAGCTTGTGTTAAGTGTATTTTATACTATTCTAATTCTTTGAAAAATAGGTTAGATTATCCCATTCTGTGGCCCTGCTAACCAACTACGAATTTACACTGCTTTGATTGATCACTGCTTTTTTATTTTAAGCAGTTTTTACTGTTTGGTCAGGGATTCTTTCACTTCTCAGTGAAATCCCCAAGAATTTACTATAAAGAAACCTCTGAAATTTTTTTCACTATCCACTGCCTATCTACCTGCCTGTCACCCGTTGTAATTGGATTGGGCAAAGCTGGGAAAACAGTTTTTGTTCTCCACAACAGGATTCCCCCAATCCTTTTGCCATGGTTAATTTTATACAGCTCCAAAAGCATGCCACTGAGGCCAGATCCGGGAAGAAGCAGTGCACACTTCCCTGCGAGTCTTTGATGTGAAGTTTTGGCTCCAATCCATCTCTTCCCTGGCGAGAGCCACAGCTGGTCACCATGTGCAAAGGCAGAGGTGGGGAGGGAGCCGGCGTTCCCTGAGCCAAGTGTGGGCTCCACAGTTGAAGTGGAAAATCCACATCCTTAGTCTGATAAGTGCACAGTGAGGTCATAACCACAGTCAGTCAGTCCTGGGTAAAATCGGACTCTCTAGGACTCGAATCCGGCTTGGTCACCTATTAGCAGTGATCTTCAGCAAACTCCTCGAGTTGTTGCAACTGGGATCCCTCTCATCTATAAAATGGACTCAACTTTCTCTACTTCAAGTGATGCTATGAGGATACCCAAGGGAATCACAGGGAAAGTCCCTGTAACACCTAAATCCTGGTAGAAACTTGATTAATGTGAGTCCCCTGTCCGTTCTTTGCCCTTCCAATAGGAATTGTGGGGGGAAAAATGCAATCAACAAAAGCCTCTTCTTCCCTCAGGATGTCCTGCAAGTAGCTTCAGTCTTGGTGAGCTGCACCTGCACGCTTCACATCTGAAAGCAGTAATGTAAAGTCCCCTTCCTTCCTCTTCAGATTTTTGCCATGACAGAGAGAACCTACAGAAGCCTAGAAAGTCTCACTCGAGCCCGGGCGCAGTGGCTCACACCTGCAATCCCAACACTTTGGGAGGCTGAGGTGAGCAGATCATTTGAAGTCAGGAGTTCAAGACCAGCCTGGCCAACATGGTGAAACTCCATCTCTACTAAAAATACAAAAATTAGCCGGGCATTGTGGTTGGTGCCTGTAATCTCAGCTAGTTGGGAGGCTGAGGCAGGAGAATTGCTTGAGCCCAGGAGGCGGAGGTTGCAGTAAGCAGAGATTGCACCATTGCACTCCAGCTTGGGTGACAGAGCCAGACTCCGTCTCAGGAGAGAAAAAAAAGAAAGTCTCACTCAAACAGCCCCTGGATGCAACCTTCCCCCCTACTTCATTCTACTCATGAAAACCAGCATGATCAGGGCAGTCATGAGTTATGGGACCTCATACAATGCCACGTTTTGTTACGACCGTCATGTCAAATGAATTCCTCCAACCTCTTTACCAAGAGACTTCAGGAACCCTAGGAGCTTCCTAAAGACAAGCTGTCATGAGCGATGCATAGTTAGAAATAACCATGTCGACGCGTGTTTGCATCTTTCCACAATGCCAGGCTTTTACTGATGCTATTTTAATCACAAAAGCCACAGGCTACGTGGAGTTCCCAAGGAGGCATTCTCCTTAGTAGGCCCCGCTTCCTCGGGAGCCAGAGCCATGGGCACACAGGCTCAAGCCACTCCACAGGTCAGTCAATATTGCAAACTATACATCATAGTATACTTAATCAATATATAAATGTTATAGGTTAAACATTCCAAAACAAAGTAACATTTAACATCAAGAGGAAAAAGAAACAGGAGAAAGAATTAATGAAGCAGTCCAGGGGGAGTGAGGAAGACCACAAGAGTCCTGGCCTGGGCCTCGTGGTCCATCGGTCTCGCCAGAAAGAGTCTCTGAAGTGGCAGCATCTCCCGAGGTAAATGCTCATGCTGTCATCATGGGTGACTGCAAGATGGTGTCAGTGAGGACGGCCGTTCCAGGCCACTGAAGGCCTGACCCTCATGGCCACAGAGTCCTCTGGTAAGGACTGCTAGAGGAAGAGTGTGCTTGCTTGTGTCTTTATGTGATTGGATGCAGTCTTTATTTTTTATTTGTTTATTAAACAAAACATCTTATCCTTGTTGACAAAATGCCCTGTGAAAAAAATGAAATGGAGTCTTTTCTAAGATGGAGTTAGTTATGTCAAAGGTGCTGTATACATAAGCCCCCTGATGCCCCAGCATTGAGTGCCAGGTAGGTCTTTCTTCACTCTTTGACCTACCCAGTCTAGGAAGCGCACCAGCCTTCCAAGGGAAAAGCCGGGCTCTAACCCCTGTGCCGTGTGCTGCTAGCGCTGTGCCTGCCTGATTATCTGGATGGAAGGAGGGGTCAGGAGCAGCGAGGGTTCCACAAGACAGCAAAGTGAGGGGGCCAAATCAGAGGGAGAGGAGGGGCTTCTCACTCCCCCTCCCCATCTCTCAACAATAGGATTGTCTGCCTGGCAGCTGCTGTAGAAGTTTTGGAAATACAGGTCCTTAGTAAACCCTCAAGGTCTCAGGAGAGAGTAAAATCCAGGCCTTTCAACACAGGATACTCAAGTTAATCTGGAGGTCTAATCCATTTAGAGCATTGCTTTTAACTCCTATTTGAAGTGACAGAGAGGCCAGCACTAAGGCAGATAAGTCCTTCCTTCTCAGTAGGGGCTCAGCCACACCAGCACCCTACGGGTAACCTTTCCGAGGCTTGTCCAGTTACATTACATGACATGTTGTGATTTATATTTTAGCCCTGAGGACAAAGCCCAAGAACTGTGTCTCTGTGAGGTAGGGCCCTCTGGCTTTCCTTTCATCACTGGAAACCAGGGGCACCTCAGAGGGCCCAGGCTGAACAGAAAAAAATGCAATTGGGGCACTCTGGATCCTTCTTTATGGATGTGGGGAGCCAAAGCCTCTGGGCTGACGTGGACCACATTGTCAGAAAAATAATGACCACACTCTAAAAACAAATACAGGGCTATGGGTTTCTGGCAGATGTTCATTCAAATGCAGAAAGCAAACAGTGCTCTCCCAGCAGCTCCTCCAGCAGGTCCATCCTGAGTGCCCTCTGTGGAAGGCAAGGGAGGCACAGCCAAAAAATAAGTTGATGAATAAATAAAACAAAAATAAACCACCAGAGTTATTATTGTCAAAGACATAATAGAACATGGACAACGGAGACATTAACTCATAGGAAAGATAAATAGATATTTAAGTCATTTCCTTTTCTGTCCCACCTGACTTTTAAATTGATCTCCAGTTTATTTTTAAGACCTTGAGTGCTTCTAAGAAAACAAAATATTTCAGATAGTTTAAGTCACTGTACTATAGTACCTGCCTTCCCTTCTAAGAATATAAGAGTTGGAGATGACACTCCTTTTTCCAATTTCCCTTTTATTTGTAAAACTAAAAGGATGGTGCACATATTTACATGTGTGTGTATGCAAGTGTTCAGGGGAGGCGGTGGGTGTGTGCATGTGTGTGTGTTGTATCTTTCCTCCCACCATGACCTCTGTGGTGACCTTCCTCTGGCCCCTGAGATGATGCAGAAAGTGCAATTTGTAATCACAACATCTGATGTGGGTTTACAATGCAATCATATCTTGTTTTCCCCAAAGCCTGCACCTATTCACACTGCTGGGAGATTCTGCATGCGCCTGGGACCTACCTAGATCCCAATTTCCTCATCCACACCACAAACCAATCAGAGTAGATGACATTGAAAGTCACTCTCCTATTAAATCCTATGAGGCTGGAAAAGTTCAGTTTTACCCAATGGATGTGCTAAGGGCGCATTTTCTTTTCCAAAGGACTGGCAGCAGAATGCCTGATGCAGGAAGACCTCCAGATAGATTGTATTTCAGGATCAAGAGTCCCCATCCCAGCCCTCATGCTGACAGATGACCCAACCTGCCAAAACGCCATTCACACTTCTCTTTTTATGAGCATATGGGTAACAGTCATCTTAGAAGGAAGTTGCTGAAAATCATTTTAGACTCAGTAGGATAAGAGGTCAGAACAATTAAAAATTAAAAATGGCAGTTTGCTTATTAAAATGTGAGATCCCGAGCTCTTTGCAGCCCTAGACCGTTCCTGCACATCTCAGTTCCCCTTGGTGCGGGCCCTGGATTTAAAGGATTCTGGAGATGTTTATGACTTGAATTGAGGCCACTACCAAGTCAAGGGTGAGAAACAGTCATCGGCAAATATTATGGCACCAAACTCGAGAATGGCTGGTGCCCTTTCACAAGAGTTCATTGCTCTTTGGGGGGGATTAAAGCATTTCATATAAATCTTGTTTATGTTTTCCCAAGAATGTGTTTAAAATATTCAGACACAAGTAAATGTGCCTGGCCGCCTAATCTCACCGCAGAAGATAAAAGAAACATTTCTCTTTTGAAGTGAGTAGGTAGCAGCTCCATTTGTTCTTCTAAATTTCCCTGGAAAGGGTCGACTGAGTTGAAGGTGTTGGAATGGGGAAGCAGAAACCAGAGAAGCCAAAACCATCACCCCCACATCCCCTCAAGAGCCTCTCTGTTTCTCAGCTGTGGACCTGATACCCTCGCTGAGTGGGTTCGTACCTTGCTATTCTGAGCTGGCAAAGCGCAGACACCCCGTCTACATCCTCATAGGTCCAGAGCTGCCTTGGGGATCTGAACCCAACAGGACCATCTTAGAGTCCACAGCCAGCCTGAATCAACGCTGGACTCTACTGTGAAAGTATGAGCTCTACCGGGATCTTGGTCAGGCAAGGATTCTTGGAGAGAACCCAGGCTCCTCAGAGAGGCTGGACTCATTCAGAAACCTACATGGCAATAAACCTCGCTCTCCAGAACTTCCAAGGCATTGTCCCTTTCCACACACCCGCCCCATGCTGGAAGTTCTGAATCCTTGGTACTGGGAACTCATTAATTTATATTGGCATCAAGCCTACATAATGACTGTGGGCTGTTTAAGAATCATCTCGATAGGAAAACTAGAGGAGAAGTGATCATTTCAGCTCCCAAAGTGGAGAAGGAGAGCAGAATCGCAGAGGGGCAGACTGAATGTACCAGCAACAGGTGCCACTGACTTTCCAACTCTGCCCCCTGGACTGGTCATCCTGGGACACCCTGGAGCCCAAGGCCCTCTAAGGACTGTGTTCATTCAGCTCACTGGAGATCAACATTGAGGGTCAAGAAAGGCCACAAGACCCAACCCCAGAGCAATGAGGACTCTCCCTGGCAGGATGAAAGTGTGGTCCTGCACCTGCTCCCCATCTCCTCAGAAGCCCTCAGCCCTGTGTGCTCTGCCCCCTCTGCTTCCAGTCTGGTGAGGTACTCCAGGACACCTCGAGTGACAGCAGCAGCCTTCGTTCAATGCACACAGCCCCAATCCAGCAAAACAGCTGCTTGTTCATTTCCCTGACTGAGCTAAAATAAAATTGTTTATTCATATTTGATGCTCTTTTCCCCTGTGATCTTAAAAAACAAATGGTATCCTTCACCTGTGGCCTACTGATACACTGTTTCTAGTTCCCAGGTTTTCTTGGAAATACAATGACCTGGTTTATGTTTCAAGAGCGAACAACCAATTCTCAATACCTGTGAGTTTTGACCTACTTGTTCTGCTCATCATTCAAGAAATTATCACTGGACTTGCATAAGCCATCTTCATTTGAACTCTTTAGCCACGGAAACAATTCTCATTTGTGTTCTCTAGGAAGAATGGTTTTCCATGAAAATCTTGTGTCCTCTGTATAAATATAAGACTGGAATAAAAGAAATAGGCTTTTCCCCCATTATTAAAAGCAACTGACTAAAGCACTTGCCCATCCTGATCACGGGTGCAAGTCATGCTCTCACCAGTAAGCAGTGAAGTTGGTTCTATGCTGCAGCTCTTCCAATATTCGGGAGGAATCACCATTAAAACTCCTCTCACTGTATTCAGAACTTGTTCTTCCTTTGGTTTCTGTGGTTCCAAGTCATTTTCCTCACAGCTTCATAAAGACTGTGTATGAACACGATCACTCAGATTCTGGGCCTCAGTTCCATCACTCTTTAGAATGAATTGCCTAATGAGCTCCAAATCACTTTGACGTTATTACTATTTATTGACAGAGAAAATGTCTTTCTGGAGCTATTTAGAGATTATGTACACATGATACATGCTGAAGTAGAATGTCCTGGGATGTACATGGAACATGTTGCACTTCTTTGAAAACTCAGCCTGGGAACATGACATGAATCAGTGTTTGTAGCAAGAAGTAGTTTCATTAGAAATGATCAGAAATAAAAGAATATCTGGAATTACGATTGGAGTTTACTACTCCATGACTGCTATGGTCTCAATGTTTGTGTTCCACCATTCATAAGTTGAAACCCAGATCCCATGGTGATGATATTAAGAGGTGGGGTTGTTGGGAGGTGATTAGGCCAGGAACTTGAAGCCTCATGAATGGGATTACACTAGTCCCCATTAGGGTTTCAGTTACCCATGGTCAACCACAGTCCAAAAATATTGAAAGAAAAATGACAGAAATAACCAATTCCTAAGTTTTCAATCCTAAGTTTTCATTTCTGAGCACATGATGAAATCTCACACCATCCCTCCAGACATGAATCCTCCCTCTGTCTACTGTGTCCACACTGTAGGCAATCCCAGACCATGGGTCACTTAGTAGCAGTCTCCATTATCAGACTGACTGTCACAGTACTGCAGTGCTTCTGTTCAGATCACCTTTATTTTACTTGATCATGGCTCCAAAGCCCAATGGCAATGATGCCGGCAATTCAGACAAGCCAAAGTGAAGCCATCAAGTGCTTCCTTCAAATGAAGAGGTGAAAGTTCTCGACTTAAGGAAAGATTAAAAATCCATATGTTGAGGTCACTAAATTCTATGGTAAGAATGATCCTTCTGCCCAGGAAATTGAGAAGAAGGAAAAAGAAATTCATGCTGGTTTTGCTGTCACACTAGAAGTTGCAAAAGTGACCGAAGCGTGTGATAAGTGCTTAGTGACGAGGAAAAAGGCATAAAATGTGTGGGTGGAAGACATGAACAGAAACGTGTTCCAACTGATGGCAACGTGTTGCACCAGAAAGCATGCAGGCTACACAAAGACTTCAGCAAGGGATCCCTGAAATGAGTAACATTGAGCCATTTACTGCAAGTTAGGGAGAGTTACACAGATTCAGGGATGCAGAAGGTCAATAGTAGCCTAACGCTACATCTCAAGACCTCACTTTCTCTCATCCCACAGTCATTCTATCACCTCACATCATCACAAGGAGAAAGGTGTGTACAGTACGGTAAGATATTTTTAGAGAGAGAGACCACATTCACATAACTTTTGTTATACTGTAACAAGTATGTTGTTATAATTGTTATATTTTATTATTAGTTATTGTTAATCTTTGGCTGTGTCTAACTTATAAATTAAGCTTTACCAGTGGTATATGTACATAGGGAAAAACAGTGTGTGTATAGGGTTTGGTACTATCTGAAGTTTAAGGTGTCCACTGGGGGTGTTGGAATGTAACCCCCACGGATAAGGAGGGGCTGCTGCAGTGCCATTATGAAAGAGGCCTGAGAGAGTAGCCTTGCCCCTTCTACCACGTGAGGACACAGACAGAAGACACCATCTATGAACCAGAAAGCCGGCCCTCACTAGACACTAGATCTGTTTGAACCTTAATCTTGGACTTCTCAGCCTCTAGAACTGTGAGAAATAAATTTCTGTTCTTTATAAGCTATCCATTTCATGGTATTTTGTTATAGCAGCCAGAATAGACTAAGACAATGTCCTACTTTATGGAAAAAGAGAAAAATGATTGACCTGGAGGAAATTTGGGAATACGTTTCCATCGATTTGCTGAAGTCAAATATCTCAGCCACCACTTCCTTTGGCTTATATTTAGGGACATTATCTTTTCTTATTCTACATATCTTGCCCCTCCACCTTCTTCTAGAAAAATATAAGACAACTGATGTGGATAGCGTTTTTTCTTACCAGGACATTGCTAGACAGACCTGGGGATTCAATGCAGCAGTCCTTCCCTGATCAAGCACCAGTTCGCCTCGTAGTGTCTCCAAGACACCAAAGAACAAGGCAGGAAAAGATGTCCAGGAAGTTCCCATTCATCATATTGTAGAAATAAAAGTAAACTTAGAACGAAAACTGGCTCTGAAGGTCTGAATGTGTGTGTTACTGAGAAGGTCACTGGTAAGGATCGATTCACTGTAAGTCAACTCAAGAACAACCCTGGGAAGTGGGTTCATGTCTCCAATTACTCTAGAGAAAGCCAGCTGCCTGCCGGTGTGAAGCTCTGCAGGCAGGATTGATTCACCGTAAGTCAACTCAAGAACAACCCTGGGAAGTGGGTTCATGTCTCCAATTACTCTAGAGAAAGCCAGCTGCCTGCCGGCATGAAGCTCTGCAGGCAGAGAGGTGGCCTTGGTGGAGTGTGCGTTAACCGTCCACTCCTCCTGCCCACATTCCAGCTGACTCCAAGGCCAAGGGAGGGGAAGGAAATGGATCTAATTCTCCATGAGGGTGTGGACCATGGAAACGCCCTTCCACTTCTCCTCGGGAGGCCCAGAATGGGGACCAAGGGTGGGAGGGGAAGCTTGCCAGGGCCCGTCTTATGTCTTATTTTGGATCCGTTCTTTAAGTGCCTAAGTCAGATGGAAGAGAAGGTTGGTCAAGAGCCTTCAGGGACAGGATAGAGGGAATGTTTGCTCACCAAATCGAGTCACCTTGCAGACTGGCAGGAGAGACCCATCCCGTGCAAGGGCAGCCAGCAATGTGGCTCATGATGATTTGTCCGGTCAAAAGAGTGGAGCAGAAGTAACTGAACCAAAGACTGCTCAGTGGAACAATGACCTGCTCACCTGAATGGTGTGAGAGTTAAATAAGACAAGGCAGGAGTTCCCACTCTTTTCAAGCTTGAAGATCCCACTTAAACAACAAATATGCTTGTACCCTCTCCATGGTGGGAGTTCTACCTCTAGGGTGCACTGACTGAAGATATATAGGATGACGCTAACAACAAAAAGTCATTATGAACTCAGTAGATGTTCATTTGATTTGTATTTATCAATGACAACAGTGCCTATATATATTTGAGGTTCAGTATGAGAACTATCATTTGTGAAGTCTCCAAATAAGGGATGTGTACATAACGATTCATCCCTAGGGGCCACTGCTCACGCGTGGGGCAGTCAGGACTCCACAGAGTTCACAGAATCAAATGTGGTTCAAAATTCAAACTTCCTTTAACCTATATAAATATATATATACATATATAGTGAGAGAGAGAGGGAGAGAGAGATGTGTGTGTGTGTGCGCGCTCTTGTGTAATAGGTAAGAGCTGATCTGCCCTGATTAAAGGGGGGTATGGGGAGGTGAAACCCCAAAGCACCTTCCCCCACCCACTCCTGTATTGTCTTCAGAACCCACTTGGGCACTGCCTGTGGCTCCCAGCCCCACTGGGACAGGTTGCTATTTGCAGAAGGTTTGTGCCTAGGGTTTGGTACTATCTGAGGTTTCAGGGATCCACTGGGGGTGTTGGAACATAACCCCCATGAGTAAGGAGGAACTACTGCAGTGCCCTTATGAAAGAGGCCTGAGAGAGGGGCCTTGCCCTTTCTACCACGTGAGGACACAGAGAAATGGCACCACCTATGAACCAGAAAGCTACGCCTCACCAGACACTCGATCTGGCCCATCCGTTCCTCTGCCTTCACCATTGAAAGGAAATCCTGCTCTGACTCTGGCACATTCGGGGTGCTTGTATCAATAGCTGCCCCCCACGTGACAGATGAATACAGGAACTTCTACTGTGGAAACACCTTAGATTTTAGAGAATGCTTTGAGTGCTTGTTCCTTCATAGATGAATATCTGTGCCTTTGAAGATTAAGGTGAGACAGCAACACTCATTTTTTTCTAATACAAAAGCATATTCCTAATATATTTTCAACCCTAAGTATTCCATTAGGAATTGGACTCTGGCCAGGTTGGGTAACCAAGGTGTTAATTACCATGACTCCTCTTGCAAGAATGCACATTAATAGTAGCGGAAGACTAGAAGACAGTAATGGAACCAAAACCAGGTTGTCATATTACAAGGGACATAATCACAGATTTAGCCAAAGACAGTGCAATAATGAGGTAAAACTGAGTTTACTCAGTAATGAATAAATCAGGATCCAATTCATTACCAAGAATGTAATCATGATTTGCAGCTAGCAGCCTGCCACAGCAACAACCTGGGATTCTGATGTTCTTAATGATGGGGTGTGAAGGGGGTGAGTTGACTACACCTGGATTCAGATATTTCTTGGCTATCTAATTTGCACTGCAACGAGGAAAATCTAAATATCTCTTTTAATAAATGGATGCCAACTCTCCTGATACAAATGCCCTGAATGAGACAGGCTTAGAGCAGGCTTTCCCTCGTAAGGTGAAAGCAGTAGAGCTGGTGGACCCAGAATTAGTGAGCCTTCTGCAAATATGCACTTGCCCAAGCATGGCTGGGGCTGCAGGAGGGAAGCCTGCTGAGGTTCCTGTGCAACAAGGACCAAGGAGCCTCTCATTAAAGACCAAGGGCTGCTCCCAGCTCCCAAGTCTAAAAACACTTAGCTGCTAGGGTCAAGGTGGGTCCTTGCCCTTCTCCACCTTGCAGAGAGCAGGAAAGACCACATCTTTACTTGAGGACTAGGAATGGAGCTGGGGACAAGAACTCCCTGAGTGCCCCAGGATGTTGCCCCACCCCCGTTTGGACCCAACCTGGAGTCCTCAGGCAGAGGTACATCAGAGCATGGGTTAACAAGGAGCTTTGGCACCAGGATTTACACAGCACTGACATCTGCCTAATAGCAGAGGGTGTCAGTGAGGAGAGGAGAGAAAGACAACTTCCCCCAGCCCAGTGGTGCAAGGACCACTAAAGTGGAAGGGAAGGACAGCCCTGCAGAGAGGACGGCTGGCTGACTCTAGTCCTCAGAGCACGCGGAGCAAACTGCAAACTGCAAACTGCATGGATTTGCCTCTGGGGGCAGCCTGAGCATGTGACTGATCTGAAAGCCACAGAGGGGAGGAACCATTGAGATGATGTGGAGAAAGTTGCATGCTCCTAGATGCTGGTAACAGGACCCCAGGTAAGGAGATGCCAGCCTAGGTTGAGATCCTCTGGGCTGGCCTGGACTAGTGGCTACGTCGGAAGAAGCAATCCACTCTGTGTAACAAGGAAAAGAATTGGAAAAAAGAGAAAGGCAAGCAGGATGGCCAATGCTATCAGTCAACTTCTTCTCTTGGCTGGTACCCCAATTCTAAGAAAATCTATTGTAAATTTCTCCATGGCCTCTAAAGATTTTGAATTATATTTTCAACAATGATAGTAGCTAACAGTCATGGTACACTTACTAGGTCAGGTCCTGTACTAAATGCTTCATATATTTATCCTAGTAACAGCTTAAGAGGGAACTCCTAACTTGTGATTATTTCTATTTTACAGATGAGGAAAGTGAGGCTTGGAGAGGTCATGTAACCTCCTCAAGGTCAAGTAACCCCCTCAAGGTCATGTAGCCTCCTCAAGGTCACGTAACCACCTCAAGATCATGTAACCTCCTCGAGGTCATGTAACCACTTCATGGTCATGTAACCACCTCAAGGTCATGTAACCTCCTCAAGGTCATGAAGCTCAGGAGATGTCAAGCAGACTTTGACTGCAGATTCTTTAATCACTAGGCCTTTCATCACTAGATCACTCCAGTAATGATATCATCCTTGTTCAGATTTGGACACTGGGCACCAGGCTGTGAACAACAGATAATATCACCTAAACTTCTGAATCCAGCCCTAAGCCTTCTGGAAGTGAGAAGCAATTAGCAAATCCAAAGGAGCTAAGGCATCTGGGAAACCAATTCGGAAGATATGAAAAGGCAACGTCTGTGAAACACAAATTACAATTCTTTAGACTCTCCTATGGGAGGACCTGACCCTCATGGCAGCATGAAGACAGAGTCTCACCTAGTGACACAGAGCCACAAGAAAATTAATCAGAATAAGGACAATTTTTCCTAAAAGGGAAACCCTTTAGGTTTCTGGACACTTTTGCCAACATCAGGTTATGGAAAGTTCATTAGCTGATTCACTTAGGATGGAACCAGACAAAATGTTCACAAACACCCAGGAGCAATCCTGTCACATCGGACAAAATGACCTAATTGATCTTCTCATCTCTGATTTTAATGAATCTCTTCATTTTTCCACACAAAACTCCCCAATCAGTTCATCATCATTTCCTCTCTTTTGAATTCATAAAAGTGTGAAGCTAGAATATTATGATTCCCCCAAAAATTAAAATACTGCTCTGTCATCCAGGCTGGAGTGCAATGGCACCATTTCAGCTCACTGAAACTTCCGCCTCCTGGGTTCAAGTGATTCTCCCTGCTCAGCCTCTCTAGTAGCTGGGATTACAGGCACACACCACCACGCCAGGCTAATTTTTGTATTTTTGTAGAGATGGGTTTTCACCATGTTGGCCAAGGCCAGTCGTGAACTCCTGACCTCAGGTGATCTACCCGCCTTGGCCTCCCAAAGTGCTGGGATTACAGGCATGAGCCATCGTGGCCGGCCAAGAAGAAATTTTCAAAATTCAAGTGCATGTAAAAACAATTTCATGGACATATTCTTAATAGTGTAGCATAGTGAAATATAAAATGCCTTATGGAGAACCATCGTCCTACTAAGATGCCTACCTGTCATTTATAAAGATCCAGGGCAACAAAGTGAAACAAAGACTTTCCTCTTCCTGTTGCCACAGATAGCATGGAAATAGCTTGGAGGTGGCAGTCTTGTGGTAATAAGCCAATAATACCACCAGCTATTTAGTACTTACCATGTGCCATCCAGCCCTCATAGCAACCTGTGAGGCAGGTGTTATTAAACTGGAAACAGACAGCACAAGGTTCAGAGGTCTCAGAGCGGGGCCGGGGGGCAGGATCAGGGCCTTGGTCTGGCTCCAGAGCCAAGAGCTTGAGCTTCACACCACAGCCTCCCATCCAGGGCAGCGGGTTCTGGGACAGCCACACAAAGAGTAAGGTCTGCATGTTTCCTGGGGCTGCCATAAGAAGTTACCATAAATTAGATGGCTTAAAACAACCCCAAGGTATTCTCTGCCAGTCCTGCAGGACAGAAGTCCAAAGCCAAGGTGTGGCAGGCTGCTTCCTTCTGGTGGCTCCGAGGGAGTCTGCTCCTGCTTTCAGTGGCTTCTGGCATCTTTGGCAGTCCTTGAGCAAGTCTGGCTTGTGGTCGCCTCACTCTAGTCTCCACCTCTGTCTCCACGTGGCCTTCTCTCTCTGCGTTGATGTCTTATCCCCTCCCTTTTCTCTTATAAGGACACCATAGAAGTCGCCCTAAATCTACAATCATCTTGTTCCAAGATCCTGAACTTAATTACACCTGCAAAGACCTTACTTCCAGGTAATGTCACAGGTCCCAGGGGTTAGGAGGCAGACATATTTCTTTATGGGGCACTATTGAGCCATGACAGGCTCCCTCCCTACTGAGAAGTTCAGTAACGTATTCAGAGCTGCACTAGGCTTCCAAGTAGGGTTTCAGCAGGATTCACACTGGCTTTTACCAACAAGTGTATTCCCCCTTGTCTCCTCTCTCAGACTACAGCCTCAGTGGTACTGCGAGGTGAAGTCAGCTGGACTTCCTGGGTGGAATGGGGACTTCGAAAACTTTTCTGTCTTACAAGAGGATTGTAAAATGCACCAATCAGCACTCTGTAGCTAGCAAGGGGGTTGTAAAATGCACCAATCAGTGCTCTGTAGCTAGCAAGAGGATTATAAAAGGCACCAATCAGCACTCTGTAAAATGCACCAATCAGCGCTCTGTAAAACGCACCAATCAGTGCTCTGTGAAATGCACCAATCAGCAGGATCCTAAAAGTAGCCAATCGCAGGGAGGATTGAAAAAAGGGCACTCTGATAGGACAGAAACGGAACATGGGCGGGGACAAATAAGGGAATAAAAGCTGGCCACCCCAACCAGCAGCAGCAACCTGCTGGGGTACCCTTCGCGGCTGTAGAAGCTTTGTTTCTTTTGGTACTGCTCTGGGTCAGTGCCATCTTTTTTGTGTGTGTTTTGTTTTGTCTTGTTTTTGAGATGGAGTCTGGCTCTGTAACCAGGCTGGAGTGCTGTGGTACGATCTCGGCTCACTGCAAGCTCCGCCTCCCAGGTTCACGTCGTTCTCCTGCCTCAGCCTCCCGAGTAGCTGGGACTACAGGAACCCACCACCATGTCCCGCTAATATCTTGTATTTTTTGTATTTTTGGTAGAGACGGGGTTTCACTGTGTTAGCCAGGATGGTCTGGATCTCCTGACCTCGTGATCCGCCCACCTCGGCCTCCCAAAGTGCTGGGATTACAGGCGTGAGCTACCGAGCCTGGCTGGTCAGTGCCATCTTTAAGAGCTGTAATACTCAGGGAGAAGCAGCTTCATTCTTGAAGTCAGCAGGACTACAACCCACCAGCAGGAACCAACTCCCCACGCAGTTCCACAACGCAGGCCACAGGAGAAACAGCATGGTGCACTAGCCTGCTGAGGCTATTGTAACAGTACCATAGCCCGCACAGCTTAAACAACAGAAAAGTACTTCTCAATTCTGGAGGCTGAGGTTTGAGATCAAGGTGTTGGCAGGACTGGTTTCTCCCCAGGCCTCCGTCCTTGGCTTGCAGATGGCCATCTTCTCCCTGTGTCCTCCCATGTCTTCCCTCTGTGTGTGTCTCTGTCTAGTAAGGTCACCAATCCTATCAGACTAGGGCCCACCCATGGATCTCATTTTAACTTATTTAGCTCTTCAAAGGCCCTGTCTCCAAAACAGCCACATTCTGAGGTATTGGTGGCTAGAACTTTCTCACATGAATGGAGGGTCAGAGGCACCATTCAGCTCACAACAAGCAGGGGGAGACTTGGAACCAGGAGCGAGCAAGGCATTGGGAAAGGGAATCTAGGCAGCGTCCCTCAGAGGGAGTGGTGGGTTGACTTGTGGAGTGGAGTTATCACAAGGAGGAACCACTTTCTCCCATAGAAAGCATGGCAGACACTGAGCGTGTTCCAACAACTCCTTTTGAGGGAAAACCATAGGGCCACTCTCCTGCCATTGCAAATCCCTATACAGTGTGACATAGGCCCACGCAGACTCGCAGGGAGTGCAGCTCCCCTGCAAAAGGATCCTTTGCAGAATCAAGAGGAAATATTCCAGCTCTTCTGTGGTAAGATGAATCAGAAGTCAGTTATTTCCCTTGCCTTGTCCACACCTACAGAAACTAAATTAATTTAGATGCATTTCTTGCAGGGGTTCCTGTCTTCTGTGAACCTGAGTGTAATGAAGGCTTCACATTGCATAGTTCTTTGCTGCTGACCACTCATTGTCATTTGCATCGCCTCCCTTTGTTGATATTCAGAACCACACTGCGATCCTGGTGTTACTTCTCTTACCCACACTTTACAAATGGATCAGCTGGGAGAAATTACTCATTCCGTTGTTCACTCAGTAAGTGAGGCATGTGAGATTTGAACCCAGGGCTTCTAACTCTTTCTCCCACATGGCACAGACTTGCACAAGGCATGTGGACCGAAAGCTAGAAACCTCTGAAACGTGTGTCCCCGACCTCACCTCCCCTTGCTCTCCTTGGGTGGTGCCACTCAGAGGCCAGTCCATGTCTGGTTCTAGGAGGCGGCCTGAGCCCACAAGCAGACAGCCGTAGCCCTGGTCCCACAGTCTTGATGGGTGTGGATGGAGACAGGGTTGGCAACCTTGGGTTAAAGTGGCAAGGGTGAGTCATCAGTGCCTGTGTCCCTAAGAACACCCATTCCCAGCTGCCCCCATCCCCAATCCCCATCTGGCCTGTAGGAACGTCATCCACAAGACACAACTCTGCTCACGTTCTCTCTCTTGTACTTCCATCGGCCCTGAGCCCATCTGAGGCTGTGTTCTCTTCCAGGCTCCAGAGGCCTTGCTTCAATGCCAGTCTTGGCACCTAAGGAAAAGCCTCTTGCCAGTCTCCTCTTGCTCCCCATCAGCCCCTCACTGCTGAAGCCCATCAGGCCTCCAAGCCCATCAGAGGCTGCACAGACAGCGCTCCATTCAGAGCTCTGCTCCAGTGTCCCCTCTTCAGAGGGGACCCCGGAGCAGCCCAGCTGACATTCCTCCCCACACTTCCTCTCTGGCCCCTCTGCTCACCCACAAAGCCACTCTAATTATAGGGCCTTCTTACAGCACTAATCACTGCACGGAATTATTTGATTCAGGTTTTCTCTGGGTTTGCTAGCATCTGGAACTCCAGGGTGACAGCAGGCCTGGCCCACTCATCAGTGTGAAGAAGTGCATGTGTGAATGAGTCCACAGCACTAGCCCTCTGGACGCCGGCACAGGCTGGGCCCCGGTCACAGTCTCATTTGGCAGAGAAACCCGCTGTCAGCCTGTTGGGAGCCTGCTTGTGAGACTCAGTATGGTCCCAATAAGGATGGATGGACGTGGACCTCTGTGCCACTGAGACTCTTGTCATCAGGCCCTTTGATTCGAGTCTCATCGTTGGGATTTTTTCTTTCCTACAGCCAGCTCCTGGTAGTGCGATGAACGCAGATCCTCACACAGGACAAAGGAGGCGTCAGAAACTTTTCTGGCCATTGGAATTCCCCTTCTTTCTTCCCCCCTCCTATTCTTCCTCTAATCATCTCTCCACCTTCTCCCTTTGGACAATGAAACTTGTACATCCAGACTTGTTTAATTTGCACCAAGTAAATACAGAGGTTCTATTAGCCAAATTGCACATCTGTCAAACATCCAGAATCTCTTTCCCCATGAGATGTCCCTGGGCCAGAATGAGCTGGGCTTTAAGGCTGGCCAAGTGGGGCCATTAACTCTGGTGTTGCAGTGACAACCCACCCCTCTCCTAGAGGAGGATAGAGGGAAGAGGATGGGGAGCGGGGGAGGAAGGGATGGGGGGAGGAAGGGAGGGTGGGCATCTGGGTGACGACTTATCAGGGCAAAATTCCCATTTTCTCCCAATGATTGTGGAGTCCATACTTAATCATTGCCCTAGGAGCTTTGCCCCGTATCAAAGCCAAACTCTTTCCCTTGGTGGATTTAAATGTTTAAAGTGCATTTCCTCGTAGCTGGGGTTCAGAGAGAACATCAGAGTCCAAGACTTTATCGCCCATTACCTTAAGTTTTCTTTTTTGCTGTGTTTTATTTGGTTTGGGGATCAGAGTTATACTGGCTTTGTAGAATGAGTCTAGAAGAATTCCAACTCTTTCCATTTTTTGGAAGAGTTTGAGAAGAACTGGTATCAGTTCTTCAAACATTTGGTAGAACTCAGCAGTGAAGTCGTTTGGTCCTGGGATGGTCTTTGTTGAGAGACTTTTTATTATTGATTCAGCCTTGTTACTGGTTATTGGTCTGTTGAGGTTTTCTATTTATTCTGAGTTCAATCTTGGTAGGTTGTATGTATCCAAGGATTTATCCATTTCTTATTTATTTGTTTATTTAGACAGAGTCTCCCGCTGTTGCCCAGGCTGGAGTGCAGTGGCATGATCTTGGCTCACTGCAAGCTCTGCCTCCTGGGTTCACCCCATTCTCCTGCCTCAGCCTCCTGAACACCTGGGACTACAGGCACCTGCCACCACGCCCAGCTAATTTTTTTGTAATTTTTTTAAATTAGTGACGGGGTTTCACTGTGTTAGACAGGATAGTCTCGATCTCCTGACCTCGTGATCCACCCGCCTCGGCCTCCCAAAATGCCGGGATTACAGGCATGAGCCACCGCGCCTAGCCGAATGTATCCATTTCTAATAGGTTTTCAAATTTACTGGAGTATAGTTGTTTATAATAGTGTCTAATGATCCTTTGTATTTCCATGGTATCAGTCATGACATCTCCTTTTTCATTCCTGATTTTATTTATTTGAGTCTGAGAAGAAGTTATTTCTAATATATTTAACTATCAGCTGAGGGCTCTGGAGATCCACCAAACATGGTCTCGAGAGAGGGTTACTGGGAGATACTGGTCACCAAAACTTGGCATCACCCCTCGTGCGCACACACACACATACCCCACACGCAATCCACTGACTGCAGCTAAGAGTCCCCAAGCACAATCTTAGCCCCTCTCTGTCCTCACTTAGACAAAGTCCTGGTGCTAACGTAGTGGAAACGCTTTTACCTCAGGTGTGAAAACACAAGTGGCCACTGTGTCGATTCACTTGATCGGGTATTGCCTTCTGGTAGGAGTCTAAAAGCTTCGATGTGAGGGCCAGCCTGTTCACACCTTGACTCCATCACCGCCAGCTCGGCCACACTGGGTCAACTGCTAAGCTCTCCAGGCCACAGGTGTGGTGATAGTGCCCCACCTGATAGTGAATCACACTAGCCACAGGCTTCCATCAGGAAAGAGTTTAGAACAGTGCCCAGGCCACAGTCAACACAGTAAAAATGTGCAACAGCCAGACATTATTCTTAAAAGGCCAGCATGTGTGAGAAAAATCTTATACAGTATTATATCAAAGGTTCTCGATGTCCTATTTTTGAATCTTTTTGATGCCTCTTTATTGAACACTAAGTGCACTAAGAATAAATCATAAACAAGCCGGACTGTGCCCTCAGAAGCTCACATTCTAGAAGCGGGGAGAATAAGTAAGCCAGTGACGTAAATTCTGCAACGAGGGCGAGCTTGGAGCATTTCATTCCTCATAGCCCATGTCCCTAACTCAGCCTTAGAGGGCCAGAGACAACTTCCCTATAGGAGCTGAGTCCTACAGGTACATCCATAATTTCCACACGCTTTCTCACCTATCAAGTGCAGCAGCTTTTGTGTGTAGTGGGATTATAGTTATAGGTAAAAAGGAAGCTCATAGATTTTCCATGTTCAGGACAGCGTGCTTCTGCCATTTAATGCTCTAATAACTTGAAGGCCAGACTGCTATTAATGTAGAGTCTCAGAGACTGTTGGGTTGTAGTAGAAAGAAATTGGAATGTAAGTCAAGAGACTTGGCCTTCAGTGTTTGCTGTCTACTGTTAAATTTGGTTCACAGTAATATATAAGCTGCCTCCTTATATATTTTAAATTCAGCCTAACATTTCTCCGTACATAGTGAACTATAACCTAACTGCATGTGTAAACAGGTGTAACTTGCTCTTGTAACAAAGAGCCAAGTCTCGGCCAATCATAGAAGCCAGACTTCAATCATTCATAGGTGGCCAACTATTAAAACCATATTCAAATAAGGCAAACACCAAGCTGTAACCAATCCAGCTGTTTCTGTACCCCACTTCCATTTTCTGCACATCACTTTCCTCTTTCTGTCCATAAATCATTTCCAACCACACAGCACTGCCAGAGTCTCCCGAACCTATTCTAGTTAGTTGGGTGGGGCGGGGAGGGCCAGGGGGAGCAGCGATGGGGGGTGGGTGCTGCCTGACTTGTGAATCATTCATTGTTCAATTAAACTCTGTTAAATTTAATTTGTCTAACAAATGGTGTCAGAAGCGAGACTTGAAAGATAATTTCCAGCGACCCTCAGGAGCATCGAGCAATCGAGTGAAGCACTCAGCAGACCCATGGTGCTACCTTCTCACAGAAGCTGGGAATCACGGGTAAGTTCATTCTGAAGCTCCTTGGATCCGTGTTTTCAGCTCTTTGAGTTTGAACAAATTTTTTACTCAAACTGGGCTGAAAAGTCCCACAAAAACTGAACTGAGTCCAGGATGGGATAGATCTGGTAATTAACTGGCTTAGATCCATGTAGAGGCCTGAGATGTCTGCCTGGGCCAGACAGAAACTGGCAGTGAATAATAAAACTGGGGTTGGGGGGGCTTTCACAGGGGTGTTTGTGTTCTATTTCCCACCCCTCTTTTTTTCTTGCATGGTTAGATAGAGAAAAATCACTGGCTAAGTTAATAAAGGGATCTGAGAGCCAAAGCCAAAATTCAATGTAAAATGAGAACTTTAAATTCTAACAAACAAAACACCCCCCTTCCAGCTACAACTACCCACACATGTATGAGCATTAGACTCCCAAAACAAGAAACGCTTACAAAAAAGACAAAATCTTACTACAAATAATTTAAAATTACAGTGCAATATTCCAAATAAACAATACTACACTTTAAAAAATACAGTTAAAAATAAGGGTTCTTAAATTAGGCTGATCCAAAGATGTTTACTAATGTGTAGAAGTTTCTAAAATTTTTTCAATATTTTTATTGCCCCTTTTAAAAAACTATAAAAAACAAATTAAAATCTTAATTGACTAATTATTTTAAAACTGAAATCTATTAACCTTTTGGCTTAATTACTATCCTTCTATAAAGGCTTTTTAAAGGCTATTCTAGATAAAATATTTATAAAAGATAGACCCTCAGGTTAAAAGAGGCTTACTTCTTTTTCAGGTTTATCCATGCTGAGTCCAGACATAGAAAATATTTTCTTTGCCCTATTCTTTAATGGGTTCCACCTTAAACTCAATAATTTTGGCTAAAAAATAATAACAAAGTTTAAAAGACCACCTATTAAACTAAATCTGTCTCCAAAATACAGCTTACAACATTAAGTTGGCCATTTTCAAATCTTTTTTTTTCAAATTCACATGTATAAAAAAATTCAGTGATAAAGATATCTGCCTCTCTGCATTGAAAAGAGAGGAAAGAATGAGTCACTAAAACCTCTCACTGTTAGTTTAAGTTTACATAACTAGTCTTACTTTTACTTGAGGTACTTTTCTTTGACATACTGTCTTACCTGGGCCTTTACCTATACCCTCATTCCTTAATTTGAACAAATTATAATACAACATTTGAGCCTAACATCTCAGCCCTGTACTTTTGAGATAAACATTTTCTGCCTTTGTATTTGGCTGTTCTTACATTCCTATAAAGGAATATCTGAGGCTTTCATTCCTATAAAGGAGTAATTTATAAAGAAAAACAGTTGAATCGGTTCACAGTTCTGCAGAATGTACAAGCATGGCATCCATATCTGCTCAGCTTCTGGTGAGGGCTTCAGGAAGCGGACAATCATGGAGGAAGGTGAAGGGGAATGCCAGCATAACACACAGTGAGAGAAAGGGCAAGAGAGAAAGAAGGGAAAGTCCCAGATTTTTTTTGAACAACCAAATCTCATGTGAAGTAACTAAGCAAGAACTCACTTATCACCAACGGGATGGTGCCAAGCCATTCATAAGGGATCCACCCCCAGGATCCAATCACCTCCCACCAAGCCTCACCTCCAACATTAAAAATCACCACACTTCAACATGAGATTCAGAGGAAGCAAACATCTAAACCATATCAACTTTGTTTCACTTAAGAGTCATTCCTTTAAAAATACAAATTTAGGGTTGCTTGCTAACAAATACTTAAGATGATAAAATGTATAAGGATTTATAGTCTAAATAGAAAGAAAAAAAAAAAAAACTATCCACCAGGTGCAGTGGCTTATGCCTGCAATCCTAGCACTTTAGGAGGCCAAGGAGGGCGGATCATGAGGTCAGGCATTCAAGACCAGCCTGGACAACATGGTGAAATCCCATCTCTACTAAAAATACAAAACTTAGCTAGGCGTGGTGGTGGGTGCCTGTAATTACAGCTACTTAGGAGGCTGAGGCAGGAGAATCACTTGAACCCAGGAGACGGAGGTTACAGTGAGCTGAAATGACATCACTGCACTCCAGCCTGGGTGACAGAGAAAGACTCAGTCTCAAAAAAAAAAAAAAAAAAAAGAAAGAAAGAAAGAAAGAAAGAAAGAAAGAAAGAAAAAAGAAAAGAAAAGAAAAGAAAAAAAACTATTTAAAAGACAAATAAAAATTCTCTATAAAAGCTATAAGATCTGATTCTGCCTAAGTGTCTTTATTAGGAGGGGTGTGTGTGTGTGTGTGTGTGTGTGTGTGTGTGTATGACAGTTATATCACATTCATATATACTTGGTAAATACAGCTAATTTAAAATTTTAAATAAGTTTAAAATTCTAATAAAATAAAAATGGCTTCAAATTTGCCAGTTAAATATAATCAAAATATTTTTGCCTGGTTCTATGGGTTAAACAGGTTTATACTGTCCCCTCTACATATTTTATGGTAATAAAACTGCTGCTTCTAGAATATTGTTGATGCTTAATTTGTTCACTAAAGAGAAAGACTGCCTGCTAGACACCCCCAGAGCCTTACACACATCTTACTGTGAGCTTGTCTTTACTTTGAGGTTATAAATTCTAGGATCTAGATAGGTGGCCACAATGAGGCCTAGAGACATGTCCTCAGCACCTTGACCACCAGCTGCAAGACAAAGTCAAACCCATTATGTCCCCTTTCTCCCTGGCCCAACTTTGCCTCCTGGCCATACTGAGAGAGTCAGATCTTCTAGACATCCTCTTTACAGCTTTGTCCTCGCTCTTAAGTTCTATACCTGGTATATAAATTCAGAACCCAGAAGGGCTCTGTCATTCACAGCCATCCTGGGTGCCACATGGGTACTCAGGACCTGGGATGACTGGGGAAGACATTAGGGAGGGTATCTGTGTCATAGTTTCAAAATTCTGTCCAATGATTTAAAATATTAAAGTCATGTTATGTTAAATTAAGTAATACATAATCATAAAACATCTGAGTCATTTCTAAGTTAAAATACTGAAACATTATTAACATAAGTTTAAGTTTATATACTTTAGCATCTTACTTTTACACAGTATAGAAAAACCAAATGTATTTAGATCTATTAATAAGCAAAAAATTTTAAAAAACACATCCTTCTAAAAAATTAGGAAATGGTTTTAATATATAAATACTAATATGAAACAGCTCAAAATTACTTACTTCCTAGGTTTTCATTAGAAATTTAGAGAGTTACGATCATTTCTTGGCCTTTTGGCTAACATCAAGTGTAGAAATTAGAGTTACTAAGAGTTAAAGTTACGGTTGATATGAATAATTAAAACTACTAGATATAAAAAAATTCTGTATACAGAGTGTATTTAAAAGGCAATATGTGTTATTGGCAAAAAAAAGTTATAAAGGCATAGAAGTGAGTGTTGAAAAATGTAATTTTGTCTAATTTAGAAGTTATTTAATAGTTCTTTCAAGTAAGAAAATTAAAAAAAGATCATGGCTGACTACAGGCAGGACTAGATTGCAGCTCCAGACAGAGCAGTGTGCAGAGGCTCACACTGTGAATTTTTACTCCAGATACCCAAAGAATTATAAATCATGCTACTATAAAGACACATGCACACGTACATTTATTGCAGCACTATTCACAATAGCAAAGACTTGGAACCAACCCAAATGTCCATCAGTGACAGACTGGATTAAGAAAATGTGGCACATATACACCATGGAATACTATGTAGCCATAAAAAAGGATGAATTCATGTCCTTGGCAGGGACATGGATGAAGATGGAAACCATCATTCTGAGCAAACTATCACAAGGACAGAAAACCAAACACCTCATGTTCTCAGTCATAGGTGGAAACTCAACAGTGAGATCACTTGGACATAGGGTGGGGAACATCACACACTGGGGCCTGTCAGGGGTGGAGGACTGGGGGAGGGATAGCACTAGGAGAAATACCTAATGTAAATGACGAGTTGATGGGTGCAGCAAACCAACATGGCACATGTATACATATGCATCAAGCCTGCACATTGTGCACATGTATCCCAGAACTTAGAGTATAATAAAAAATTTAAAAATTAAAAAAAAAGTTCCATGGACCAAGTCAAATGGCCTGTAATAACCCATTTAATGAATAATGCCATACATATAAATTTAAAAACCAAAATTAATATTTTAAAAGATATAATTCAAATACTAACTGTAGATTCATGGAAAGTCTAGATGGCCATCTAGTCCTTAAAACTTTCATTATTAAAAGCTCTACACTCTGTGACTTATCATGAAAAAAATCCAAATTATATATATTGGATTATATATTACATAAT
>NW_016804499.1:1516555-1585537 GCF_001698545.2 Rhinopithecus bieti
ATATATTGGATTATATATTATATATAAATACATATATATTAGTAAAACAACTGCTTATAAATTACTAAAATGGTTTAGGACCAATGTTTAGTTTGTCAAACTCATAATCCTAAAAAGATAATCAAAACTTCAGATAGAATACATTTCTGCTACCTAATGGGTGACTTAAACACTTGTAGAAAGATTTCATTCAATTGTCATTTTCAATACATGTTTTCTAATTATATAGAGGCTTTCCCATAAAAAAAGGCTAATGATATAACAATATCTATAAGGTTATTAGAAAATATGTTTCCCTCATGAGGCATTCCAAAAAAACCCTTCAACAATAAAGGCTTATTTCACTAGACAAGTTGTAAAACAGTTAAATAACATATTACAGCTACAAAAATATTAGACAAAAGGAACTAAATCAACTAAGTTGCCTTAGTCAAAGATATCACAGATTGATGACAATCAAATCCACTTCCAAATAAATGGACCCTTTATAAGACAGTCACTAAAAGGCCTATGCCCCTAATAATAGAACATCATATATCTTTTGCTCCTGAATTCTGATACGACTAAATGCTGCAAGCCTTTAATATGTTATGCCAAAATACATTTTCAGATTAAAGAAAGCTGCTCTTAATCCACCAACTAAATATAATCAAACCCTTCACGATCCAGAACCCAAAGACAGAGTCTTCTAAAAACGACATCAAAGAAAAACTGCCCTTACCACCCACACTACAACAAAACTTTGAGACTTCAAACCTTGGGTTCATGATCTCACAACTCAGAAGGGTGCCTCCAGATGCTTAAAACTGTATGCCTGTTAGAACCCTTAAGGTAAACCTAACCAAAGAAGTTTCTCCCCAACAATGGACAGCATCTTACACATAGACAGCTTCCCCAAGATGACAGATCAAGACTCTTCCACCATCATGAAACTCTCACCTCTCATTTTTTTTCTTACTTATGCCTCTGTAAATAACAAGACTAAAGAACAGTCATGTGCACCCGTGAAATATACTTTTATTCATAAAAGATTTTACAGCCAGTCTTATTCATAGACAAACTTATGCCTTGATAGATAAAAAATAAAGGTCCAATATTAACTAATGGTTTTAATAATACCTTTGCTACTCCATAGTGAAAAACAAAACATTAGTGCACTCCTCTTAACCTACATCACAGGTTTAAAAAACATTGTCAGAAAGCCTTCACCTTTCTAGATAGACATCATTTTACATCCCTTCCTCCATGGTTTACAAAAAATAAAACAATGATTAAAAATTTATCCCTCATACTGGGCTCTATAACAGATTTTACTACAAAGGCTAAGATTACACAACAGACTTCTTAAATTTTCTTGCTAAAGTTACACTAAATAATAAAACTACCTTAAATTACCTACTAACTAAACAGAAAAATAATATAAGTACAATTGCTGACACTTCTTTTTACATATAGATAAAATACATCAGATATTATAGAAATTCAGTTACAAGAGATTAACAGACTACTTAATTAAAACAAATAGGTTCTTCATTTGTCTCATTCTTTTTTTTTTTTTTTTTTTTCTCCTTTTTTTTTTTTTTTTTTTTTTTTTTTTTGAGATGGAGTCTCGCTCTGTCACCCAGGCTGGAGCACAGTGGCACAATCTCGGCTCACTGCAAGCTCTGCCTCGCGGGTTCAAGTGGCTCTCCTGCCTCAGCCTCCGATGTAGCTGGGATTACAGGCACCCGCCACCACACCCAGCTAGCTTTTTTTATTTTTAATTTTTAGGAGAAACAGAGTTTTACCATGTTGGCCAGGCTGGTCTTGAACTCCTGACCTTCAGTGATCTGCCCGCCTCGGCCTTGGCCTCCCAAAGTGCTGGGATAATAGGCATGAGCCACCACACCTAGCCTCATTCTTTATTTAATTTTAGTTACAAAGTTTATGGAGAACCTGGCTTTAAAAAAATACTTCCAACTCTTGATATTATCCTTACATATCCTGCCTCCTTACATATTTTAAGTTCATAATAGTAGTTTCTCTGATGTGCTATATTATGTGAAAATTTTTAAGTATTTACATACAGCCATCCATAAAATATCAAATGGCCTTTCTTCACCAAAAACAATACAAACTCAAAAAAATACGTGATCATAGACACCATAACCTATAATGACCTATGGAGACCAAGAACCCAAAATAATAAGTAAAAACAGTGCTAAAGCCCCAGGTGTTGGTCACAGGTCACACTCTCACCTAAATAAAAATCTGACCAAAAAAATTGTTAAATAAAATTATGAGGCCATTATTGTAGACTCAGCTCATACACTGGACCTCAATAGACCAGACCAAATTAAAGCAAAATAGAGTCACTCATACAAACTAAAACTTTATTTTAAAAAACACCAGATAAATCCCAACACAGACCAGATTTTTTTCCCTCCTAAAAACAAGAAATTCCAACATAAAGAGATCCCCCCTACTCTAACCCTTACCAAAAAATAACCTAGAGTTCTTATTCTCACCATATATAACCTACCAACCTACCAGTTCCCAGTGAAATTTGAGATCAAATAAAAACATTACAAACACATTTATGACAAAGTGATATCAATGCCGAATGCTGGTCAACCTCTCAAAATTGGAAGGTTGAACAATAGGGGGAAATTGTTAAATTAAGTTCAGCCTAAAGCTATCACCTTCATATTTCAAGTTCAGTCGAATGGTTTGTCCATTCATAAGAAACTGTAGCCTAACCGGATGCATAGACAGACGGAACCTACTCTTGTAACAATAGCTAAGTCTCAGTCAAACACAGCAACCAGACTTCAACCACTCACAGGCAGCCAGCTGTTCAAACAAGTTCCACTAAGGGGAAACTGAGCTGCAACCAGTCTGGCTGTTTCTGTGCCTCACGTCTGTTTTCTGTGCCTCACTTTCCTTCTTCTGTCCATAAATCTTTTCCAACCACTCAGCAGCACCGGAGTTGCTCCGAACCTATTCTGACTCAGAGGGCTGCCCAATTTGCAAATCATTCTTTACCCAAGTAAACGCTGCTAAATTTAATTTGTCTAAAGTCTTTCTTTTAATGCTGCCCATCTCGGGCCTGTCACTTAATGGCAGCATCCTCCCTTATCTGCAAAAAGAGCACAACATTACCTGTTCTATCTGTCTTGCTGTGCTGTAGCATAGGGTATAATAAGTTAATGCTGATTGAAACACATTGCAGGAACCACGAGATGTTGGACATGTGAAGTGACATTGCTGTTAGCAGCAGCATCAGGTTGATCATAATAAAGCAAGGTTATTATCTTTATGCAAGGAGATTTGGTAAGCTCTCCTGGTTTTACAGCTCAAGGTCCCACATCCGGGAAGACCCCTCAATGTCAGGCCAACAGGGCTGGTTGGTCACCCTCCAACAGTGACGGCAAGTCAGACCTTAAGTTCTGATTCCTCATTTGCCCCAAACCTACCCTTCAGGCCTGGGTTCGCCAATTAACTTTTCAGCACTTCAGGCTTGTACCTCGCTTTGTCTAACAAAGAACTAGGAGAATGAAGAACAGGGATTGTGTACCCTGGCTGCGCACTAGAACCACTCTAGAAAGCTTTGATAATTTTCCATTTTGGGGACCTACCCCAGAGCAATTAACTAGTAAATCACAATCTAACTATTACATCACAATTGCTTATTGTTAATTATTAAATCACGGTCTCTGGAGAGCGGTGCCGGTCATCAGTGTTTTGTTTGCTGTTGTTTTTGTTGTTACTGTTGTGTGTCCCATAGGTGATTTCTGTACCCAGCCAGGAGGAAGAGCCCTGCATCCGAGCTGTGTTCTTCCTGCCTCACAGGCAGTCCATGATGGGTCATGAGACCATATTTATGTAGAGCAGGGCAATCTGCACATGAATGTGCCCTGGCTGATTGGCCTCTCTTCTTGTACATTTGCTGTAATTGTTGGCAAGAGCTGAAGTGCACTCATATATTACGGTTGTTATTATTGGCATGAGAGGAAGGAATGCTCATGGCTTTTATCAGCAAACCGTGTATTTACATTACTCACTGTATGGCTAATGACAAGCAGCATATGCATTTTTGGAAATGCCAAGTAAGTACCCAAATAAGATGAAAGAGCTGGAGGGCACCTTGTACTGTCAGCAAAGCGCATCATCTATCAGATGGATCAGATCTGAGCAGCACTCCCCCTTCCCCACCTGCCCCTCCTGCCAGGTGTGTGCCCAATGAGGCAGAGGATCTAGGGCTCTGGCACACCCCTCACCAGCTCACGTGGGAGCCGGTGGCCTGGGCAGGCTTGTGTGGAGACAAAAGGCTTCTTTCCTCACTTTAAGGACAAAGCTCTTAGGTAGGCATGAGTAGGGAGGCAAACTGTTCTTCAGAACTTTCTGCTAGAAGGAGATACGAAAACACATTAAAAGTAATGGCAAAACCACAATTAGTTTTGCACCAACCTAATACATAAAGACAATCTGGGAATAAAATATAACCGAAGTCCAAATAAAAAGACTGACTTTAATTCATATTTTCATATCTCAACATGATGTGGCCCCTAATAACTAAAACTGAAATCCGGAGGGTGGGCTTTGCGGAAGAGAAGTCAGTTCTGGATATTCATAAGATTTAGCAGATGGAGCCAGCTTCAGGCTCACAGGGAGGGTCTGTGCATTGGCAGAGTGAGAATTTACCAGGGCTGCTGCTGGCAACACCTTATGTAGCCGGGTGCCTTGCCAGTGAGTGACCTCGTCCTCTGCCCAAGTCCTCTTAATGTAAATGGGAAGGTTCCAAACCATGTAGTGAAATAAATCAAACCTTTGAGTGACCAAGTGACCCTCTGAGGGGCTGGCTCTGAAAAGCCACTTGTCTCTTACTCAGCAGGTGGTTCCCAGCAGGACAGGACTGTGCCAGCCTTTATGTGTCCTAGTGTAACCCTGGTTACCTACACAACGTGCCTTCTGAGTGCCATCCTGGTTCCCAGCACATGGCCCTCCCCAGGCCCCTGCCCTCTGCTCCTCCAGGCCCAGAACATCCTCTGACCTCCCTACCTCAGTTATCCAGGGCCTGCCGTCTCTCAAGCCCAGCTGACATCCCCCCATCTCCCTAAGGCCTGGGGCCACCCTGCCTCCACTATCCCAGTACACAGTGATAAGAACAGAACCCACCCATAGTCCTTTTGCCACAACTCTGAAATTTACAACGCTCTGAAAAACAAACATTTTTCATACCTCATTTGGCAGCAAAACCTTACCTGAATTGCCACGAGGCCTAAATGCTGGATGCCACCTGGCTCCACTGCCATTTTGCCCTTTCCCTGGATGCACTGCCTTGGGACATCCAAAGATGGGTTTCTACCCTAGAGCTAACTTTCAACACTTTTTCTAAACAGAACAGAGAGGGCCTACAAGCCCCTGGTCCCCGGAGCAAATCTGCAGCAGGGAATGAGTGTCTCTAGGTTGGCAGGCTGGGCCAGAGGAAGAGTTATCAGAGTGAGTATAAGCAGTGCAGTGGGGGGCACCCAGGACCTGTGAGCCGAGAGGTAGGGAGGAGGTCTGAGATTCCAAGGGCAGGAGGAAGAGCGTGTGGAGAACTCTAGGCACTATGCCCCGGGGTGAGGCAATGCTGTTCTCAGACAAGAGATGCCTTTCTGTTCAAGGTGAGATACAGTTAATTTGCTCTTAATCAAAAACAAAGAAGAAAAGAAAGAAAGAAGCTAGAGATTTTCAGCAAGTAGGAAGCGGGCAGGAGATGTGAGGCAGTCCAGGGCAGAATGGGGAGTCTGTCACTCTGTCATAGGCAAGACCCTGAAGATAAAGCAAGTGCACTCCCCAGGGACAAATGAGGGATGGAGGAACCTGCACCCCTTCCTGCTCCTGAGGTCCAGCTGTTGGCTGTCCTACACCAAGCATCACCCCCAACCTCAGCACAGTTTGTGTAAGACAGGGTGTCACTCTGTCACCCAGGCTGGAGTGCAGTGGCACGATCTCAGCTCACTGCAACCCCAACTGCCCAGGCTCAAGCCATCCTTTGTCTCAACCTCCAGGGGCATGCCGCCACACCTAGCTAATTTTTTAAAGTTATTTGAAGAGATGAGGTCTCACTATGTTGTGCAGGCTGCACAGTTTTGCCACACACCGTAGCCTTGGTTCCACTTGCTTCGGGACCTATAGGAACAAGGGCTGTGTCCCCACAAAATTGGCACTGAGAAAACGGAATCATCGCATGAGGCAGACTGTGAAAGTGATTAGGAGTTCACAGGGACAAGAAATCAAAGTGAGAGAAGGTGACGAGATCAAACGGTCTTAAAATGTTTCACAAATGTAGAGGAGACAAACCTCACTTTGTTGCTAAAGACTCAGGCGTCGGGCTGGGCCTGATGGCACCCCGTTGTCCCAGCTACTCGGGAGAATCCTTTTAGACTGGGGGTCGAGGCTGCAGTGAGCCATCATCTCACCACCGAACTCCAGCCTGGGCAACAGAGCAAGACCCTGTTTAAAACATAAAACAATAATAATAATAATTAAAAAAAAAAAAACAGGGAAATTTAGGCCAGTGACATTGCTCCTGTATTTGTTTTTTCAGCCTCACAGTGATCATTCAAACTGTGCCTGACCCCAGAGCCTGTTTTCAGACACAAGCGGGACTGCCGTGGTTGAAAAAGGGACCTGGGCTGAAGCATGCCGGGCACAGGCCTTTCCCCTTAAGCCCAGGGGGGCTGCCCTCGTGCCCTTCCGCAGGGCCTGGGGCAAGGGTTTGCGGTGAAGTCCTGCTTCTTCTCTCCCGCACCCTTGCTCCATCCTGCCCTTCTTAGGGCTGTGAGCACGGGCCTGTGGACACCAGCCTTGCACGGCCAAACTCCATTCCCTCTGGCGGGCACACACCCAGCCAGGCTGTCCCCTCCAGGCCCAAGTGAGGGCACGCCTCTGGTGGCTTGGTGGAAGGAGGACCACACGCAGCCTGGCATCAGCTCGGAGGACCTGGGAGCAGGGGCATCGGGCCCTAAATAGGCTCCCCCAAGTGTAAACCAGACCACGTCTCAGCCCCTCCACAGATCCCCATGACATACAAAGCCCGGCCCAGCTTCCTGAACACGATCCCCGCTGGCTCAGAGACCTCCTGACGCCCCCTCCTTTTCCCCAGGCTGCAGGAGCAGTCCCCTCGGCCACCCTGCTGGGTCCAGCCTCTGCACCTCGGCTCAGGCGGTACCCCCGTTAGACCCACTAGGTCTTCGTGGTCCTGGCTTCCCTCCCAGCTCGGCGATCCTTCCTTGCTAGTGTCCATGCCCGTCTCTGGCATAGAAACTCTACCTCTGCTGCCCGCCTCGGCCTGCACTAGCACCATCACCTGCTACAGGCCCTGCGCGCATTCACCTTGGGCCTGAAGTCCCCAGCAGAGAGCTTGCGCGGGATGGGTCCTCGCTGGTAGGTGCGGGGCAGAATTAAACGGATTTGGCAGGTACCCCCCAGTGCACAGAAACCCAGCCCTTAGAGACACTGATTCAGAGGAGAAAAGAGACCTCTGTGAAGGACAGGAATCCCCCGGCCCTCCATGGAGACAATCTCAGGCCACAGTCCTGCCTGGAGCAAGATGTCTTTCCAGCGCCTGATGAGTCTGGGCCTGTGACTCCCAGTGTGCAGCGCCCTCGGGGTCTTCAGCAGCGCTGTGCTGACTTCAGGTGGGCTCTCAGTGGCGGGCACCTGGGGCCCCTCCCAGAGGCTTTTCCCCGCACCTGGAGAAGGTGGATCTGAGCACGTGTGCCCCAGGCCTCAGGTGCTAGACGCTTCACACCTGGGGAGTCTCCCTCAGTAAGAGACTCCATCCGGATTCCCCCACAGCTGCTGGCCAGGAGGGATAATTCAGAGGCAGAGTTGAATACCATTTCCCAACGTGTTCTCACTCTACCTGGGATTAGGCTCCGTTCATCACTGCTAACCGGCTTCACAGTGCGTCTTCTGTTGGCTGCCTCCCTTCCTTGTCATCATTTACCCACTCCCTTCTGGCCTTCCCTGTAAATCCCAAAATATACGATTTGAATTCAAACCCTCCTCTCAGGGTCTGCCCTGAGTAAAACTCCAGCCAAGACACCGTGATACCAAAACTCAAGGACACTTATGAAATAATTGCTGCTTTAACTTTTTTTTTTTTTTTTGCCTGAAATCAATACACCTTATAAAAAATAACGTTGATATTTTGTTTGTTTTAAGAAAATAAAATCCTTATTTCATTAGAAAATGGTCCACATATAGTATAGTTACTTGCAGTCCTTGTTTCCGTCAGATCAGTGTCTCCAAGATACGTGCTGAGCAGATGTAGTTGGACTGAGAAAGGGCCCATCTGCATGGGATGGAAATCAGGAATCCTGGGCCATTCCCGCTAGGGTTTCGGATATCCCTTACAGAGCTACTGAAGGACCTCCTTCCTGAGCCCCTGCCCTAGGGAAAAGCAGCGTCTAGCGCTAAATCAGATCCTCTCCAGTGGACTTGCTTTTCTATTTCCCTTGAGTGAAGGGAACGGCTTAGGAAATGAATCTCATCAGCTCTTAGAAAGCTGGTCCATGCTTCAACAGGCAAAGTGTCAAAATAGTAGCACTGGCTGGAAGGATTAGCAAGGAAAACCAAATCTGATGTTTTCTGGCTCTTCCAACAATAACGGGAAGAGGCAGCTGAGCCGGAACCTGGCCGACTGCAGGCTGCCGAGCCTTGGGTGGGCAGGGGGTCTGCACCACAGCTGAGCTTCTCTAAGCCTGGAAGCGCATGGAGTCACTGCTTAGGGTGTGATTTGCTGCAGAAACATATTAGGACCTCTGCATTTATAACAAAATACGCATTTCAAGAGAGAATGAAGTCGCTCAGTGGAAGCTCAGTGGCCACACACACTGCTGCCTCTGATGTTCTGGGAAAGTGTCTATTGCACCAGGTGTGGGCTAAAGATGTTCCCTCCCCTACACCTGCCACCATATGGTCTGCTGAATACTTTTTCATTGAGGCACTGAAGCAGCACTGAAATTAAGATGTAGCCAGCTCAGTGGCTCATGCCTGTAATCCCAGCACTTTTGGAAGCTGAGGCAGGTGAATCACTTGAGGTCAGGAGTTTGAGACCAGCCTGGCCAATATGGTGAAACCCAGTCTCTACTAAAAATACAAAAATGGTGGTGCACGCCTGTAATCCCAGCTACTCGGGAGGATGAGGCAGGAGAATCACTTGAACCCGGCAGGCGGAGGTTGCAGTGAGCCAAGATTGCACCACTACACTCAAGCTTGGGCAACAGAGCTAGACTCTGTCTCAAAAACCAAACAAGCAAACAAAAACAAACAAACAAACAATCAAACAAAAAACAAGTAATGTTTGAAAGATAAGTCACTTCTGACAATGATACCCTACGACCCCAAAAAGGTAACATGATCACAAACCAGTATGATTGCCTCCCAAAAGCAAAAAGGTTCAGGATTATTAAAAAGCTGACAAACCCATAATCACATGCTTCTCTGAGAAATTAATAGACAAAGTTAGGTAAGCTATAAATGCTTTAAGCAATGAAATTTGAAAGCTTGACCTAATATTGTAAATAAATATAAATATCATTTACCCAAGGAAGAATAATATATTCTTTTCAATTACACATCAAGGAGTTGAAAAAGAGACCACACATTAAATACGAAAGAAGTGTTAATAAATACCAGAGAATTTCCTCTGACAAACTTGCAATTGTATTAGAAACCCACAATTAAAGATTGTTTAAATAAATATAGTTGGAAACATCAACGTCGCACTTTTATATAATTCCAGGTTAAGAGAAACCTGTTGTAGAAATTACAAATTATTTAGAACAGAAATGGAAGTACTCCAATACTTATTACAAGTGGCACTTAGAAGAAAATTTATTGCCTTAAGTGTTTATTATAAAAGCAAAATGAGTGCATTTATATCAATGAATTAACTGATCAATTCAAAAAGCTTGAACGAAACGAAAAGTAAATCTAAAAGAAGATGTAGGATGTAAATAATAAAGATAAGAGCAGGTATTGATGAACTAGGAAACAAAGATTTAATAAAGATCAACAGAAACAAAAGCTGATCCTTTGAAAATGCTAAATAGAATAAACAACTAGTCAGACCCACTGAGACAAAGAGAAACAACCATAACTGATATTAGCAATGTAAATATGGATACCATAAAGATTTTCAAAATCACAAGAAGACACCTTAAATAACTTTCTGCCAACAAACTTAAAAAATTGGAATTAACGAATACTTTTCTAAAAAATAAAAAGTTATACATAAATTTAAGTTAAATATAAAAATCAATGTAAAGTTTGTTCAGGAAGATACAGAAAACCCAAGAGAACACATAACTATGACAAAAACTGTTCTAGAAAAAAAAAAATATTGCTCCCAAAAGACACCAAACCCTCGGTGACTTTACAGGGAAGTATAATGCAAAAAATTACAGTCCAATTTCATTTATGAAACTATGCAAAAGACTCAAAATACTGGCAAATTGAGTTCAACAGTAGGAGAAAACTGAATAGGTTGTTAAAATGTTGCAGTTGATGCAGGAATACAAGAATGGCTTTGAATCAGTCTTTGAAAAGGGGTAGAAGTAGTTGCCTATTCCAGGTCACAGTTGCAGGGAAAGAGGAACAGCTCTTACATAGCATATAAAGGAAAAGTTTAGAAAAACTTGCCTGTAGGGAATATGAAGGTCAGAAGATGACACAATTGCTAGAGGGAAAACCATAAAATGATGAAGGGACTAAAAGCACGTTGCAATTTTAAAATAGTATTTATGTTAGGGACAGCGTCTCACTGTGCCACTCAGGCTGGAGCCCAGTGGTACCATCATGGCTCACTGTAACCTTGTACCACTAGGCTCAAGTGATCCTCCTACCTCAGTCTCCAGAGTACCTAAAACAACAGGTACCCTTCACCATGCTCAACTAATTTTTTTATTTTTATTTTTTAGAAATGGAGTTTCACTGTCTTGTCCCGGCCGGTGTCAAATTTCTGACCTCAAGCAATCTTCCTGCCTCAGCCTTCCAAAGCACTGGGATTACAGGTGTGAGCCACCACGCTTGTCCTAAAATCGTATATTTTTTAGTTATCTTTTTCACCTAATAGTAATCCTACAGAGGGTTCATTTGTAAGTTTCTTTTCATTCAATTTGCAGGTATGGGAGAGGTCTATGTTAAATATATTCTAATTAGTTAGACTATAATTAAAGCTTATAATTTAATCAAAAGACCTAGTTGTTTCCTGAAACATATGTAGTTTGCAAGTGCTGTTGTTTCTGTTACCTATATGGTATGGGGCTGTAAAATGCCATATGGCATACAAAGCTAGCGGAAAGAGATGGGAAGTTTCAGTCTGGGCCCAGAGAAGACCCATAAGTTGAGGCAAACAGCATCATGGCTGCAATGCACACACCAGAGGGAACGGGGAGTCTGCACCACAAGCTGCTCCCCTATTGAGGCCTGGAGAGAAACCAGGCCATGGCAGACCCAGCTTCAGACCCAACCTTCCTGATCTGGATGGCCTGGAGTTCTTTCCAGGGTAGTCCTGATGGACATCTGGCACCTATGTCCCAGTTTGCTGAGGAGCTTTCACTGCCCAAAGAAGGAGGCAGCATCTCCTTGCAGTGGTTCCTACAGAAAAATGTGGAGATGGCACTCCACCCGCTGCCCTGAGCACGTAGGTGAAGCTATTTGGACCAGAAATGTGTTTAACAGGAAGCCTGGGACAGTCATAACCTAAGGGCTGGGAAATGCGGCCAAGAGCATCCATCCGCCTCCCTCAGCAGACAGTCCAGCGGCGTGTGAAGGAAAGCTACTTTCTGGGCCCTCCAGAGGGTGAAACATTGACATCATGTACGTTGGTGACGTTAACCAACTTCACTGATCACAGGACATCCATGTCCCATGTCTCCAGCCTTAGTGTCCTCAGCAGCTTGTGCAAAGTCTTCTCAGAGGCTTTGAGAAAAAACATATTAATAGATAATTGAATAAGTAAAAGTGTAACAAAATACAGTGTTTAAAAATCACAAGTGTTGTGTGATTTATAGGATTCAAAATTGAATTAAGGCCCTGTGAGTTTTCCAGCAGCCCTCTCCTCCCACGCTGCACCAGCCATTCCAGACCTTTGAAGGAAGCATCTTGGCACTTCCCCCAGGGGACTCTCCCCTCCCCAAGGACCTCAGAACCCCACCAGGATGAGGGTCACCGCAAGCTCCAGACTAGCAACGATGGGAGGCCACTGGGGGTGTTGCTGGGGTAGACCCACTGGGAGGTGAGCTGCCCACTACTCCAGGCACTGGGAAGAAAAGAGAACAGAGCCAAGTGATTTGAAAGACTCTATCAGTTCCCATGGGAAAGCAGCCGGCAGAAAGAGGGGAACACAGGCCCAAGGCTCCCCAGAAGCGTTTCTCAGGGACTTGCTCTTCAGTCGGCTGATCACTGGCATGCAGGCTCTCAGTGCTCTAGACGGGACCCCGCGGGCTGGCAGTAGGCTAGCTCCGTGATCATTTTATAACTGTTCTTTTCACCTCTGTTTTATCAGTTTATAAACCTTTTCAAAGTGAGTCTTCAGCTCTCTGACCCAGGAGTAATTGTCTGTGGTAGACAGCTGAGGGAGTTTAATTTTCATTTGTATTTCCTCTTAAAAGTTTCCTCTTTCAAGTTTAGGTTTGTAAGCTAAAAATAAATTCCTAAGCTCCCCCATCAACTGAATGGACCCCTCTTTGCCTGCAGAACCCTGGAAAAACCTTAAAACTGAGTTCCTGGCCATGACAGGACAGGAGGTCAGACGTGTCTCATTATACCCCTCCCTCTAGTGGTTTAGACACAACAACCGACCAGCATGAATGTTAAAGTCAAGATCATAAGACAGACACAAGGGACCCTTTGTGGCAATAAGATACCAAATTCCAAATAAGACCGAAGGCCATGCCAGGCAAGGGTGGAGTCACACACCCCTACACTTCAAGAACAAACTGTGTTCTAAATGCCACAAGGGTTTTCTTTTTCTCTGGCAGCTGAAAATGCACTCGCCTGGAGAGATTAGCAATATTCTAACAGGGCCCGGCGCAGTGGCTCACGCCCGTAATCCCAGCACTTTGGGAGGCCATGGCGGGCTGATCACCTGAGGTCAGGAGTTCTAGACCAGCCTGGCCAACATGGCGAAACCCTGTCTCTACTAAAAATACAAAAATTAGCTGGGTGTGGTGGCAGGCGCCTATAATCCCAGCTACTCGAGAGGCTGAGGCAGGAGAATTGCTTGAACCCAGGAGGTGGAGGTTGCAGTGTGCTGAGATGGTACCCATTGCACTCCAGTCTGGGTGACAGAGCAAGAGTCCATCTCAAAAAAAACAAAAAAATTCTAACAGTTGTAGCTCACCAACAGACACTGACTAACTGACCCCTTGTTCCCCCAGCCATCACTACAGCTTGGATTGGACAAGACACCAATTTCAGCAACGTTCTCCAGATAAGACCACTGACCACGCCCTCGTTCTGGCCGGTTTACGGAGGCTGCACACCTGTGTGCCTTCATGTCCTGAAAACACCTTTTGACATGCAGGACCTAACTGTAACACATTTAAATGTTAAGTCTCCACCCCAAAGTGAACATGGGTCGTATGTTACATACATATTTGTTCAATATGCATGTCTCAGGACTACCTTCATGAACATTCACAGCTCTTCCTGTCATCTGTTGAATGTGTATGTTTAGCCAGCCTGTCCAGCATAAAGTTCCAACTCCCACTCCTCCTCCATCCAAGGGCTCTGGTCTTTGTAGAAGGCTACACTTCCCAGCCCATGGAATGGCCACCTGGTAGGCTGTAACCCTTTAGAAGTAACCAAGTCTCTTTCTCCAAATGTATAAAGATCTCCTGATGTTTCAAAAGTTAACAGATCTGATTATGAGTTGCTTGGTGACAGTGCACCTGGGTGGCCATCCAGGTGTTTTTCCTCATTGACTCCATGGCCATCCTGGCCCACAGCTGCAGAACAACCCCTCCACGAGAACTGGAGGCAGCCAGTGTGATCCTGTCCTATCCCCAGTGAGACCACCGGCAAGCTTTTCCAAGAGACGTGGGCAACAAATGAAAAAGAGTGTCTGTGTTACTGCTGCTTTAAAGGGCATAAAACAAATGAAGGAAATAGAAAGGGGGAGGGATTAAAGATGAGCAGACAGACAAGAAATCCACACAGTGATTGCTGGCTGTCTTTCGAGAAATTTCTTAAAGGATTGGTGTCTTAAATACCTTTGTGTCACTGCAATATTCAAATTATTAAAAACAGTTACTGTTCACTGATCACTGTGGTATTTGATGCCCGATTCACTCAACGTTTGACATAATTTTCCAATCATTAAATTTCTGTTTACATTATAATAGGGAAAATGGAAACATTAATAAACACTATAAATTTGTCCCTGGTTAGTTCATATTATTCCACTGACACAAATGGAGATTATTCACACCAATACCACACCCTGAGGAAGAATTCCAAAGTGGGCCTGCAACATAGATGGAGTTGCTGGGCTCCTGAAGTCGAGTGCTCAGGTGTAGAGGGGGAAAGAGAAAGGAGAGGCCCCCCCTTGCACTTCTTGCTCTCCATCTATCTGAATAATCAATATAATTCCATCATTTTCATACACAGTCCCGAGACACTAATAAGGTAAGACCATTTCCTTGAGGAACAGATAATCCTTCTTCTCTCTCTTAGTGCATATCCATTCTCTGGTCTTTTTGTGAAGAGACTAAATCTGTCACCTCTAAGTGTTTATTTACAAAAATAACAATAATGATTTTATATGCAAGCTGCAATAATCCATATCTGCCCATCACACAGTAACATCAAGCATTTGAATGTCTTTTACCCCATGTCCTATTCAAGGTGCAAAGGTGTAATATACTAAAGAATATACCTGGTCTTTTCCCGTAGATTCTGGCCTGGAGCTTCAAAACCCTTGGAATTTCCTGACAAAAGTCTCTTTTGTTAGTCATAACGAGCCCTTTCAGAAATGTCTGAGTAATTTTGTTTTGTTTTTTGGTTTATTGAGTTTTTCTTGAGATGGAGTTTTGCTCTCGTTGCCCAGGCTGGAGTGCAATGGCTTGATCTCGGCTCACTGCAAACTCCACCTCCTGGGTTCAAGTGATTCTCCTGCCTCAGCCTCCCGAGTAGCTGGGACTACAGGCGCCCGCCACCATGCCTGGCTAATTTTTTTTTTTTTTTGTATTTTTAGTAGAGACGGAGTTTCATTATGTTGGCCAGGCTGGTCTCAAACTCCTGGTCTCAGGTAATCCACCCGTCTTGGCCTCCCGAAGTGCTGGGATTACAAGCATGAGCCACAGCACCCGGCCCACGTCTGAGTTTATGCTAATGAGGTGGTGGCTCAGGGTGAGCCCTTAGATAATTCCAAGGGAGGGACTGACCGTGCCGGAAAAANTGTATTTTAGTAGAGACGGAGTTTCATTATGTTGGCCAGGCTGGTCTCAAACTCCTGGTCTCAGGTAATCCACCCGTCTTGGCCTCCCGAAGTGCTGGGATTACAAGCATGAGCCACAGCACCCGGCCCACGTCTGAGTTTATGCTAATGAGGTGGTGGCTCAGGGTGAGCCCTTAGATAATTCCAAGGGAGGGACTGACCGTGCCGGAAAAACCAAGCATGCCCTGCCCTCTGACTTCTGCAGAGGATGGGAGGACCGGAGATTAAGTTCAGTCATGTAGCCAATAATTTAATCAATCATGCCTCTGTAAGAAAACCTTGATAATGACTCTGGACAGCAAGGCTCAGCTGAGCTTCTGGGTTGTAAACACCTCAATGTACCAGGAGGGTAGCGCTGCACAGAACAGAGGGGCTCAGGCTCCCAGAACTTGCTGCCGTCTGCACCTCTTCATTTTGTTATTCCTTTGACCTCTATACAATAAAATGCTAACCATAAAGATAGCCCTTTCCTGAGTTCTGTAAGTTATTCTAGCAAATTATCTAAATTTGGGGGGAGATGAGTTGTAAGAATTCACAAATTTGTAGCCAAGTTAGACAGAAATTTGGGTAGCCTGGGGGCCCCACTTGGAGATGGAACATAAGTTAAAGACACTCTTTTGGGGGCTTTGCCCTTCAACCTGTAGATCTAATGCTAAGTCTAGGCAGTTAGTATCAGAGTTGACCTGAATTGTAAGATACCCAGTTGGTGTCAGAGAGTTGGTGTTGAAATGCAAAAAGGAAATAAAAATATATAAATAATACTTCCAGTCATAAGTCTCTTCCAAACTAATTATGACAGTAAGCCATCAACCCATATAAAGAGAGAATAATATAATGTAGTAACTAATTGTCTCAGTCTGTTTTGTGCTGCTATAACAAAATACTTCAGACTGGGTAATTTGTAAACAACAGGCATTTATCTCTCATGGTTCTGGAGGCTGGTAAGTCCAAAATCAAGGTGCCAGCAGTTTCAGTGTCTGGTGAGAGCTATATCCTCTGGAGGGGAGAAACACCCTACCTTCAAATGGCAGAGGGCAGAAGGGCAAGAGGGACAAAGTCTCTCTGTCAATCCCTTTTATGAGGATACCTAATGCCATTCATGAAGGAAGAGCCCTCATGGCCTAACCATCTCCAAAGACCGCACCTCCCAATACTGGTTACTCTGACTGAACTAACAAAAGACCAGGAGTGAAGATTTCTTAGGCAGACAGCTATACTCTTTTCTCAAAAAGGACACTGTGAACAAAACTTGTGTTTGCTTGGTTTTTCAGTCCTCCTACTGGAAACAGCCCACTCGACTTCATGCTTCTTAAAAACAACAAAAGCTTTTACACCTTCATTTGATAGCTATGCCATCACACACACAATCAGAAAATGCAGTTATGATCTCTGCACATTTCTAACGCTGTTGTATTCCTAACAATGGCACTGCCGACATACTGTGATATGCTTTCTAATCACGGCTTTGTGTTGGCAAACAATTGAATTTGGATTCGTATCTTAACCCAGTTCCTGGGCAATCCTCCTCAGTATGGAGACATAACAGCACACATTTCATACCCAGAATAGACAGGCTTCTTCCCTCCACTCAGAAGCTACAGGCCCACCTCCCTGGTCTTTGAGGAGCACCTGGTGGCAGCATTCTTCTTTGGAAGGAAATGTGGTAAGGAAATGGAGTAGGAAGAATTACACATTAAACTCACATCTTACCCCTTGGCTCTAACTCCAAAGTATACAAGAAATTCCAAGTAAATTTTCTAAATGGGTGGGAAGAGGCAAAGCAAAATCCATTAGGAGGATTATAACAGATTTACTTTGTTTGAAATTGCTCTCTAATGACTCTAGAAAGTGATACCAACACACAAGGCCAATTCCGTCTTTAGCCTGGAGATGCCAACACTATTTCCAAAGAGATAATCTGCAATATCCCTAGACATTCTGATTTTCTTAGCATTTTTCACACCGCTTGTAAACTGCTTACTTGGGGGATCACACTTTGGAATATGACCCAATCAGCTCTGTAAATTTTCTGTCACCCTATTAATGTCCAAGAAAAATGAGATGGACTTAGATTGTGCAATTTGATTTTTATTAAACAGTTAATTGTACCTCTCACTTTTTTTCAAACACTTTCCACAGATTTCCAATTTTCAGCCAAGCTCATCTTCCCTAGACTATGACAAGCCATCAAAAATCTGTTTTAAACGAGCTTTTTCAAAATTCATCACAGTATAGAGTAAAACAGGAAAAAAAAACAGTGATCATTTCATTTTGTTAATCAGAAAATACATTCATTAGTCAGGGGAGGACAGCTTATGCTGCTGCAACAAACCCCAAACCTCAATGGCTTAACACAACAATAGTTTGTTTTCCTCCATGAAAATTCTGCCGTAGATCCAGGCAACTCTCCAGGGCATCTCCGCTCCATGCAGTGACTCAGTCCTACAGGCTGAGAGGCGGCTGCTCCGCAGTCAACACAGCAGAGAATGCAAGAGTGGCAGCAGGTCTCGCATTAATTAAACGCTTGGCTCAGAAGTAACCCACTTACTTCCTCTCATAACCCCATTGACTTACACTAGTCTTATCACTACAGCCTGGAATTGTCATCCTACTGCATGTCTGGAGGAAGAGAAAGATATGTGGGAGGGCACTAGGAACCACTGCCACACATAGATTCTTAGATTATGTATAGACAAGAGAATGGTGCCCTCTCTCAAAAGGGGTCCTAAAACTAATTTAGGCTTCTGGTGATCTTAAACAACACTCACTATTCAACAGAAATGTAATCCAAGTCATAACTGTAAGCCACGTAAATAACTTTGAACTTTTTAAGTAGCCACCAAAAAATGTAAAAAGAAATGAGTAAAATTAATCTTAATAATATATTGTATTTACTCAAATATATACAAATATTATTTTGTCATCTGATCAAACTATATATACATACATATATATATGTGTGTATATATATATTTTTAAATGGAGTCTCGCTCTGTCACCCAGGCTGGAGTGCAGTGGCACAGTCTCAGATCACTGCAACCTCCACCTCCAAGGTTCAAGTGATTCTCCTGCCTCAGCTCCTGAGTAGCTGGGATTACAGGCACCTGCCATTACACCCTGTTAATTTTTGTATTTTCAGTAGAGATGGGGTTTCACCATGTTGGTCAGGCTGGTCTCAAACTCCTGACCTCGTGATTACCTGTCCCAGCCTCCCAAAGTGCTGGGATTACCAGTGTGAGCCACCACGCCTGACCCCAATCAATATTTTTAAATTAATTATTTTGCATTTTTGGTACTAAATCTTCAAAACCCAGTGTGTATTCTATACTGACAGCACATCTTAATTTGGACTAGCCACATTTCAACTATTCAGTCACCACACATGACTGACAGATCTGGAAGCTACTCTGAGTCATAGAGGAATTCATGATTGTGCTTGTTCAGCACTGATTTGCCATACATTAGCATATGCAAATTATTTCTATTATTAAAACTAAGGCACTAAGGAGATGTGCCTAGAGATTAAGTTGAATCATACAGTCAATAATTTGGGAGAAGTCAAATAAAATACCGAGGTCACATGGCCCTTAAGGGATTGAGCCAGTATTCAAAACTGTAACCCCAAAGCCTGTGCTTTTTCAACATCCTGTCACATAGAACTTTAGAGCTGAAAAGAACAGATTAGAAACTGAAGGACTATTTAGTGAGCAATGATATCCTGCCTTAAAGCTTCATCGTTTTTCTTCTCCTTAGAGAAGAGCTTAATTGTATGCCCTCTATAATTTGGACTTTACAGAACCAGTATTTCATTTTGTACCTTAGAAAACAAATCATTCTCTAGCTCCTTAAATGTGTTGCTTCTCAGGAATAGATGTGCAGGGGAGGAGAAGGAGGGAAGAGAAACAGGGCAGGCCAGGCAGAAGTTAAGAGCAGCCAAAGGAAGGAGGCCAAAGCTTAGTGGCTTAAAACAACTATTCCATTATAGCTCATAATTCTGTGGGTCAGAAATTCAGGAAGGGCTTGGATGATATTTTCTGTCCCACATGGAGGCCACTCAGGAATGATTAACTGGTCTAGAGGGTCCAGGGCGGCTTTGGGCAGGGATGATGGGAGACTGGTCCAGCCAGGACTGTCCGGCAGGGTGCCCCGGAGTCCCTCCCACCATGGCAGCCTCAGGGTAATGATGCTCAGGGACAACTCAGGGATCCAAAAGAGAGTGTCCCAAGATTCTGGCGGATGCTGCAAGGCTTTCTGTGGCCTAACCTCAGAAGTTCCAGAACACCACTTCCATCCCATTCTATCACTCAAACAAGTCATTTAGGTAGATTCGAGGAGAGCGTAATTGGATTTAACTTCTCAATGGGAGGAGTAGCAAAGAATTTGGAGCCATCCTTAATCTACCACAACCAGAAAATAAAAACAGTAGCTTGGCCAGATGCAGTGGCTCATGCCTGTGATCCCAGCACGTTGGGAAGCCAAAGCAGGAGGATCGCTTGAACCTAGGAGTTTGAGACCAGCCTTGGCAACATAGGGAAACCTCCATCCCTGTAAAAAATGTTTAAAAATTAGCCTGGCATGGTGACACTCACCTGTAATCACAGCTACTCAGGAGGCTGAGGTGGGAGGATCCCTTGAGCCTGGGAGGTTAAGACTGCAGTGAGCTATGTTTCACACCACTGCACTGCAACCTGAGTGACAGAGTGAGACCCTGTCTCAAGAAAAAAAATAAAAACAGTAGCTTAAGCAAGGTAGACACTTATTTTCTCTCATAAAACCTGGTTAGAAGCAGTCCAGAGTAGATATGGAATTTCCAGGGACCTGGGTTCCTTCTGTCCTCTTGCTCTGCTTTGCTTGAGATATTAGTCTAGGACACAAGTTGGCAAACCACAAGCCCGTGAGCCAAGTTTGACCCATAGCCTCTTTTTGTAAATAAAGTTTTATTGGCAAACAACTATGCTTTCATTTAGGTACTTTCTATGACTCCTTAAAGAGAAGGACCTGCATCAGAGACTATGTAGCCTGCAAAACTTAAAATGTTTACTATCCAGCCCATAACAGAAAAGGTTTGCTGTTCCCTGATGCAGGGTATGATCTGAAAATTGCCCATATTATGTCTGCACACATGGGAGCTGCCAGGGAGGGTGAGAAATATTTTTATTCTGGGGATCCATGTCCCATCAAAAATTGGAAGTTTTGCTACTATAGATAATGGGAAATGCATACACCAGAGCTGACTCGCAGACTCTGCAACCCAGGCCCAGCTGCACAGTCAGTTTGGAAGTCTACACAAGCATGCAGAGGACCTGGCCACAAACAGGGCTAATTCAGGTGCCCAATTCATGTCCCAACTCTGTCCTGTCAGGCGACTAAGTCAGGGCACTGGGAATCCAGGGCCAGGTGGAGTAACTCCTACACAGTCAGCGTAGGAGTCTCGGCAGGTAGCTGGGTCCTGCCCGGACTTGTGTGGGATGGAGGGCTGGGTAAACTCATTGCTGCAATAAAAGGGACAGAATCTCAGTGCAAAAGAGACTAGAAAAAAACGTGAGGTTTCCAGAGAGAGGCTGGAATTCAGAGGGGAAGATGGAAGTCCATTTGATACAGTAGTGGTGAAGATGGAAAGTGGTCCCTGCGGTAAGGAAGACACCTGAGCTATGAAGAGTGGAGTATAAGCTTGGAACCAGATGTGCACATACCCAGAGTTCATGTCCAACATATCTCAACATCTTTGCAAAGTCTGTGTGGATCCTTAAAAACTGGGGAGGGCAGAGCCAGCAGTGGCCAGGTGGCCCCACCTGGAGGAATGAGATGATAGAGTCCAGGAGTGAGGCAGCACCCCACAGTTTGTCCTCATCCTTCCATTCTCCACACTTCCGGTTTCCTTTCAACCACTTCAGGAAAAAAAAAAAAAAGTCCAGAAACTCCAATGTTGCCAAGTTTAGAAACCTGGTCGTCATTAGTGTGAGTGGAATCAACGTTAATCACAGTCTGGTCCTTTTCAAGTTTCTTTGATATCTTCAAAACCCAATCATCCCGTTCCATCTAGGACATAAAGGAAAATGCACTCAAAGAATAGTCTTTCAAGTGCATTGCCACCGTAGCTAGATGATTATTATCCTGACTATTAATTGCTATTATGATTACTATTGGCATGATTTTTATGCTTTTCTGTGTGCCCATCCAATCCCACATCCAGCTACCGCAGCCACTGCTGGGTGTTTCCTGGGAACCAGATGCCCATGTGCTGATCTGGGCAGGCCCACACACCAAAGGCAGCCTATCCAAGCAGAGCTGAGTGTAATTGGAAGACAACAGAACGGAGGAGCCACAGGTGAGCCACAGGTGAGCAGGTTTACAGCCCCCAAGAGGATTTGGATGCCCAGGCCTGGGAGCTTGCTGAAGAAGTGTGATTTCATGAAAGCATTCATCCCAGTTATGATGAGCCTTGGAATAAAGAAAGCTCAGCCTTAGAATAAAGAGAAGCACGAAGAGTGCAATGAGGAAGAAAAAACAGCTCGAATGAAGGACAAAGACACCAAGCCTTCATCATAATCAGGAGACAGTATTAAGATAGCCCTCAAAGCAATCCAGCCAGAAGCCAGCAAGTGCACCTAGACCCCATCGGGAATGCCAAACACCTGGTAGTTTGGGGGTTTTGTTGGTTTCTCTTATAGTGCTTCATTTAAATTTCCAGTGCTGAATTCTCTGCAATCCTCATGACTTTCAGATTCCTGGCACAGTCTTTTTCCCTCCTACTGGGTGGTGAGCTCCTCAAACACGGGGCCTGGGTCTTCATCTGACTTCTCCCATGCCTAGAACTACACTTACATAACAGCAGACTTGAGTAAAAAATAATTGAATTGAATTAAGGACCAAAAGGAAAAATTTTAAGGACTCAGAGTTGCAATGAATAGAAACTGTAATGAAAGGAGCAGTTCAGCACAGATGAAGGAGGAGGGAGCCCAGGAAGGAGAGTGGCTGAAAAGGCCCACACAGAGAACCACTTCCACATGGATGCAACACACACAGAACACACTTCCACATGGATGCAGCACGCACAGAACATGCTTCCACATGGATGCAGCACACAGAACACGCTTCCATATGGATTCAGCACGCACAGAACATGCTTCCATGAGGATGCAGCACACAGAACATGCTTCCACATGGATGTAGCACACATGGATGCAAACAGACTCAGAGCACGCCTCCACACATTCTCCAACCCTTCCATGCAGAGAGAGTCAACCCCTCCAGGGAAGGCTCCTTGCTGCCTATTACAGTTCAGATGTCCCCTTCAGGGGTGAACACTGATTGATCTTGGAGAGTTTGTAGGAAGTAAGAGTTTGCACAGTGTCCATGTGGAGTGCCTGGGTGGAGGAGCTGCTGGAAGTTGGGAGCTCGGCCCATATGCCCATGGCAGCCAATGTCAGGGTTCAGAGGAGGCTGTAGGAAGGCCCCAGAGAACCCCAGAGACTATAGCCAGAGAGGCACACAGGCAGGCTGGGGCCACAACAGACATTCTGATGGAGGGAGACAAGCTCCAGAGTAGGGGATAGTATGGAATCTACAAGTATGTTGCCAAAACAGATGGTACACAGTTTAAAAAAGATGTGGGGAGGAAGAGTTCTCACGTATAGGCATTGAGGAAATCGGTCAAACCAAAGCAAAACCGAAGCTGCCGCAGAGGTGAGTACACAGAGGATGGAGCTGCCTCAGTGCCTGGGAACCCCATGGAAGCCCATCCAGGGCCTGCAAGTGAGAAAAGGTAAGCAGTGGCCTCAGGTGACACTGGGGAGGGACAGGGCATGAATCAGGGTAGCCGACCTATTGTAATAAGCAACCACCAGATCTTGGGAGTTTGACACAATAAAAATTGATTTTTTTCCCATATGAGTCAGTGGAGGAGGTGGGGGTGGGTTGGAGTAGCTCCTCTCATAGAAGCATCTGGGGACCAGGTACCTTCCCTCCTTCCACTTCTCATCTCCATCTTCACCTCTTAGAGTCCTCCATTGGGTCCTCTGCATTTATCCAGCAAAAGAGGGAAGGAGAGAACATAGAAGATCACATTCAAGAAGGTTTTTAGAGTCTAGGCCCGCAGGTGGCGGGACATTGGCCAAACTTGGCGACACAGCCTACCCAACTGCAAGGAAGGCTGGAAGTGTTGTCTTGTCTCTAAGTGTATGAGGAAAAGCACATGGAGCTGGAAAAACACATAGTTGGAGACAAATCAAAGCAGCTCCAAGAGAGCAGATGTGGCCAGAGAACACAAGAGAATAAAGGCCCTGATGTGGGAAGAGGCATCGCGGAGCAGGAAGAGGTAAAAGACCTTGACGCAGCGGGGGCTCTGCTGGTGCAGGGCTAATGGCTGTGACTTATTGGGCCACTCAGCAAATCACCTGCATGCCCCAGGAACGGGCAGGGCAGTGCTGTACATAATGTTAGAAGAGTGAGGGCCAAGATGTTCTTGAAGGACCCAGTAAGCATGAAATAAAAATCAACAGAGAACAACAGAGGACAGGGTGCAGTCCTCAGCAGTATGGGCTCCTGTGTGTGGGGTCTGCATAGAGAGTCACAGGCAAGTCACAGCTGCTGCTGACTGGGGGCTCCCAGAAAAGGCCAAAACGGAAGAGCTGATGGCTCCATAGAGAGAGTGGAACAAACTTCCTGGCCACTTCCAAAACTCAACATTTGCAATCAAGACCGTAGAGACTGGGAGGTGGCACAAAAAGGTCTGTGCAGCCCTGGGGCCCACGAACCCGCAGACTCAGGCACCCGTCACCTTGCAGGGTGCCTCCTGGCAGTAATCTACATGTGTGTTGTGTGGTGCCTTCCTGTCCATAAACTCCGAATGTTGTTTTTCTCATAGTCTCAGAACGGCCTGGAAAGGATCAGGGCCATGCCTAAAACTAATAACCTGAAGGAAGCAATGGAATATTGCAATTGCTCTGTCCATTTCTTGGGAAGACTCAACTGGAAATAGACACATCATCCCCTTCTTGGAAAGTCGGTTGATCCAAATCACCTCAGATGGAAATGATTTCTCAGGATATGTGTACGGAACATTTTCTGTCTGCAGCATCTCAAAAGTCCCAGGTAATTTAGGGGCAATTAGCAGAATCTTCCCTCTGATTCTAGTCCAAATCTCAAAGCTTCTCTCATCCAATGTGGAAAATAGAACTTCCAAAATCCAGTTGTCAGAAGTTTCCATGTGGGTAACAGTGGCCAAATCAAGACAACATCTTGAAACTTGAGGAAGACACTAAGCTTTGTTTGTCTGCCAGCCAGCGTGCTGTGCCTTCAGGCAGAGTGGGGCTAAAAGCCCCTGTGCATCACAGGCTTCTAGCCTTTTGGAGTGGCATCGTGCTCTAAAGGCACTTAAAGAGGGCCGGGCCTCTGGGGCTTTGTTTATTTGTGGTTCCGACTCTCATGAGAGCCGTTTCTTCTTCAGCTACCATCATGCTATCATCACTCCACAAAATGAGATTCCAGCAGTGGGCAAGCGAGATCCAGTTTCCAGAATGAATCCTCATCTCATTCATTCGCAATCTGCAGAACTCATATGAGCTAAACAGCACAAAATAAGACACACTCCTGGTCTACATGCCAGTGGCTGTCAGCTGCAGGCAACCTTGGCAATGTCTGGAGACATTTTTATTTGTCACTGTTGAGGGGATGCTACTGGCATCTAGTGGGGATTATCACTCCCAGTGACTCACTGGGGGAGTTTTTGCTTCCGAGGCCCACAACACTGGGCTCTACAGGGTCCGAGGCATTGGTTCCCCAAAAGGCATACCTTTCCCCCCGGGAGCAGAGCCAGGGTCTCATTGAGTTACAGCACAACAGCCGCCTGGGCACTCTGAGGTCCTCCTGTGCAAGGAAAGGAGCCAGCATCCTTTCCGTGATTGTCAGAGGGAGGTTGGGTCGCCATGATACACAGTGGCAGGCATGAGTCCATGTGGGTTTCCGGGGACTCATGCTGGCACCTCCTGCATGCCCTTACCTAACTGTGACCATACATGGGCGTGTGCAGCAAACCCAGCTCAAGGAGATCATGGCAACCAGGACTTCAGGAATGAGGGTCTGACTCTGGACTGAGAGTGGATCTACAGCACTATGCTAGGGCTGCCAGTTCAGTCCTGACACTCACTGCAGCAAAGGGGTGTAACGTGCCCCCCTAAACTCCCTCTCTAAGCTTCCCCCCGAAAGAAAAGTGCCCCCTAACCCTGGAGGAGCTGGAGCTGCTCCCCGGGATGCATGGAGACGTGTGGCACGTGGTCGCGAGGTGGACCATGCTAGGCCATCTGAGGCACAGGTCAGCCTTCAAGGAACAACTTGCTGCCCCATGGCAGGAAGGATGGTCCTCAGGCAGCTTTGGGTTCCACCTGGGCTGCAGAGAGCTGCCTCATCTGAGGCCATGCCCACATCACTGACTGAGCAAGGAAGGGCTGGAACTGATGCCCCACGATGGCTCTGGCAGTCAGCACTGGCTCTAGCGATCCCCCTCCGGTGGGCTGAGGCTTCCTGGGGCCTACACTGCCATTTAGCTTTTTCTTCTGCTCAATCTCATTTCCTCACCATTCTTTCCACAGGAGTTAATCTTGCACCCCAAGCTCCATCTCAGCATCTGCTCCCAGATCACCCAACCTGAAGCACAAGCCACTCAATTTTGCATGGGCTCTTTTTCCCCCAATAGCTTCTTATCAGGTGTGTGGGAATTGAGGAGGGGGATTCTATCTGCAATGCCCGCTGTGTCCCCAAAATTGCTATTTATTGACAATTAATGGTAACTAATCATCTAGGACAAGATAAGGGAGGTGCCACAAAGCAGTGTGCAGCCTGAGATGCATTTATGGAAGGGCTAAGGACACCCATCCTAAGGCACTGATGGTGGGGGACTGGCACATTTTTTTTCTGCAAAGGGCTAGATAGTAAATATTGCCAGCTTTGCAGGCCACTTGGACTCTGTTGCCACTCTTCAACCCTGAGGCTGCAGCACAAAAGCAGCCACAGGCAACAGGCAAGGTGATGGCGGGGCTGTGTTCCACGCAGCTTCACACACCCAAACAGGCAGCACACCAAATCCTGTCTGCAGAGTGTAGTTTGCTGACTCCCTGTCTCTGAACAACCGTTTAGACGGAGAAGATGCAGACCCACTGCATGAACATGAGCTCATCTTTTTCAACATTTGCTGCCGAGAGTCTTTCCTTCTTCTCTGCCTAGTGTCTCCTTCAGGGAACTTCCCATCTGGAGAGCCTCCAGGCTCCTCGCTTTGTAGGATGTGGGCAGGAGAAGTGACTTGATTAAAACTCACAGTAAGAAATGCGTTTTGCTTTGCAACCCAGGACACACATACATGACTCAACATCTACAATATGATTTCAAACCGTTAGTGGACAATGTCCCCAATACTTGAAATCAATTTGATAAAGTACATAATTGTAGTGTTTGAATGAATGAATTAGAGGAACAGAATAAAATACAATAGAGTTGAAAATATCATGCAAAATAGGTGGAAAAGGCAAGTACTATTTCATGAAATTTTTACTGAGGTTATATGCGTTTATGAAATGTGTGCATGCATTTACAAACACATGCGTTTGTGTGTGAGTATAATACCAGGGTAGGTTGTAAAATGTGTTTCTTAGGTTAAGTCATAGTCAAAAGGCTTCAGAAACACTAGCCTATGGCAATCACCTCCAATGTGCTGTGTCCCAGGGGTGACACTAACTAGGAGCAGATTTGCTTACAACCTGCACTTGAAGGATCCACACAGGCAACTGGATTGCCCATTATCCCGCCGTACTTGTTAAGGCACCTTTTCAAAAAAACTCCTCTTCTTCAAAACATTTTCTTATTCCTTTTGGGTTTTCTAACATTCTTTTCTGGCCTCTCTTCAGTGGACTTTTATGACTTCAGTTGCCAATGGAGCGCTCAGGTATCAGCTGCAAGACCTGCTGTGATTTCATTCATGCCTAATTACTTCAAGCTGCCTGTTGCTTGCAAGCATTCCATGTGCTGGCCTGTGTGTCCGTCCCCAGGGCTCAGGCCCCAGGGCTTAGGAGAGTCCTTTGGGTCACACTCCAAATGGAAGAGTCTCACACTGACTTCAGAGCCTTCCTTCCTTGCTGAAGTGTTCTCTCCCGACCCCTGACCTTGTCAGGCCAGGCCTGTGTCTGAGCAGATAAACAATAGCTGGAAAAGCGACTGTCACCTCCAGGTTCGGGAGGTCCTTCTGTGTGACTCCAGGCAGTGCACACTTGGGACAGTTCTCCACCCCAGTCCAAGGCTGGCAGATGCTTACACATACCCCAAGTGCCCAACACATGCCCTGGGCATCAGCACATGGGCTCAGGGCTTACACCCACTGAAAATACTGCCTCCCTCCACTTCATCTCTGACCCTTGATCAGTTCCTAAGCAATGACTTGCAAATGGTGTCTGTGCATGTGGCAGGGATGAGGTGACCACTGGGGAACAAGCAAACTACCAGAGAAGGGTTTTTCCTCATTAAGCATAGCTCTCAAATTCCCTCCCGAAAGGGCAATGAACGGAACAGTTGGAATTTGCAGAACTGTTTGTGGCCTGGGTCTGCCGGATCACACCTTACTTGCCTGTGGTTAGTGTCATTTAAGTCAAGGGCTCCTTGTGTTGTTAATCAGCAAGAAGACATCTAAGAGCATAACCTAATTGACTTGAGCACATTTCAATTCCTACTGAGATGCCAGAGATCAGACAACATTACGTCACTCTCCCTTCCCTTATTTCAATAGGACCTCAATTCAAACTACCTTGAGCAGACATACTTAATCTCAATGTTCACTGCAAGAAGTGGGATGCAAAGAGAGACTATCTGTGCCTCACCAGTTAAAGCAAGTGGTCCAATAACATGAAAGCTATGAATAGGAGTTTCCAATGTTTCCAAGTTACCTTTGTTTCCCTCAAACTTATTGCTCAGGTTGGATCTTTTGATCTAAACACCAACTCATCGTTAAAAATTGTCACAAAATGAGCTGGGCAATGTCTCATGCCTGTAATCCCAGCACTTTGGGAGGCTGAGGCAGGTTGATCACTTGAGGTCAGGAGCTTGAGACCAGCTCAGGCAACACTGTGAAACTCCATCTCTACTAAAAATACAACATTTAGCCAGGTGTGGTGGTGCACACTTGTAATCCCAGCTACCTGGGAGGCTGAGGCAAGAGAATCACTTGCAACTGGAAGGTGGAGGTTGCAGTGAACCAAGATGACGCCACTACGCTCCAGACTGGGTGACAGAGTGAGACAAAAAAATAAAAAAGGCACAAAATGAAGTAAATAATGATTTTTCATGCAGGATGAGTTTGTTAGAGGCACAGACTCAACATTTGCATATTGTCTCCCTGAAACCCGACAGAATGACCCATCTGAGGAAGGACAGCAGGGGTGAAACCACTCTTGACCTCACAACAATGCCAGCATGCAGCACAGCATCCCTTCCTAGGTTAAGAGCTTGGTGCTTTTCCCATGAACAGGCAGCTGTCCAAATGGAAGCTCAGAGTGACCTCTGTGCCCAGATCTAAAAAGGAGAGATAGGCTGAAATTGATGCCTGAATATCCACTCCTGGCACACGTACACAATCAACATCAGCAAACATGCTTGGTTTTGGCAGGCTGCTGTTCAGGATTCACAGTTTTTAGATTCTGCAGTGAATCTTTAGGTCTTGTTCTTGGAAGTCAATAAGTGCCTGGCATCTAGATGTTTTTCTTCTTCATTTTCCTAAGGGAAATTACAATATTAACATAATGAACCTTAGCAAAGCTAGTGAGATTCCCTTCCCGTTCCACCAAAAATAATGTGCAATAACGTGAGGACTCGCCCTGGAGAGACCCCAGAGTGGAAGGAGAATGATTGGTGGTGGGAGCAGCCCAGAGCTGCCTGATGCCTGTCCAGGGTACACAGAGGCAGCCATGGAGCCAGCTGGTCTTCATGGCACTTGTCTATGGAACTGAGCCAAATGGCACTGGCAGAGAGAGGTCAGGGAAGGCACCTCTGCCTCCTTCCATGGCAGCATCAGGGCTCCATAGTCTCAAAGCCAAAGGACCACTGGCTCCAGTAATCACCTTGTGTGAACATCTGTGCCCCAGCTCTATCTTTTTTTTTTTTTTTTTTTGAGACGGAGGTTTGCTCTTGTTGCCCAGGCTGGAGTGCAATGGCATGATCTCGGCTCACTGCAGCCTTCACCTCCCGGATTCAAGCAATTCTCCTGCCTTAGCCTCCAGAGTAGCTGGGATTACAGGCACCTGCCACCATGCCCTGCTAATTTTGTTGTTGTTGTTGTATTTTTAGTAGAGATGGAGTTTCACCATGTTGTTCAGGCTGGTCTTGAACTCCTGGCCTTAGGTGATCTGCCTGCCTTGGCCTCCCAAAGTGCTGGCATTACAGGCATGAGCCATCACGCCTGTCCACCAGTTCTATCTTCTTAAAGCAGATTCCAGTCACTGGTGAGGTAATTCACATGGCAGGCCCTGCGAGGGCTGCTCAGGGCTTCTATAGCATGCACTATAGATGAGGATGATCATAATGACCTCATCACATTGTTGAAAGAGGAGTAAATGTGCACCTGGCACATAAAAAACATCCAATAGATGGGCAATCCTCCCATCTAGGAAACAGCACAGTCATTGGCATGTCCTTGTGAACCTGCTCATCAGGTGGCTTTCCGCTTTCACTGGAAGGTCTGTGCAGAACGAGAATGCTGACTTGGGGCTCAGGAGGGAGCTTGCTGGTAGCAGAAGAGGGGATGAGGACATGTGGGCAGGGTGAGGGAACATGGGGGATAAACTTGGTCTACTCTTGTTTTTTTCCTGTGCTGGTTGCTTGGGGAAGGGAGGGAGCAGGCTTCAGGAGGAGGGGTAGCAGGAACATAGCGTGGGGTAACCTAGCCTCAGAATTTTTCACAATTGGACTTGGGAGAGGGCACCAGTGTTATAAAGGGAAGAGGGCGCCAAGTCGCATAGCTGGGCAGAGGCCAGGGAGGGGAGCCCTAAGTGCTGGGCCAGTGTGGGGGCGAGGGCCAGGGCACCAGGAAGCAAGGGCTATGAGTCAGGGATATTTTCCAATCACAGACCTGGGAAAAAACAGAGCTGGAACGTACTTCAAAAATCACATAGCTCGATTTTTATTTTGAACAGAAACTGAAGCCAGTGGTCCCGTCTCACAAGGAAAAGTTAGAACTCACACTCAGTTGCGTCCACTTAAATCTAATAACCCACAACTTGTTCATAAATTAATTAGTTAATTAATTAAACAAAATATAAATTATCCAGACAAAAATTTGAGTCACAGCTTATTTTCCAGCTTTCAGTCACACAGTCAAGAACAAAGTGAGTTTGAATCTGAACATGAGGTTCCACTATTGGGTACTGAAATTATAACGTCCTTTATGACTTCATTATCTGTCAGGGAGCGGCCCACAGAAACAGGAAAAGTGAGTTATTTGTAGCTACTCCATTATCTGAAAAATATCAGCGCGTAAGTCACGTTGGCTTACGCCAACGTAAGAATCAGAAACTAAAGAAAGGAAACAATAGGGAAGAGAAACACTCATGTCATAAAATCAGTCTGTGTCTTTCAGACAATTTGTGAGAGGTGGGAAATGGAATTTTTCACATGCTCAGTGCGCAGATTTAAACTGTTGATACCTCTTTCCATGTCACAAGGTGGGGGACTTGGAGTTTGTGAAAGCTGATGCTGTCCCCAGGGACCGTGGAGAACAAATGCCCGGGCAGGAGGGCGTGCCTCGGGGGACTCCAGGAACGTGCAGAGGATCCCTTGGCATGACTTTTGGATAAAGCCAACTCTTTGTGAACTCAAAATGACTTGCTGGTTTCCGCAGAGCACGGCTGGCCCCCAAGGGTGTCTTCCTAGCAATGGCTTGCATCATGCTGTGATAAGGGCTTCTGTCACCCTACAGATGTGAAGCTCTCCCCTAACTCAAACATCAGCCAAACACCCCGAGCCACCCTGCAGAGTCAGCACCTCAGACGTGTGAGGAGTTGCCCCGGCTGGATCAACCAAATCAGGAAAAGACTTTGGCCGTTTCAAAACTAAACTTCTGGGCCGGGCACGGTGGCTCATGCCTGTGATCCCAGCACTTTGGGAGGCCGAGGTGGGCGGATCACCTGAGGTCGGGAGTTTGAGACCAGCCTGACCAACACGGAGAAATCCCGTCCCTACTAAAAATACAAAATTAGCTGGGCGTGGTTGCGCATGCCTGTCATCCCAGCTACTCGGGAGGCTGAGGCAGGAGAATCGCTTGAACCTGGGAGGCGGAGGTTGCAGTGAGCCGAGATAGAGCCATTGCACTCCAGCCTGGGCAACAAGAGCGAGACTCCGTCTCAGAAAACAAAATAAAAATAAAAATAAACCTCTCTGGCCACCTCAGTTCATTCGGCTGAAACAGACCAGGGTGAGTCTCGGTGTCTTCTCCTATTTGGCACCTTTAGCCTGGGGGACTCACACAGGTCAACCCATCTGAACACATGAAAATCGTTCCCATTTAGGCAACCTCAGTTTCTCTTTTATAATCCCCGCAAAGTCAATACAGACTTTCAGGCTAGAGTCTACCCAGCTCCAACATTCAACACATCACTCACCTGGTGTGAAAGGAGTCCAGGTCAATATCTAGCTAATGTGTGCCCTGCTGAATCTGCCCTATGACTAACTCTTTCATGTGCTTGCTTCTTGTGAGCAGAAAGCCAAACAGAAACTATTTGCAAAGCCTGGGGGCCTGAATGGGTGGCTCTCTCAGCAGGAGGTGGGGCCTCACCAAGCTTGGGACGGGGTTGTCAGCTCAGGACCGTTTAGATTTCCCTGACGGCCACTGTCAGCCTTCTCTGGCTTTTGCACAAATTCTGTATTCCACTGACTATAGCCTCCCCGTCTCCCAGCCTCAAACCACTTTGGGAAGCTCTGCAAAGACTCATCTCTGACCTGGGTCTTTGTTGTGATTTCCTGCATGAAAATGGGGGTGGGGAAAAAAGAGAGACTTTTTTTTTTACTGTGTCAGAGTTTGTAAAGTGACACTTGAGTAAGTCTGTGGGGTTAGAGTTATTCAGAGCAAAGGCATACTGTGAAGGAAGCATTTTACAACAGATTGGGTAACAAATCCCGGCCCTGTGTCTTCAGGGCTGATTTTTCACCTGAAACTAAGAGCTGCAGCTCAGTTTCCTCCTGGGCACCTCCACTTCAGTTCAACAAGCCCAAAGCCACCCTGACCACCTGCCTTCCTAGGGCCCCTCTCACTCCTACATGAGTCTGCCATTGGCTCAGTGCTTCAAACCCACAGACTGCCTCCTCTGCCATCAGTCACCAAATCTCACCAAGTTGGCTTCCCTCCTGCTGCTCACCCCTTTCCACCCTCCCACCACCCTGCTGCTGCCAGTGTGGATGGGCCCGTATCCTCTCCCCCTGCACTACAGTAACAGTCCCCTCACAGGGGCCCCTGCTTCCAGTTCATCCCTCCAATCCTTGCTCCACACTGCAGTCAAGGGTGAGCTTTCTGAAGCAAAAACTCTTCTCAAGTCATTCCCTCCTTGCAGGGCTGCCGGGCCTGCAGGGAACATTGTCCAGTTTTCTAGGAGTGCAACTGAGTCAGGGGTGGGGATTCTGGAGGAGGCTGAGATTTGAGAACTTTGAGTCAGCTCCAGACAAGTTGAGTTTGAAGTGGCTTGAATCATCCTGGAAAAAATGTCATATGGGAAGTAGATAATCTGTCTAAAACTCGAAAGAGATGCAGTGGCTGGAGATGGGCCCTGGCAAAACAGGCCTTATTTCTGGCCCTGTCCTCCACAGATCCCGCTGTCCTGTACCATGCTTCAGACACACTGGCCTCCTTGCAGTTCCACACACCCTTCATGCCCTCGTCTCCTGGAGCTTTACAGATGGAGACCCACATTCAGAAACACTCTCTCCAGTCTTCTCACACACTTTGCCTGCCGATCCTCTACTTGTCCTTCAGGACTTGTTTTCAACAGCAACCCCAACAAGATGTGCTCCCAGAGCACCTGCACTTGCCACCAGGGTCACAGTGACCCTTCATGCTGAGATCAACTATTTCCTGTCTTCTCCCACCACTAGACTCTAAGATCTGGGGTATGCGCTCAGTAAATATCTGTTAAGCAAAAGAATGACTAATTGTTTAATTATTTATCTACAGGATCAAGAAGTTCTGTAAGCCCCAGGAAAGATAAAGAAATGCACACCTAGACATATCATCATAAAACTGCAAAAAAAAAAAGACAAAAAGAAAATCTTAAGCAGCCAGAGGAAAAAAGTTCAAGTACCTTCAAGTGAGCAGTAGATTGACAGCTAATGTTCCACAAAAAAACAACAGAAGGCAGCAAACAATGCAATAGTATGTAGCTACAAAGGACAGAAGGAAATTAGCTGCCAACCTAGTAATGCACTGTGCATGGGGAAAACATGCTTCAGAATGAAAGTTAAAGAAAGAGGCTGGGCACGGTGGCTCACACCTGTAATTCCAACACTTTGGGAGGCCAAGGTGGGTGGATCACCTAAGGTCAGGAGTTCAAGATCAGCCTGGGCAACATGGTGAAACCCTGTCTCTACTAAAAATATAAAAATTAGCCAGGCCTGGTGGCTTGCAACTGTCATCCCAGCTACTTGGGAGGCTGAGGCAGCCTCCTGAGGCAGGAGAATCACTTGAACCTGGGAGGCGGAGGTTGCAGTGAGCTGAGATGACACCACTGCACTCCGACCTGGGCAGTCATGCGAGACTCCGTCTCAAAAAATAAATAAATATACAGAAAGTTAAAGCAAGACATTTCTATACCAATGGAAGCTAACATTTGCAGGTTGCAAGCTGACTCATACTAAGTGAAATCCTTACAGGCTTTCTTAGATGAAACGCCAGAGATCGTGAATAGTAAATACATGGGCACACAAAGTGAATGTTGGATGTACAAAATAGCACTTGTTTATATCTGAACAGAAGGGAAGAGAGGCAGTTCTCTTTAGTCAGAAGAGATAGGCATTAGTTATGAAGATTGGAAAAGGAAGGAGAAAAGAAAAACACATTTATTGAGAAATTACTATTTTCCAGATTTTTCTACCACCTGACTACTATTTCTAAGGGACAGGACTTCAGTTTCCAAGAGTTTTTAATACACTGTAACCTTACAAGACAAATTCCTACAAAATCCTACCGATTCTTAAACCCATTGATTCTACACGGAGGGAAAGTCAACCACAGGCCTCCCGGCCAGCCCTGACTCCCCAGTGGCGTTTTCTCTCCCCTTCCTTCCTCCTGGAGGAAGAGGAGGAGGATCCCTTCTGGGGAGACTAGAAACTGAGAGGAGTCTGACTACTTGGTCTCCTGCTTTTCCTTGGATCTTGCAAGCTTTCTGCTCCACAATTTTTCATTTTTCATTTCTTCCCCATTGTCAATATTCACAGTGTATCTATCCACAGGGCCTTCACCCTAGCAGGGACCCTCACAGTCCCCCGTTCTCACTCTTTTCGTAGAGGAGGAAACTTAGCCTCAGCTAGGTGAGTGCTTCAGGTCACTGATGAAGTTACTGTTAGGATCTAGGCTAATACCAATAACAGCTGTGGTTAGCTATTATGTGTCCGGGGTGCTTAACATGCACATCTCATTCATTCTCTCTCCACTGTGTAATCAGAATATGGTAGGTCATGCTGGAAAAAACCATTAAATCTCAATGGCTTCACACCACAAAAGTTTATTTCCCACCCATGCAAAGTACCCTAGAGGTCTGGGTGACTCTCCACAGCTGCTATCCTTCATGGGATGGCTCAGGGATCCAGGCTTAGGGCACCTCCACGTCTCCTGAGCTCCCATCATTCCCATGGCAAGAGAAGAGAAAGGTGTAGACATGGCACCAGCAATAAAACACTTTTTGGTTAGCCTGAAGGAGTCACATGGTCATGCATACTTCAGAGCGGTGGGAAAATGGCTTCCCTAAAATCTAGGAGCTAAGGGGCTGAAAGGCAGTTATCCAGTCCAGGATGACCCAGTGTTGATGCTGACTTTAATCATCTTGACATTCAGCACTCTGAAGGTACTGTCCCTAAATTATTCCCAACACCACTAAAAAATAAAATACATTTTTATGAAAAAACTCACTAATACCAACAAGTTTATAGACCTGAAATCTATCCTTGACTCCTTTCTCTCTCTCCCCTTCACTACACACATCTGATTCATGAAAACACCGCCCCATCTCCTCGGTCCTCTGGAGCGTGTCCCCTTCCCCTGCTGCAGCTGCCCTGGCCAGGCCTTCTCTCCTGGATTCATCACCTGCCCCGATCCCAGCTGCAGGTCTAGGTCCATTCTCTACACTGACTCCAGATTGGTCTTTCTGAATACCCGAGTTGGTTACATCCCCTCTTATGCCCTCCCTGACTTCCCACAGCCTCTGAGACGAAACCCCACACAGCACATGCCCCATGAGCTGGCTCTTTTCTTCCTCTACCCACATCAACACCTTCCCATCCCCATCCTTGCCATGCCTCAGCATCCCAGACGCTTGTTACCCAAACCCCAATGCTCGGAGAAACACACTCCCTCACATTCACACACTTGCCCCGGGCCTCACCTGCCTGGTGAGCTCCTGCTCATTGTGTAAGGGGCAGCTCAAAGTACCCTCCGTGGAGCCAGCGCCACCCTCTCCCCATCTCCTGCTTTATCTGAAGACCTGAGTCCTATTCAATAAAGCATCCCTGGGGCCTAGCTGAGTATTTTACAATGCGTATTGGCAGAATAACAAATGAATACTAACTCTTCCACTTGGCAATCAGAGGCTGTGTCCCCAAGAATATGAATTTTTAACAGGTGTTAATAAAATAGTCATAAAAATAGTCAAAATAGTTAATAAATATTAGTCATAACACCTAATAAAAATAGGTGTTAATAAAAATAGCACCATGCATGTGGTGCTTATCTTTTGCCAGGTACTAGTCTAAGCGCACTGGCATGTACTAACTCATTTAATCCTCCTAACAGCCCCGAAGGGAAGCACTGGTCATTCTCCCTCTGTTCTGAATGAGGAAACTGAGCACTGATTGGCAAAAGTGACTTGCCCCAGGTTACACTGCTAGTAAGTGGCCAAGCTGAGATATTAACTCATGCATTTCACCTTCCTGGCTCCAGGAAGAGCCAGGGTCTGTGCTCTGGTGGCCCCTCAGGGTCCACAGAGAAGAACCTCTGCTGGAGGCACTCCATGTTCCATACTGCACCTTAGCATGTACTTGTCTCCTGGAAACAGGGGCTGGTGAGTGCCCTCCAATTCATGTGCCACTCCCTCTAAACCCAGAAGGGACAATGGTGGTGTATTTGGCTGTAGAAGACTGTCTTACCCTATCAACTCTTAGGTTAACCATAGGGCATGCCAAGGAGATATTTAAAGTTCACGAGAAGGCTGGGTGCAGTGGCTTACGCCTATAATCCCAGCATTGTGGGAGGCTGAGGTGGGTGGATCACTTAAGGTCAGGAGTTCAAGAGCAGCCTGGCCAACATGGTAAAAACCCGTCTCTACTAAAAATACAAAAATTAGCTAGGCATGGTGGCATGCACCTGTAGTCTCAGCTACTAGGGAGGCTGAGGCAGGACATCATTGTAATATTTTTTTGTTAAAGCTCACCAATAGGTGTGGTTAGTTAACTCACCTCTAGATTCAGAGGCGCACAAAAAGTTCATTATGCAAAACATATTGATACGTAAGTGGGGGAAGGGAAGTGCTGGCTAGAGAAAGGTGGTCCCTGGCTAGGGCTCTGCCCCCCGACCTACGTGAAGACAGGCATTTCCTGCCCAAATGTTTCATTTCCCAAGACCACCTCAGCCTGTCACGCCCCCATCCTGGGCCTATAAAAACCGGAGACCCTAGCTGGCAGACACAGAAACGACTGGACATCATGAGAAGCGCATCGGCGGAAAGAGACACGAGCGGCTGATCGTTGCCTGGTCGTGGAGAGCCCACCAGCAGAAGAGCCACTGGCGGGCTGGCAGGCCGTTGACTGGTGGAAGGACATGTAGTTTGGACAGAGCGGTCAGAGAAGAGCTAGAAGAGCTGGGCCGCTGAGCAGCCCGACTCCAGGGGAAAACTGTCTACCTTCTGCCTCTCCTATCTGCTGAGAGCCACTTCTACTCAATAAAATCTTGCACTTATTCTCTAAAGTCACACATGATCGCATTCTTCCAGTACACCAAGGCAAGAAACCATGAGATACAGAAATCCCTCTGTCTTTGTTATAAGGAAGTCTAATTGAGCTGATTACCCCCAAGCCACCTATAGAGGGCAACCTAAAATAGCACCTGTAACACACGCCCACTGGGGCTTCAGCTGTAAACATTCACCCCTAGACACTGGGGTGGGGTCGGAGTCCCATAGTCTGCCTGTCTGTATGCTCCCCTAGAGGTTTGAGCAGCCAGGCACTGCAGAAGCGAGTCACATCACCATCGCACGCCCTGCAAGAGGGACAAGGGAACCGGCCCCGTTTCAATAAAAGATACATCTTTTACCATATTTTGTTTGGCAGGCAATCTTGATTTCACTCTAATAATTATAGGAGGGTGTTTTGGAAGAACCAGTAGTTTTAAGTGCCATCGTATGATAGAAGAAATATATTTGGTCTTCGCCTCCAGGTGCTGGCACAGAGCTCCTAAGCCCCTTGGAGTTTCCTGTGTGGTAGGAGTGTCTTCTGTTATCCAAGAACCCCTTTCCCTCACACGGGTGTTTATGCTGAGGAGGTGACTTAGGGTGGGGACCCTAGATAGCCCCAGGATAAAGCTGGTGGCCAGAAAGACCATGTGATCAGAGGGATGGGACTTTCAGCCCCATCCACCCACCTCCCACAAGAGGAGTGGGGCTGAAGATTAACCTCTATCAAGCTCTTGAGCAACGGAGGTTTGATGAGCGTTTAGGTTGATGAACGTCTTCAGGCGCTGTGGGGGTGGCATACCCACAGGACATGGAGGCTCTGAGACCCTTCCCCAGTCCTTGACCACTGCATCTCTTTGGCTGTTCATCCGTACCCTTAGCAATACACACACACACAGACACACACACTTCCCAGAAATCACTGCTGCCACCTGTCCTGCTCACGGTGAATTGTATGGCTCTCTGACCTCTTGCTGTGTCTTCTATTTCAGGCATCAGGCAAGAGCCTGCCAAAGAGTTTGTGAGTTTTTAAAAAGGTTTTTACTTCAAGTGACAAGGTCAACAATAGAACATTCTCACATCCTTAGGATCCTTACTGGTTAAAAGCCTTACAGTGATATTCAGAAGTCACCTTTCAGAAGAAGCCAACCAACAGCAAATGAAATCAGATTTCTTCTTTGAGGAGAGCCCTGGGAGGCAGGTGGATTGATGGTAAATGGTCAACTTTGCAACAGATACAAGAGGGTGGATTTTGTCTGATAATCAGCAAGCCTATATTTTCAAAACCAGATCAACGGCTCTACATTCCACGGCTCATGTGAGGCTGTACCCTGGATGCGGCATAAGCTCACTAGCAAGTGTATCTTCCCCCCACTTCCTCTTTCGAGGATGAATTCCCACTTTATGTAGACCAACCCAACAGTCATCAGGGGGACCCCCAGAGCTGAAACAACCAGACCTTTCATCTGAGAAAATACATCCCAATCTCTTCTATGAAAATGATGTAGATCCAAAATGCTTTTTTTTTTTTTAAATTACATTTTGTACTTTTTCACCAGTTGGAATATACTTTACACCTTTCCTAAATGGCTTGAACAGCTGATTTTTTTTTTAATTTAAAACAATAGTACTAAAATTGAATTTTAAAATTAAAGACGAAAGAAAATAAGAAAAACTGGTCAAAGCAAAGCCTGCGTTGGAACCAGTCTACCAGAAAGTCCTGCAGAATTGTTCAGGCGTCTCAAACCCCACTCCGCTTATGTCAAACCAGAGGAATGGAATCCTTTAGACAACTAGCAGATTTTGATTCCATTCACGCAAAAAAAATGGCCAGCACTGACTCCGGAATGCATCCCTCCCAGGGCAGCAGCCCTACGTAGGGGGCCTCTAAACATCCTTTAATAACGCCCTGCCCCAGGGGGAGTGAAAGGGCAGAGGGTGGGGTGGCCCCTGGGCCGCAGCGGGAGAGTCTGGTCCAGCTCACGCTGCCTGGAGCCAGCAGGTGACCTCACCCAGCGTGGCTCCGGCCTTTTAACTTTTTCATTAAAGAAGCCATTTTTCACCGGGACATCTATGAGGAGAGAGGACAAGAAGGCCCATTCTTTCAGGTTGCCAAGGACGCTTTGCAGAGCGCGTGGGGGCCGCGGCGGAGCGGGCGGGGCGGCAGCAGCTGCCGGGTGGAGGCCAGCGCGCCCCAGGGACAGGTGTGGGCGGCCCGGCCCGAGGGACTGGCCTGCGCGGCTCCTCCAGACCCAAGCTTGCCCGCGTGCGGGGAGCCGGGGCTCGCTCGAAATCTGCCCGGACAAGGGGCTGTTATTGCGGGGCAGCGTGGGGGCGCTAGGGCGGCAGGTGCGCCCCAGACAGCGCTTCACCCCGCAGTAAATTCCATAATTACAGGTCACCAAGTGGGCGCCCCTTTGAAGTGAGAGACTTTCTTGTTGTTCCTGCAGCGGATACAATTTGGCTGAGATATCAAATGCAGATAGTAAAAATTTAATTAACAAATCAAAGCCTTTATCTGCAGTTTTCAGAACTGTGGCCAACAGTTTTCTTCCATCTCAAGAGCTCCAGTCAGACGAAGAGAAGAAAACAGCGCCTTTGTAGCACATAAAACGGACTCTCCCTGATGATTGCTCTCACAGATAAGGCTTCCAGTGCCTGCAAGAGGCTTGGAGGCCCCTGCCATGGCTGCGTTTTTGAAAGCCCTTTGACGCGGGTGCTCTGGTTAACCCTTTATCTTCAGAACTCGGGATGACTCTCACAAGCCAGGCTGGGAGAGAAGAGGAGCCCCTTGTGTGGGATTACATCCGCGGGACCAAATAAAAGTAAACAACCCAGACCTTCTTTTTAGGTACCTAATGTGGACTCGGTTTCATGAGAGACACAGAGATCAAGTCATACTAGGTTGGTGCAAAAGTGACTGCGGTTTTTTTCCATTAAAAGTAGTGGCTAATATTACTTACAGCTGCCATCCACTTAATTGCAGACTCAAAAGGGTTAAGAATGTGTCCAGACTCCTAATGCAGACAAAACTCTTATGAACAAAGCAAGAGGAAATTATGCAGGCAACATGTAATTAACATCCAATCAGAACACCAGAATCCAAATGTGTGGGTATCTGTACTACATACATACCTACCCTTGTTTAAAACTATCAAGATGCAATCTGACTATGATTAAAGGTGGTTTTATTTTCATTTTTTGTGCTTAGCTGTAGTTTTCAGGGTTCCTGAAATTAACATGTGTGAAATGTATAATAACAAATTACTACATCAGTTAATGACGCTCCTGAGGACAGAGAACAAGCACAGGGGCGGCCCCCAGTGCTGGCCAGCATGTGGTTTGGATTGGCTGGACTAGACGAGGTTGAATGGGATGGACCAAGAAGGGATCAAGTTCTCTCAAGGCTGCAGGCCTAAAGTAGGAAGGGAGCCGCCCAAAAGAAGAATGCAAAGGAGATCAGGAACCCAACTGGAGGAAGTGTCTGCAACGTCACCAAGGCAGGAATGACACCAAGGCAGGAATGACGCTTGGCCAGAGGAAATGAGGAATCTCCCCTTCATATCACCCCGTTTCCCTATTTCCAGGGGAATGTGCATGCGCTGGAGGATTCTAACGTTGTACCGTAGTCAACGGCTGTGTTGTCAAGTGGACCCCATGAACTGGGCAAAAGTGGAAGAAATAAGGAAGCCCAAAGGGAAGAGAGGAGGCCCCTAATACCTGAGGCATGAGAGCAGCAAATCTATTCATCAAATTTGATAGGAAGCCTATCTCACAGGCTGTAATTTCAACATGAGGCTTTTTGGGAGGTGGTGATGGGGAGACACAGGCAGGCTGAGGACTAATCAAAGTTAAAATGGCCAATCCAGAGGTACCTTGGCACCGTGGGGCCAAGAATGTGACACTCAGAGCGCAGGGCCCAGGGTGCTGAGTTCCGGAAGCCAGAACATCCACTAAGAGGGAAGAAGAGCAGGTGCTGCCCCCCGTCGGTGGTCTCTGGGATATTCCTGCATCCTAACCTGTCACTTCAGAAAGGCAAAGAAATATGGGAACCAGGGAGGCAGATGGAGAAAGGGAAGCATCACCAAATACGTTTCATCCCTATCAAGTCTTGGAAATGTGACCCCTGTCTGGGAACGTCTCAGCATTGCAAAGCCGTCTTGTGCAGCTTGTCCCCGGAAATGAAGTGCCTGACTACTTGAGACCACTGTACCAGAGGCCAGTGGAGGGATCTTGCTTGGAAACGGTTGGAGCAGCTGACCAAGAGTTCCCACCCAACTGCATTCTGTAACTATAAACCCCACATTTACCATCAAACCCCTGGGCGGTTTCCATTCTAGCTGGTTGAATGTTCCATTTCTAAGCATGAATATCATCTAAGATGCATTTGACAATTAAAGTTATTCAAAGCTATTTATTGCTGTCACTCTTTCAGGTGATCATCTTACTGGAAAAGCAAGATAACACCCCTGCGACACTGTCAGGATGAGTGCAGGTCATAGGTGAATCTTTAAGAAGATGCTGTCATGTTTATTATATCCCATAGTTTCAAAACATATTTCCTCCCCAAGAGGTTCAAAGAGAAAAAAAATTTTAAGAGCTTTGAAAACAACAGAATTGCAGGCCTTCATTTATTTTTACAATTCACTGGGTCTGTAATGTATTAAACATGAGAGGTTCCTCTAGGCCAGCCTGTTTTTAATAAGTGTGGCTTGCTAATTCCCCTGCATTTGCTTAATGAACTTGAGAGCTACAGAGCAGAATCGGATCTAGGGTGTTCTTGAACTGCACGCAGCTAAACACATGCTCACTTAGGTGTTTGATGAATGCAAAGCTGACATTTAGGGTACACCCTGAAGGGAGATGTCCAAAATTACAGATGTTCCTATTAATTTATTAATGCAATTAATTAGTCAACAAATAGTTATTAACTATAGTTACTATTTATTGGGAACTTGTTATGGGCCAAGCCTGTGCTAAAACATTGTTTAATCATCACCGAATTCCTGAGAAGCAGGAGCCATTATCTCTACTTTCCCAAGGCACGATAACAATCAGAGACAAGATTTGACTCCAGACCTGTTTTACCACAAAGCCTCTGCTCTAAATCAGTCTCATACTGATTTAGAGCCACCAAATTACAGGGAAATTCCCTGTTGGAGAATATAAAACCATATATCCATGGCCCCTACCTGCTTGCTATAAGTTTATGGTATCTTCACATACTAGGGCATACACATAAACTGTTAACCAGTGACTCGGGACAGCCTGTCAGCTCCCAGTGATGGCAAGGAAAGTAAGTGCTGCAGCATTCAAGGGTGCGTGTGATCCTGTCCTGGAGTTACCAAGAATGTTTCCAAAGGGCAAGATCATGAACAGGCTTTCTGGTAGTGGTTTTGGGAGAGGGAGACTTGAAGGCAGCCCAGGCTAATGTTTTTTCACAAATTCTGAGTGGGCTAGAAGGGGAGAGCAGTCAGTCTAAAAGCACCTTTGCACGTGCTTGCAAAATCAAAGAAGAAGAGATTCATTTCCGTGGGCACTGTAGTAGCTAACATGATTTAAATCTATGATAACACAGATTTTTCACATAGTTAGATAACATAGTATTTAACACAGTTTATATCTATGGTGACAAGCCTATAATAAAGCTAATAATACTGCCACCAACCACACTGTGATAAGTCTTTTGCAATTATCTCATTCTATATTCAAACAAGCCTAAATTCCTGTCACATCCTCATTTAACAGATGAGAAAACTGAGGCCTGAAGAGGTAGGCCAGTGGCTCATGTTCACACAGCCACTCAACGGCAGAGCTAGAGTAAAACCCGCTCTCTCTGATGCCAGCATGTCACTTCAGCACCTGGCTCTCCAGGTAGTAATATAGGAGGACGTGGATAATGATTCGAACTGACTCCAAAAAGAGATTCTTGGAAGTTGCACTGTGGAAGCAAAGCAGCAGCTTGTACTGGGAGTCAAAGCAACCCATAAGGGTGGAGAGGGAGTGAAGTGAGAGACGGCATCCCCCAGAGGTGAAGAGCCGCCATTTCCCTTTCTCCAAAAGAAGCTCATCGGCATATAATCTTCCTGCCAAGGACACAGCTAAGAGTGTGTGCGTGTGGCCCAGGAGGATGGGAGGTGACGCACACAACAGGGTCCTGAGTGTCTGTCCCAGGACAAGGCCCAGACCCTCACCCTGAGTAACATGAGCAGCCACAGAGTGGGATCTGGCTGGCCTGTGGAATTTGGGATTGCATGTGCAAACCCTCACTTGATATTCACGGCATGTCATTTCCTCCCTGGGAGGCCCATATATAATAAGAGGCTGTGCATGGTCATATTCCCATGGTCTGGTACCCTTAGTAGAAAGTGGATGTGAGAATGCCCTAAGAGAAGGTTACTCGCTCTACAATTGGCTTTTAGTTTGGCCAACATTGCAAAGGCTCAGCCAGCTGTGAGGGGTCATCAGCTGCTGGCCAGGCAGTCACTCGGCAGAGCGGGGTCTCTCAGGCTGAGATCAGGGCTTCAGGACAGGACCACGCCCTGAGGCCTGGAGCTACCAGGAGTCCTGCTGCATTCCAGCTCCTCTTCCTGCTGCCTCCACATCTACTTTTCATCCCTGTCGAGGATCTGCCCTCCCCTCCCTCAGTCCTACAAAGCCAGCCTTAGAGGTGAGGCAGAAAACATGGCCTCAAGGAAGAGCCTGGACCAGGCGGCAGGGTCCCAGGTTCCAGCCTTGGCTTTGCCCAAAACCTACTGTGTGATCTTGGGCAAATCATATATATATATAAACCCTGCTTGAAGGACACTATGAGCCCCCAGAACAAAGAGGATTTGCCTGTCCAGAAGAAGAGGGAAGCCAACAACGAGGAGCTCTGGGCTTGGCGGCCATTGTTCCCCATGGGACAGAATCCCAAAACCTAGGGCAGCGGCTGAGGAGCACAGTGGAGCTTTCTGCAGACTCACCATGCTAGAGGGGCAAGATTTGGAGTTTGGGGCTCAGCAAAAAGAAGAGGCCCTGACAAATAGTCGAAAGAGTTCAGGTTCTCATGAGAATCTTGAAGGCTCCCCTAGGAATGAGTGAACCAGAGATGGGTCAGCCCTCACAGGACAGAAGTCCAGCCTCGCCCTTGAATAGTCCCAACCCCTGGTGGGGTTCAGATGACCAGAGCCTTCCAGAAGCACAAGTGCATCCTTCAGGGACAAAGAACCAACCCCAGCCAGTCACATGAGGTGTTGGAGAGAACAAAGAGCAGTGAGTATGTGCGTGAACAGAACTGAATGTTAACTATCCCATACAGTTACCACGTCCTGGAGGGTTCTAAATATACGTAAAATTAAAGCACATGTAGCAATAGCACAAAAGGAGGGAGGGAGGGAAATGGAGTTAAAGTGTTCTAAGGTCTCTTCATTCAGAAAGCGGTGAAAGAACTAATTTTATTAGACTTAAGAGAGTCAAGGAAAGATACTATAATTTCTATGATAACCACTAAAAGAACAGTAAAAAGAGGGTATAACTAACAAACTAATATGAGAGAGGAATGAATTTTTTAAATAACTAAAGCGCAAAAAGAAGGGAAAAGGAATATAGACAGGGTGGAGGGGTGCAATGAGAAAACAATAAAACAATAAACTTTAGTAATTACAATAAATGTAAATGAATATTGCAATTAAAAGAGAAAGGTTATCAGACTGTAGTGGAAAAAACTAACTGAGGCTTACTAGAGTCATACCTTAAATATAAGAGTAAAGGAAGTTTGAAAGGATGGGAAAAAATATAGCATGCAAAATAACCAGAGAAAAGATGGTCTAGCTATACTACTATCAGATACTTTAAGGCAAAAACATTCCTAGAGACAAAGAATAACACCTCATCATTATTTATCTAATAGAAAACAATAATTTTACCACTTCCTTGACAATGTTTCAGTAAGGAATGAGCCAAGCCATAGAATGGGAGAAGCTTTTTGTCATACATCTGTCTGACAAAGGACTCTCAAAATCAGAGTAAAGAGAGAATTCTTATAAGAAAAAATAAGACAGTACAATTTCTTAACAGGCAAAATCTAAACAGGCACTTTACAAAAAAGGATATCCAAATGGTCAATAGACCTATAAAAAGTGCTCAATTATATTAGTCATCAAGGAAATCTCCAATTAAAGCACAATGGAATGAGGGTTCACACTCCACATAATAGCTAAAATTTAAAAGACAGCACCAAGTGTTGGCAAGGATGTGGCACAAATGGAGTTCTCATAACCCTGGTGAACATATATATTGGTATAAACTCTCTAAGAGCTATTTAACAGTATATACCAAAGGTGGCCATACACCTACCACACGACCAAGCAATTGCCCTCCTAGGTATACAGCCAACAGAAATATGTGCACCATAGACATGCTCACAGCAACTTTACTCATAATATTCCAAAACAGAGAGCAATCAAAATGCCCACTAATTTTAGAATGGATAAAATGGTGTCTACAGTATGTCGCATGATGGAACTCTTTATAAATAAATAATGAAATGAAATGAAAATGAAAGAACTTCCGTAATCAGCAGCAACCTTGCTAAACCCCAGCAACACACAGGAATCACACAAACAGGATGCTGAGCAAAGGACACCAGACACAAAAGGACACCCACTGTATGGTCCCATTTATATAACGTTTAAAAACAGAACAAATGGATTTATGGAAGTAGAACTCACGCTTGTGGTTACCTTGGGAGAAGGGGTAGTGGTTAAGAGGACACCAGGAGGCTTCTGGAAGGTTCCGTTTCTTGATCTGGGAGCTGGTTACATGGATGTGTTGAGTCTGTAAGAAATCATCAGGCAGTACACATATTATCTGTGCACTTTTCTGTCTGGATGTTACTCTTCCACTTAAACACAATGTTTGTTTTTAGTTAGTAAGTCTATTATGATATCGCAAGAGGCAGAATCTCTGAAAGTCTGAGTCTTTCTCAGAACCTGTGTGAGCAACAAGCTAACTGGGATTGAGCTTTCTTTCCTAGGCAACAGATATTCAGGAATTCCACCCTCCCAGCCACTCCCCAGCCTCCTCTTTTCAGTTTGGTCTGTGAGGAGCCAGTTTCTGTGTTGCCAATGCCCAGGCCAAGGCAGAGTCCTGGGGCAGCAGATCCATCCCAGGCTGAGGAACATACAGGGGTCAGTGGCCAAAGACTGCGACTCTGGGGGCAGCCCTACCCGATTTGTGTCGCCAAAATCACATTTTCTAATAAATGAAGCATTGATTTGATTGAATGGCAACAGGTATGGATGAGGAAAATAGCAATAGTGATTGTACCTGTTGGCAGAGCGTGCAGTGGCACTGGTATTCTCACACCACTTGCTGCCATTTGTTTCCTAAAGGAACAGCCAGTGAATGACCTCAGGCCACTGAGCTGTGGACGGCATCAAGTTTGTTTGGGATCTCTGGCTGGCCAGGCCTGATGTGGCCCAGACAACAGGACAACCTGATTCCCTAAAACCAAATTGGCTGCTTTCCAGGTCGCAGAGTGAGGCTCTGGGGCCACACATGTCCTGCCTCCCCAGTGGCTTGCTGGGCAACCTGGTCTTTGACACTCAGTGAAATGTGTTGCTCCAGGAAGTTATCCTGTTGAGGATGCCCAAGACCAGCAAGTTGAAGACGCATGGGGGAGCAGAGGAAATGCAGGGCTCCTCAGTTATGGGGACCTAGGCCCTGGCTTTAGGGGTTGGGGGCAGTTAGAGCAGGAGGACTTTCTACAACCAAGGAGGGAAGAGTTGTGAAGGGGGCAGGGGGTTGATCAAGGAAGCAGCAAAAGGCAAAATGGAAGAGAGCTGAGCCAGGCATGGGAGGCTAGATGTGGGTCGGCAAAAGCAGCAAAGGGAGGTTGCAGAGCTGCGAATCAACCAGCTAATAAGCCATATGCTATGCGAGCCTGCAGCCTCACTGTCTTCCGCATGATGGGCAAATCAGTAATAAAGCTCTGGTTCAGCCGGGCAGGGTGACTCACGCCTGTAATCCCAACACTTTTGGGAGGCCGAGGCAGGCAGATCACTTGAGGTCAGAAGTTTGAGACCAGCCTGGCCAACATGGTGAAACCCTGTCTCTACTGAAAATACAAAACTTAGCTGGGTGTTGTGGTGGGCCCTTGTAATCCCAGCTATTTGGGAGACTGAGGCAGGAGAATCGCTTGAAACCTGAGTTTCAGTGAGCTGATACTGAGCCACCGCACACCAGTCTGGGCAACAGAGTGAGACTCTGTCAAAAAAAAAAAAAAAGAGCTCCCTGTATCACTGATGCCTGGAAAGAGAAGGGAGATACAGATTTGGGTTGAGCAGCCAGAGAGGAGATGAAGCAACGACCTCCCAGTGAAGGGCAGAGAAAGAGAATCCTGTGCGTGCGGGATGGTGGAGCGCTGGTGGCTGTGGAGAGAGGAGCAGCGGGCCGCAAGCTGGGCCGGGGGCGATAGACAAGCAGATGGCCAAGGCTCGGTAAGCCTGTCAGGCCACAGTCACACAGCAAAAGAAACAAGCGACCTCTGCACAGGCATGGCCAGAATTAAGGAGAAAACATACAAGAAGCGCTAACACAATGGCAGACTGTGATTATTATCTTGTTCCTTGAAAAAGTCTCCTTTCTTTTTTCCCCGTTCTACCAAGTCCCAGATGACTGAGGAACTGTCTTTCTTAATGTGCCCAGGGACAAGCTGGCCTCCCCTAACCTCTGTGCCCAGCCCTGCTCCTTCAGCAGGGCCCGATTTGCACCTCTGCAGTCTGCATTCAGACCTGGCCAGATTCTCACCCGAGCCAAAGGCCTCTGCCATGCAAGGAGAGCTGTGATTGTGAGGTTTGGTTATAGAATTAAAATGGTTAAGGGGGACGTGGGAGCCAGAGGAAGTTTTGTCATTCAGGGCAATGCCTAATTAAGATGGGTAATCAGGAAACCTGCAAGAAAGGCGGTTTTCTTTTCCATAATGCATCCTCAAGCCTTAAAGAGTTTGACATCTTTTATTCCATCACCACTTTCTATTTCAACATTGCTCAACAAAGCATCCATAAAATTCAGAATATCCTCAGGTAGAGGCAAACCCTCCCCCTAGCCCTGGTCAATCTGGTTTTGTACTTTTCAGAAACAAGTTCTGTTCCCTAGATCAATACTTTATTAGATTGAAATCTACAGATGAAAAGTGTTGGCCAGGTTGTGTTGTTGCCTGCCAGGAAATCTGTGAAAACTATTTTCATCTTTGCTAAGAGGTAAAATATTTATGTCTTTAATAAGTACGGTGACTGACTGAGACATAAGTGTGCTTATAAATCTCTACAGCGAAAGTGTGTGTGCACACACTTCTTAAATAAAAGGAATTGGAGGCCTTACAAATACCACTCTCTGGTCCCTCCCTAGCCTACGGGGTAAAAGAGCTGTGACCACCAACTTCCAAACAACTCTGCCTCTTCTGTCAGGCCTCTCTTGTTAAGGTAAACACCAGTTTTTCACCATCCTATGATAGCTCTGGCTGTGTCAGACAAGAAAGTGGCAGCTTCTCACCTAAGCTGTAGCTCTCAGTTTCTTTCTGTGGCTAAACTAAGTGGTGGGGACTCAAGCTGGGGGATCAAGGGTGATGACCAGGCCTGAGTGTCAAGTACGGAGCTGATGGCATGTCAGGCTGTGATACCGGCTCCATGTGCCCATCCGATGTTGGGGCATCCCCAGGGCATTCCTGAACCCCTCATACCAATTACAGCAGTGTTCAAACACACACACCCAAACATGATTGCTCAGCTGACAGGTTAAGGTAAAGCATTCATCTGACCATAACCACTAAACCACTCAGTGTAGAGAGCTCAGATTACAGGCACTGTGAAATCTGAAAAATTCTTGAAGGACCCAGGACACTTTCACCAGCCAATCTCCCTTCTTTACTGCACAGTTAATAGCAATGGGAAAGAAAACGTGTGTTGGCACAGAAACAGTTATGTGACCCAAATACCACAGGCTCAGCTCTGCAGACCACATCCGGGGTCACACAAGAAGCACATGGGACAGAGGGTGCTGAGGTTACTCGAGATATTTCTCTGCCATGGAACAGTACATAAACACAGTTTGCCAAGAATGCATAGATGTCTACAATTATTTAGGAGACAGCAAAGTTGCAAAGCACTCTGGAAGTATTTTTGGCACTCAGTGTCTGCTCCATATGTGTGAACACATCATCTCTCTGCAAGAGGTTTGGGTAAACCTAATAAAGCCTTGCAGTCCCCTGATTTATAGGTAGAGGAGCCTTTACACTGGCCTCCGTCCACACCCAGAAGTTAATCCTGTGACCTCTTATATGCTCTTGAGTGGAGTGAAGGGGTGATACAAAATAAACCCCAAGCCAAACACATGCCTACTCTCTGAGAGTACACTAACACAGACTCTTCCATTAGTGGATCCTTCTGTGTCACACATATAGCAATGGTGCATGTTTCCACATGAACCTGGGGAATTTCATGTGCAAGTTTTTGATTGAAAATGTTTAGGGGAAGTTTTCAACATGTAAATATTACTAAAATATTCTCAAATGATACATAAGTCCAAAACAAAGTTATTGAAGAGTTTAATCAACTTGCGGGCTTTTTTTGTTTTTATTTATTTTATTTTTAAGTGACACAATAGTTGTATATATTTATGGGATGCAGTGAGATGTTATATGTATATATTGTAGAATGATTAAATCAGGCCAGTTAACATATCCATCGCCTCACATATTTATTTATGGTGAGACTATTTAAAATCTAGCATGTTAGCAATTTTGAAATATACATTATTATTGACTGCAGTCCCCATGCTGTGCAATAGATCACTAGAACATATTCCTCCTGTCTAACTAAAACTTTGTACTCTCTGACCAACATCTCCCCTTTCCCTGTCCACCTTCCACTTGCCCTTCTGCTCTCTGCTTCTATGAGTGTGACGGTTTTAGATTCCACGTATAAGTGATGTCATGCAGTATTTTTCTGTCCGGACTTATTTGTTTAGCCTGTTGTCTTCCAAGTCTCAAATGAAAGAATTTCCTTCTTTTTCATGGCTTTATCCATCCATCTGTTGATGAGCACAGGTTGATTCAATATCTTGGCTATTGTGATTAATGCTGTATCTGAGTCCATTTAGTGTTGCTACAAAGGAATACCTGAAGCTGGGTAATTTATAAAGAAAAGAGGTTCACTTGGCTCACCATTCGTAAGCTGTACAAGAAGCATGGTGCCAGCACGGCTTGGCTCCTGGTGAGGGCCTCAGGCCGCTTCCACTCAGGGCAGAAAACGAAAGGGAGCTGAGCATGCAGAGATCACACGGAGAGAGAGGCAGCAAGGTAGGGTGCGGTGGGAGCAGGAAGACTGGTTCAACAACCAGCTCCTGTGGAAACCAACAGAGTGAGAACTCACACTTGGGAAGTGTTTTAATCTATTCATGAGGGATGCACTGCCATGGCCCAAATCCCTCCCAGGAGGCTGCACCTCCAAGACTGGGGATCAGATTTCAACGTGAGGCTTAGTCATGTCAAACATGCAAACCACAGCATGCTGCAATGAACATGGGAGTGTAGATCTCCATGAGACACTGATTTCAGTTCCTTTGGATACATACCCAAAAGTAGGATTGTTAGGTCAGATGGTAATTCTGTTTTTAGTGTTTTTAGTATTTTGGGAACCCCCATATTGTTTTCCACAATGGCTACACTAATTTATATTCCCAACAACTGTATCTAAGGGTTCCTTTGTCTCTGCATCCTCAATAGCAATTGTAACATGTGATATCTTCTTATGGTTCTAGTTTGCATTTCCCTGATAATTAGTGATGTTGAAAGTATTTATATATCTGCTGACTATTTGTGTGTCCTCTTTAGAAAAATGTCTATTTGGGTCCTTTGCCCACTTTTAGTCATTGTTATTTGCTATCTTGGTACTGAGTTAAGTTCTTTATATATCTTAGATATTACCCTCCTCTCAGATAGGCAAATGTATTTCCTCAAGGTATGGGTTGTCTCTTCACACTGTTAATTGTTTCCTTTGCTGTTCAGAAACATTTTAGTTGAATGTAATCCCATTGATCTATTTTTGCTTTTCTTACCTAGGCTTTGTGGGTTATATCCAAGAAATCATTGCTCAGACCAGTGTCACGAGCTTTTCCTCTATGTTTTCTTCTGGTAATTTTATAATTTTAGGTATTACATTTAAGCCTTTAATCCGTTTTGAGTTGATTTTTTTGTATATGGTGTAAGATAAGGGTCCAACCCCAGTCTTCTGCATGTGGAATTCCAGTTTTCCCAACATCATTTGTTGATGAGACCGTCCTTTCTCCATTGTTTGTTTCTGGCATCTTTGTCTAAAGTCAATTGATGATAAATGTGTGGGTTTATTTCTGGTCTTTCTATCCTGTTCCATTGGTCAATGCATCTGTTTTTATGCCAGTACCATGCTTTTTTGGTTAATATAGCTTTGTAATATACTCAGAAATCAATGGAGTGTGATGCCTCCAGCATTGTTCTTTTTGTTCAAGATTTCTTTGGCTATTTGGGGTCTTTTACAGTTCCCTATGAAGTTTAGGGTTTTTTTTTTTTTTTTTTCCATTTCTATTTCTTTAAAGAATGACATTGGAATTTTGATAGAGATTATGTTAAGTCCACAGATAGGTACTATAAACATTTTGGGTTCATATGGATACCCATATGAACTATGGGTACTATGAACATTTTAACAATATTAATTCTTCCAATCTATGAACATGGGATAGTTTTCCATTTATGTGCATGTTCTTCAATTTTTTCAACAATGTTTTATCATTCTCAATATACAGATCTTTCACTTGATTAAATTTGCTCCTTTTTATGCTATTGCAAATGGAATTGTTTTCTTAATTTCTGTTTCTGATAGTTCATTGTATAGAACTGCTACTTATTTCTTTATGTTGATTTCTATCCTACAATGTTACTAAATTCATTTATTGGTTCTAACAGTTTTTGGTGGAGTCTTTAGGATTTTCTGTATATAAGGTTATGTCATCAGCAAACAGAGAATTTAACTTCTTTCTTTCCTATCTGGGTGCCTTTTATTTCTTTTTCGTGCCTAATTGTTCTGGCTTGGACTTCCAATACCCTGTCGAGTAGCAATGGCAAGAGTGGATGTTTTTGTCTTATTCCTGGTCTTAGAAGAAAAGCTTTCAGCTTTTCAACCTTGAGTGTGAGGTTAGCTGTAGGCTTGTCCTATGTGACCTCTACCGTGTTGAGAGACATTTCTTCTCTACCGAATTTGTTGAAAGTTTTTTATCATGTAAAGATGTTGGATATTTCTACAAATGTAAATGTAAAAATCCTCCACAAAACACTAGCAAGCCAAATTCAACAGCACATTAAAGGGGTCATTCACCATGATTAAGTAGCATTTATCCTTGGGATGCAAGGATGTTTCAACATACACAGATTCATAAATGTGATTCACCATATTAACAGAATGAAGGACAAAAAGCATATCATTATCTCAAAATGGAGAAAAAGCATTTGACCAAATTCAACATCATTTCCTGATAAAAAGTCTCCACAAATTAGGTATAGAAGGAATGTTCCTCATCTTGGATTTTAAACAGTATAAGAGGTGTTTATAATGATTCTACAGATATTTCTAGGATCTTCCCTATATATCCATAAAGTCACTGGGGGAGGGGGGATTCTGGCTGTGCCGGTATACCCGATGAGATTGGTCAGAAACCTATGACAGTTAGGGTCTGAAGGAAGCCAGGATGTGCTTTCCTGCAGCTTCACAGGCATGGAAAACGCATGTGTAATTATCAGAAATGGGATAAAACTTTCAAAAGCGCAAAAAATGACTACAAAAATTATAAAATGTAAGTCTGAATTCCATTGTTCTAGAACAATGAAAAGCAGACTTTTATCAACACAAGAAACCATAGCAGTGAGTCCTCTGGCACAAGTCAGCTGTCAACACCATGTCCTGCCATCCCCACTGGCATCTGCCCCAACACCCAGAGAACCCACGGCCTAGTCAACACTTGCACAGCCTCATTTCACTTGACAGACAAACAGTTTACATTTTTTTAGCAATATGATCTTTCCATTACGGTCAACCGCAGTTTCTTTCTTGATGACTTGATATTGCATTATGTGAAACGCTGTCTGAATTTCTTCCTAGCAATCTTTCAGTGGCAATGGTTTCTGTGCAACACCCACCATTCTCTTCTGCTTCCTCCCCGTAACCTGGGTCTGAGTTTCTGAGAAAGCTGGACACAGGTCACCTGTAGACCATGGTTATAAGAAACAACACTGCCCCCAAATCCAAAAGTAACTCAGAACCATGAACAACAGGGCTCATATAGGAATGGCAAGGCATACCTGTGTGAATATTGAACTTGCATGTATATATCTAATGTAAGTTAAAATATATTTTTTCACTTGTATTATTCCTGTGTCAATGTTTGAGTATTCAGTAACTCAAAACAATGGTTATTTAGCTTTTGTTTGCTGAAATGACTGAATCTCAACTTCATCATTTATAAATTTAGTTAAAACTGACAATTGTCCTTTCCTTAAGAGAGGAAGATCACTAGAATTTTTCTGAAGCTTAACTACAAATTTGAATCAGAGAGACATTTTTCTACAATAAGAAACTGAAAGAGAATTGGAAGAGAACAAGGAAAAGGAGGATTTTATACGCACATTAGAAGCAAAGATTTTCTAACATTAAATGCATTTGTCTGTGGGAGATGAAAGACAGGAAAAAGCAGGTAGCCTGATGTGTGTATAATATTTCCAGAGGGAAGAGAAAAAATGGTGATCCTGACCTTGGTCAAAGAGTACCTCATATCAGCCACCGGATGGTTCATCTTCCCCAGGAAACTTGGGCAAAAATCACAATGATGAATCAATAATAAATCATGTTTACCGCGCACACATCATTTATTAGGAACTTTGGGGAAAACCTCTCACATGTTACTTGATGTGGGGAAAAATGTGGACAGTCTCCAACTGGACAGAAAAGATCACTGGCGGTCTTTTCAATGGAATCCTAGAGGTGCCTCGGGGGTATGCTCCTTGCTTTGTCTTTGACTAGAGTGTTTTACAACTCTGTAGAGATGAAAGTTAACTTGTAGCAAACTGGGAGTGATGCAACTTACTCCTATCTGTGGAAAGGCAAATTGTGTCCAGTGGAATACAACTGACTATCACCCTGTAGAAACTGACCAGTTTTGCCTCCATTGCATATGTAAGATATGTTAAGTTCATTTCGTCTGCCTTTTTTTTTTTTTTTTTTTTTCTTTTTTTGGGATGGAGTCTCACTCTGTCGCCCAGGCACCATCTCCGCTCACTGCAACCTCCGCCTCCTGGGTTCAAGCAATTCTCCTGCCTCAGCCTCCCGAGAAGCTGGGACTACAGGCGCCCGCCACCACGCCCGGCTAGTTTTTGTATTTTTAGTAGAAACAAGGTCTCACCATGTTGACCAGTCCTTCTTTATCTGACTATAGATGGGTGGATCTTGAGTTCTCTTTTGAACCAGTTGTAATATCGAGTGACTTCCTCATTAATTGAGTTAAATAAAATCCTTGGCACATGTTCATTTTATGATTGTGTGAGAGTCATAATTTTACGGTCTTCTAAAATTTAGTCTTTAACACTCTTCTAATCTTCATGATAATACTATGAACAAGAGGAATAGGTTTGCTGGGAATCTTCTAGCAAAAGGTAGAAGGTAGAAGGGAAGGTCTGGGCACCCCCAGCCCACACATGGCTTCAAAGAAAGGGGCTTTCATAAAATTTTATTTGAACTCCCTTTCAATATGTGAATAATTCTTCTCCAGCACCCCTACATTCATAAAGTGTCCAGTGCACAGGAGCTCACTACCTAACAGCAACTTCCACTCCAAAGTTGGAAAGCTGTAGTCTGAGACAGGTATTCCTTACGTTGAAAGGAATCTCCCTCTCCTGAAATGTTAGCCATTCTCCCAGAAAAGCAATCTACTCCCTTTTCTGCAAGAGTATTTTAACTCTTTGAAGGCCGACATCTCATATTCCCCCAGTCTTCTCCAGATAAAATCCGCCAGCTATTCCTTATTTGAGATAGTTTTAAGACCATTCATCATCTTGTCTTGTCTTGGTGCTCTTGATTTCATGTCCCCCGAAAACTGAGGCACCAAAAATTGAATACAATTCTGACCCACCCAGAACATTGATCTCATGATCTAAGTTCTAGAAATGTGTAGAGTGCTAATAACCCCATGTTCATCATTTGAGGGGTTGTCTATAATTTGCTTAGGTTCCTTTGTATGTATGGAGCTGGCACCAGCTCTTTCTGCTTTTGTGTGTGTGCTATTATACGACCGTTCCTAATGTATGTAAATTATGTCAGTTCTTTTTTAAATATGTGTACCTACTTATTTCTAGTTAGATTCATTAAAACCGTTATTTCTAAAACAATCAGTTATCCCTTTTATTCTATTTTTATTGAAAAAATCTGCTGTCTTCTGTTTATATTAACAGATTAGTTCTGATGATTAAAAACATAAACTATCTGTTTGATGCAAGGCACCATGGTGGGGTTGTTGAAGCATGTGACAAATAATTCATTTTGACACTGTAAACTAATAATCAATCAATATTTACAGCTACCATTCATACTGCTTTAGGAATTCATGCTGGTGAATTCCACGTTTCTGACAGTTCCTCAGCTAGAAAGGTTGCCAGTTGTGGGAAGCCAGTGTGGTGATGACAAGCATCCTACAGTTCCCTAAGCTGCTAACAAAGTTGCAGAAGGTTAACCAAAGGAAAGAAATATCCCAATACCCCTGGGCCTGTAATTAACGTGATCCACTACTCCTCCTGGCACTCCCCATCTTCCAGCCCCTGGCTGGCCAGAGCAGTCTGCGGAAGCCTAACCTGTAATCAGCAATAGAAATGAGAGAAAGAATCACAAAGCAGAGGAACAGGAACTCTGGATGTCTTCTCTACCAGATGCTCCTCTGCATGCCCGAGGTTCCAAAACAGAGGGAGCTTTAAACCTGACTTCTCTCTTCACAGGGCTCAGTGCACCCTCCCTGCTGAGCTGCATTCATGGGCAAACAAACCCTCCATGAAGGTTAGCGCTCCGTGGTACCCTTGCTTTTCATACCATTATTAATTATGTACATAGAGCATTTAGACACCATCTTATGTGGCCACAATAACTGTTGGATAAAAGAAAAATACAGTCATCCCACTAGTTCATTGACCTTCATGCCATCCAAACACTGATTTTTTAACACATCGATTAAAATAAAGGATATGTTGACATCCTGTGCAGGCAGTGTCTGAATTCCTCAGTGCCCTTCAATATAAACACATTGCTCATCACATAAGTTCTTGATGACATGTGAAGGCCCCTTTGATGTTGTATAACCATCATAACTGTGGGGAAATATATCTGAAGGGGAGACAATAGGCCAAAGGTCACTGGCAAGGTCAAGGATGGAATTAAATTTAAGAGCAAAAGTTTCAACTTCATTAGCCACTATTCCCTAGTGAGACTCCAGAACATCCTGTAAGATCTTGTTGCTTCTATGTTCAAAGTTAATTTATATCATTAGCAATTAAGAAAATTACCTGAGGAACATCACAGAACCAAATTATCCATTTTGATTATTTGGGTATGGAAATGTGGGTCACTTTTTCAATGTCAGGCAACACTTGTAATGTTTCCCTTCAGTTAAACCTGGCAAACTCCTTAAATCTAGAATGAGTTCCTGGTTCACCATTGATTTCATCGCCTCAGGAGAGCCCGAGGTAGGAAATACGGACAGTACTCTTTGACCCGCTGTTCCACACAGCCAAACCTTCTCTTTCTGAGTGAACAGCATTTGTATCATGCACCACTTCAGTGAGTATCCTGAAAACCCCTTCACACATACGAGGGAGCCTTGGGCAGGCAATAAAGATTTCATATGAACAGGAAACCAGACTTGTACCACTTTATGCAACAATTTAGCAATAAAGTTAGAGCAATCATTTGGCTCTTCCAACGTGTTGGGAAGAGAAACATGTGGAAGAATTGCAAGTGGCTTCCTATGAAGAGATAAATCCACAGCCACAGACAGTGCCCAAGAACTTCGGGAGAGCTCCCTGGAGACAGTGCTGTCTTCTGAACAGGGCTGGACCAATGGCAGCCTGGGCCATCCATCACCACCCCAGCCAACAGGACAAACATACCCCTGTTGCTCCAAGACACTTGGAACAGGGCTCCCAGGGCAGGCACCAGCACACACAACATGAGCTGCTCTGAGCCAGCTGTGTCCAGGCCTCCCAGATCAAAGATTGGTTTGGGGCAAAAGGAAGTTTTGAATTTGACAGGATGTTCCTGCACACGTTCAAAACAGGAATAACGTGACAGGTCAGGAGCAACAAACTCAACTGCATGCAACTCTTCAGGGCCACAGGGTTGCGTGTGTGGGGGCGAATCCTTCAGGGTCCAAGGTGGTGCTGGCTTAAACAAAACACACAAGGATGAAAACTAGCCCTCCGTACAGTAATCCACAAAGCCTGCGGTGAACGAAGGGAAAGGAGGGAGGAGGGGAGGCAGATTAAAGTAAGCAAATGAATTCCTTGACATGGGCCTTATGAGTTTTGACACTTTGATAGGAAGAATCTGTTACTGTGCTTAAAAGTTCCAAGTCTCGCCCCGCAGGGTATAGGGGAAAGGAGCAAAGAGTTCAAAGTGAATAATTACCTGTTATTGATGTATTATATTTAAAGACCCTGGCTGAGGATTAAAGACACTCTCAAGGCTGTTAACAGCCTGCAGTAAACAAGTCATATATCAGAGAAGTGGGGGAGAAAAGAGTTTCAGAAGGATTTCCTCCATCATTCCAGAACCCTCTGTAGGAGAGACACAGGGTGGACATATGCATTACACAGAAGGACACATTTGAGACCAGGAAGAGAGTCATTAAATACTGACGGAGCTCTGTCTCAGTGCCTGGACGCTCCTCCCAGGAACTTTGCTCTCTTAAGACTTCGTTGATTAATCATGATATTCCGGGCACCACTGAAGGATTAGCAACTGGTGGGTGCATGACAAACTTCATTGGTTGGATGGTTGATCGGCTGGTTGGTCGAACCCAATTTCTTTCTTGCTTATAGTTTCAATAAACAAAAGAATAAAGATTTTAACCACTAAAGTAGGTGGTTCACCAGACCCCATGCCCCTGCCCTGGGAATATGCCTAGAGAAGAAACAATTTTTCATTAGCAAAGTTCCCCCAAAAGCAGCCACTGAGTGTCTCTGTCTCCCTGGAGGATGGACTTGATGATCCCCAGTTTGTGTTTCCCCTTCTGTAGCATCTGATCCTGTGATCTCTCAGCTGAGGACTATTATACTAATGAAAAACACTTCCAGGAAATCAGTCCAAGACAGATTCAATTTGATGTGGAAAAGAATCCCAAATGCACATTCTATCCATCAGAAATTAGGATCAGCTTTAGGTTTCAAGTCCCCAGTTCTGAAGATGCCATACTATGTTGAAGGAAATGAAGAGGAGTCCTTTTTGTTTTCATCTTTTATTTCTTTTAAGGAAAATGAAGAAGAAAAAGAAGAGCCATCCTTCCCCCAGGGGCAAGACAGTTCTGATCAACATAATTACAACCCCTGATGGGCAGCGCCTGCCTAGTGCTGAAGTCACGAGGCTGGTGCCTCTGCAGGTCACATGTGCCTCCTGCAACCTGTCCAGGAAGAGTTCAGCTGCAGGGGAAAGAGAAAGTCAGGTTTTCTGGGTGCATAGGCTCAATTCAGCTACTGTCTCCAGGACAGGTCCTGCCTCTCTACCTGGCAGTGCTGAGCTGAGAACCCAGTCCTCTCCAGCAAGACCTGAGCTCACTTTCCCAAGTCCAGCTCCATGTGTGCCCTTAACAAACCATGCCAGCCTCCAGGTGAGTTCAAGTCTTGTCTCCAGAAAACACTGTACCCAGTTTTCAGCCCTCTCTGCTCGTTCTACCCCAGAACATCACAAAATGTCAGATACTTACAGCAAAAATGGGCCTGACCACCTCTGCAGCTGAATTTTAGCATACTAAAAATGAAAGTTCTCTCTTACAGGATAAGAAGTCAATGCTTCTCATCTCTTGGCTGTGCAAAACCAGCTCCAAAACCCTCCTTGTTTGTCTTTCCAATGTGCAGAACTTCAAGGACACACAGTTAAATCAAGCATGGTTCCTGGCCCAGAAACTCCATGCACATAGGTCTACAAGTATACTAAGATCCGTCATGGTAAATGTTATCCCTCCATTTATACTTTTTTATTTCGGTGAAATATATGTAACTTAAATTTTGCCATTTTAATCGTGTCTAAATGTACAATTCAGCTGCATTAATTACATTCACAAGGTTGTGCAACCATCACTACAGTCTGCTTCCAAAACCTTTCACCACCCCAAACAGAATCTCTGTAACCATTTAGCAATAACTCCCTACTCCTCTCTCTCCACCCCAGGCACCTGACAACCTCTCATCTACTTTCTGACTCCATGAATTTGACTATTCCAGGTATTCTATATAAGTGAAATTATACAATACTTATCCTTTTGTGTCTGGCTTATTTCACCTAGCATAATGTCTTCAAGGTTCATCCATGCTGTAGCATGTTTCCTATTTTCATTCCTTTGTACGGCTGAGTAGCATTCCATTGTATGCACACACACACCACATTGTGTTTTTCCGCTTATGTGTTCATGGACACACTTGGGTTGCTCCCCTCTTTTGGCTGTTGTGAATAGTGATGAACACTGGTGTTCAAGTCCCTGATTTCAGGTCTCTAGGGTCTCAGTCTAGGGGTGGCATTCCTGGGTCATTCCTTTTCTTTATGTTTGATGAACGAAGCTGGGCATGGTGGCTCACACCTATAATCCCAGCACTTTAGGAGGCTGGGAGGATAGCTTGAGCCCAGGAATTCGAGGCCAATCTGGGCAACATTTTGTGCAACCTTGTGTCTACAAAAAATAAATGCAAAAACTAGCCAGATACAGTGTCACGCGCCTGCAGTCCCAGCTTCTTGGGAGGCTGCAGTGGGAGGATTGCTTGAATCCAGGAGTTCGAGGCTGCAGTGAGCCACGATTGCACCACTGCACTCCCGCCTGGGTGACAGAGTAAGACCCTGTCTCAAAAAAAAAAGAAAAAAAAAGATGAATGAATGAGTACTTCCAGCAGAAACAAGAGTTTGTGCAAAGGCAGAGCCCACCTTGTGCAGCTCTGCACGGCCTGAAGCCATGTGGAAAGGTTGCCTCGAGGGACCCAGAGATGAGACCATGGGGGCAGGATCTCTCCTGACACTCCACCACCTCTATCTTCTGACTACATTTAATCCAAGACTGACAAACCCCCAGGTATAGGCCAAAAGTAACTGGTTCCAAAACTCTCCTCTACCTGGACACCCAGGCCAGAAGTCATTCAAAGATGTAGAATACTCCCATGGCCTGCCAACAAAGTGGTCTTAACTCCACTTCTCTCTCTTTCCCTCAAGAGCTGAAGCTAAAGGGACTTACATTTTTTCAGGAAAAGTTATTCTAGTATATTAGAAAAGACCAACCATTAGTGTTTCATTTTAACACCGCTCTTATCCACCTCACAATCAATACACACACAAGTGACGATGTGGAAAGGCAGATGGAAACATTTTCTGCAGCATCTATCTCATGGACCAACCCCACAATGGATCCACTGACTTTGTTGACAATCACAATTAGCCAAGACAGAAAATATGGGAAGAGGACTGGTAAGGAAAGATGATGACTTTATTTTAGGATAGAGACTGAGAGGTGGCCCCAGGGAGAGGATGGGCACAGTGGTCCAATCTCCAGAGAAAGGTCAGGCTAGTGAGAAAGATGTCAGAGGCACCAGCATTTAGGGTGAGACTATCTGGTGGTGAACAAGGCTTTAGAAGAAAAGAAGACCAAGATCAGACTTCTGAAGAATTCCAACATTTAAGAGATAAGTCATCAGAGACTTAGAAGAACCAGCAAAATCTCATAATAGTCAAGGGAAGCACTTCAAGGAGAGGGTGATCAACAGTAACCAGCACCCCCAAGTCACGGTACCAGTGCAGGATTCTATTAAATCTGACAATTGGGAGGACCAAGAGGTCTTAGACCCATCTCGGGGAGCAGTGGACAACACATCCACGTTTGAACAGTGAAAGGGAAATAATGAAGTGGATTGGGAGTCATCTCCACATTTGGTAACAGACACAACACATGGTGGACACTCAAATGTTTACTGAATAACTGAATGAGAAAATAAGTAAATGCTTGGGAAGGAACTATTCCAACTACCTACTACTGTTGAATATAGGACTGTCTCTATTAAGATTGGTAGAAGGCCATATTTATAATTGCTAATTTGTTGCAGAATGGTCTTGAGTTATTTTAGATTGAATGAGCACTAATGATATAACTACAGAGTTGTCCACACTTATAATGAATGCAATAAATCGGATCACTAAATACACTAGAAGGTGATTATAAGAGACTCGGCCTTTCAGAATTTGATGATCTGGAAGAGCAGAACTTGTTCTGACTTGAGTGGAAGTTTCTTTTTCTCCTCTAGCTGAAGGCAGAACCAATGGTCTAAATACTATTGGACTATCTTCAATGTTTAAGAATATGGATAGGCAGGGCACGGTGACTCTCACATGTAATCCCAGCACTTTGGGTGGCCGAGGCGCGCGGATCATGTGGTCAGGAGATCGAGACCATCCTGGCTAACACAATGAAACCTTTCCGTTCTACTAAAAATACAAAAAATTAACCGGGCGTGATGGTGGGCGCCTGTAGTCCCAGCTACTCGGGAGGCTGAGGCAGGAAAATGGCATGAACCTGGGAGGCGGAGCTTGTGGTGAACCGAGATCGCACCACTGCACTCCAGCCTGGGCAACAGTGCGAGACTCAGTCTCCAAAAAAAAAAAAGAATATGGATAATAACAGGAGACAATGATGATAAACAGATCAGCCATCTGCATCATGGGCTGGCTTGCAATAGGATATTAAACTCAGAATTCCGTCTCAACCCTGAGTCACCATGAGCTGAGAAGTATGATGAGCTCAACTTCACACACTTGAGGTCGAGAAATATCATGTAAAATGCAAAGAAATCTCCTACATCACAAGATGCAAACCCTCACGTCCTTAGAGCTTGCTTTAGTGCAAAGAGAGGCTCTTACTAATATCATGGGAGAGCACGACTGGAAACACGAGAGTTAGAGCAGACAGAAGCAGCAGAATCTGTGTGCTCCATGTGTCATCATCATTTCAAAAGGGGTGGGGGAGCACAAGATAGAAAATCCAAGCCAGTGCCTCAGTCCACAATTTCATCAATTTACTTTTCCTAATATACCGTTTTATCCCATCACACTATGGCTAAAAACTACTCAGTGAATCTTCTATTCCACTACTTTTTTTTATTTCAAAATCTTTGAATTGGCATTCAAGATTCTCTAGACTCGGCCCTTGTCTTTCTTATGAGAATTCTCCAACCAAACTGGCCACTCGTGGCCCCCAGTACTCGCCACATGGTTGTGCCCCAGGGACGTGTCCCACATGGGCCCCCCTCACTCATAGTCTGTGGTCTCATCCCTGACCTCCCTGCCCACAGGAAGATGCACATCTCATCACCTATTGCCTTGTCATCTGAGCCATGCATTTATCTTCAAACCATTTTTTGGACTTTCTTTTTCCCAAAATAGATTTCTGTTTCTTAAGCATATGGGCTGAGAATTTGATTCATTTCTATTTCCACAGTATGTGGTATAGTGCTTTCACATAGGGGCTCAGCAAAGAAAAAAGTTGAATAAATGAACAGAGGAAGGGATGGATAAAATAAAACCCAAAGTTGCAATGATTCTGGAAAAATAGACGTATTAGTTGAGATACTTTTAATCTGCACTCAAACTGCCTTACACAATAGAGAAAGATTTTATTTCTTATTCTGACACATAACCAGAAGCCAAGAGGAAGGAACACTTCAGGTCTGGTTGGTCAGTGGCTCAGCAGTGCCATCAGAAATGCAAGTTTTCACTAATCCCACAGAAATACAAAAGATCCCCAGAGACTGCCATGAACACCTCTATGCGCATAAACTAAAAAATCTAGAAGAAATGGATAAATTCCTGGAAACATAGAACTTGCAAGATTGAATCAGGAAGAAATTGAAACCCTAAACAGACCAATATTGAGTTCCGAAAATAAAGCACTAATTAAAAAGCTATTAACAATAAAAGCCCTGGACCAGATGGATTCATGGCCAAATTCTATCAGATGTACAAAGAAGAACTGGTACCAATTCTACTAAAACCGTTCTTAAAAATTGAGGAGAAGGGACTCCTCTCTAACTCATTCTGTGAAGCCAGTATCACCTTGATACCAAAACCTGGCAAAAAAACAAAAAACAAACAAACAAAAAAACCAGAAAACTACAGGCCAGTATCCTAATGAACACAACAAATGCAAGATCCTCAACAAAATACTAGCAAACTGAATCCAACAGCAGATCAAAAAGTTAATTCCCCATAATAAAGTAGTCTTTATTCTGGAGATTCAAGATTGTTTCAACATACACAAATCAATAAATGTGATTAAATAAATCATTTTTGAAGTCCATAAACAGAATTAAAAACCATATGATCTTCTCAATAGATGCAAAAATAGCTTTTGATAAAATCCAACATCCCTTCGTGATAAAAATCCTCAAGGAAACCTGCCATCAAAGGAACATACTTCAAAATAATGGGTCATCTCTGACAAACCCACAGGCAACATTATACTGAATGGGCAAAAACTTGAACCATCCCCTTGAGAACTAGAAAAGACAAGGATGCCCACTCTCACCACTCCTATTCAACATAGTACTAGAAGTGCTAGCTAGAGCAATCAAGCAAGAGAAAGAAATAAAAGGCATTTAAATAGGAAAAGAAGAAGTCAAGTCCTCTTCTTTCATGGATGATATGATTCTATACTTAGAAAACTCTGAAGACTCCACCAAAAGACTCCTGGAACTGATAAATAACTTCAGTAAAGTTTCAGGATACAAAATAAACGTACAAAAATCAGCAGTATTTCTACACATCAATAATGTTCTAACTGAGAGCCAAATTAATAACACAATCCCATTTACAATAGCCACAAAAAATAATAATATACCTAGGAATGCATCTAACCAAGGAGGTGAAAAATCTCTTCAAGGAGAACTATAAAACTGCTAAAAGAAATAACAGATGACACAAACAAATGAAAAAACATTTCATGCTCATGGATCAGAAGACTCAGTATCATTAAAATGGCCATACTGCCCAAATCAATGTATAGATTCAACACTATTCCTACCAAACTACTGATGTCATTTTTCACAGAACTAGAAAAACTATTCTAAAATTAATATGAAACCAAAAATTAGCCCAAATAGCCAGAGCAATCCTAAGCAAAAAGAAAAAAAGCTGGAAATGTCACATTACCTGACTTCAGGCTGTACTATAAGGCTACAGTAACCAAAACAGCATGGCACTGGTACAAAAAGAGACTGTATTAGTCTGTTCCCACATTGGTATAAAAAACTACCTAATACTGGGTAGTTTATAAAGAAACGAGGTTTAATTGACTCACAGTTACAGAGGCTGTACAGGAGGCATGGCTGGGGAGGCCTGGGAAACTTACAATCAGGGCAGAAGGCAAAGGGGAAGCAAGCACATATGCACATGGTGACAGGAGAGAGAGAACAAAGGAGGAAGTGACATACACTTTTAAACTGTCAGATCTCATGAGAAATCTATCACGAGACAGCACTAGGGGGACAGTTTTAACCCGCTAGAAACCACCCCCACAAACCAATCATCTCCCACCAGGCCCCACCCCAACACTGGGGATTACAATTCAACATGAGATTTGACTGGGGACACAGAGCCAACCCATATTATAGACACATAGGTCAATGGAACAGAATAGAGAACCCAGAAATAAAACCATGCACCTACAGCCATCTGATCTTTGACTAAAGGTTAAAAATAAGCAATAGGGAAAGAACTCCCTATGTCATCAATAATGCTTGGATAACTGACTAGTCACCTGCAGAAGAACAAAACTGTAACCCTAACTTTCACCATATACAAAAATTAACTTCAGATGGATTAAAGACATAAGACCTCAAACTATAAGAATTCTAGAAAAAAAAAAAAACCTTAAAAACGCCATTATGGACTTTGGGCTTATAACTAAGTCCTCAAAAGCAATTGCAACAGAAACAACAGTTGACATGTGGGACCTGATTAAACTAAACATCTTCTGCATAGCAGAAGGAACTATCAACAGAGTAAATAGACAACCTACAGAGTGGGATAAAATATTCACAAACTATGCATCCAACAAAGGTCTAATATCCAGAATCTATAAGGAACTTAAACAAATCAACAAACAAAAAGAAAGAGAAAAAAAAACAACAAATAATTTCGTTAAAAAATGGGCAAAAGACATGAACAGACACTTCTCAAAAGAAGACACACGAGTGTTCCACATCACTAATCACCAGAGAAATGCAAATCAAAACCACAATGAGATACCATCTCACACCAGTCAGAATGGCTATTATCAAAAAGACAAAAAGTGACAGACGCTGATGAGACTGAGGAGAATAGGTAGAGCTTATACACTGTTGGTAGGAGTGTAAATTAGTTAAGACACTGTGAAAAGCAGTTTGGAGATTTCCCAGAGAACTTTAAAACAGAATCACCATCAAACCCAGCAATCCCATTACTAGGGATATACCCAAAAGAAAACAAATTGTTCTACCAAAAAGACACATGCACTCATATGTTCATCACTGCACCAGTCACAATAGCAAAGACATGGAACCAACCTAGGTGCCCATCAACAGTGGACTGGATAAAGAAAAAGCAGTACATATACACCATGGAATACTATGCAGCCACAAAAAGAATAAAGTCATGTCCTTTGCAGCAACATGGATGCAGCTGGAGGCCATAATCTTAAGTGAATTAACACAGAAAACCATATAGCACATGTTCTCACATAAGTGGGAGTTAAACAAAAAGACAGCAACAACGGACTCTGGGGACTATTAGAGGTGAGAGGGTGGGAGTTGGGGAAGGGTTGAAAAACTAACTATTGAGTACTGTTCTCAGTATCTGGGTAATCATACCCCAAATCATACCCCAAACCTCAGCATCACAAAATATACCCATATAACAAATCTGCACATGTACTCCTGAATCTAAAATAAAAGTTGAAAAAAATTTTTTTAAATAAATTTTAAAAATACTAATTAGCTCTTTGTTTTGATCAGGAATATTGATCAATAAGTGATTGATTCAGCTGGGCGCTGTGGCTCATGCTTGTAATCCCAGCACTTTAGGAGGCCAAGGCAGGTGGATCACTTGAGGCCAGGAGTTCGAGATCAGCCTGGCCAACGTGGTGAAACCCTGTCTCTACTAAAAATACAAAAATCAGCTGGGTGTAGTGGTGTGCGCCTGTCATCCCAGCTACTTGGGAGACTGAGGCAGGCGAATTGCTTGAACCCAGGAGCTAGAGGTTGCAGTGAGCCAAGATTGCACCACTGCACTCAACCTGGGTGACAGAGTGAGACTCTGTCTCAAAAAAAACTTTTTAAAAATTAAATAAATGAAATAAAATAAATGATTGATTCATAAAGTTAAATACCAAAAACAGAAGAAAAGAAATGCCAGCTTTCCTATCTCTGTGCTCCACTCATCTACTGGCTGCATCCTCAGCAGGAGGTCCTGTGGCTGCCTGTGGCACCTGGGGCCTCATGTGTTCTTGCTCACATCTAGTAGGAGATGACACACTTCCCTGTGCACAAACCAACTCAGGTCACCCAGGGGAGCACCACGTGCCGTTTGGCTTGAACTAAAGTTAGAAATGAAGCCAGCACCCTGAAAGGCAATTGGATTGTCTTGCGTAGGGTCAATGCCTGAACAAAACAAGTTTTGTTAGGAAGAGGAAGGGTGGGGGGCACTGAGGCTCAGGAGGCAACCAACAATGTCCACTGTAGCAGGAACAAAAACTAAATCATTAAGTAATTTACATGCATTACCTTGTTGACTCACAATGCTGCAAGACTGTCCCCACTTTACTGAAGAGGACGCTGAGGCACAATGATGTTTAGTAACTTGCACTAGCTCACATAGCTTTTAAACAATAGAGCCAAGATTCAAAATAAGTCCATGGCTAACAAAGTGACCTAATTTGAAGGCTGCTGAAAAATGCTAACCCAAATTTGGCTCTCCTGGTTACCAACTACAAGAGCCAAGAAATTCTACCATTCATCATTTCTTAAAGGACAAATGGATACCACTACTCCTCCCAAGACAAAATATAAAAGTGTTACTTAAGAAGTATTGGCAGATGGCAGAGACACAACAAAAAAAAGGGAATTTTAGACCAATATCCCTGATGAACATCAATACAAAAATTCTCAATAAAATACTGGCAAATCGAATCCAGCAGCACATCAAAAGCTTATCCACCATGATCAAGTGGGCTTCATCCCTGAGATGCAAGGCTGGTTCAACATACACAAATCAATAAACGTAATCAAGCATATAAACAGAGCCAAAGACAAAAACCACATGATTATCTCAATAGATGCAAAAAAGACCTTTGACAAAATTCAACAGCCATTCATGATAAAAAAAACTCTCAATAAATTAGGTATTGATGGAACATATCTCCAAATAATAAGAGCTTTTTATGACAAACCCACAGCCAATATCATACTGAATGGGCAAAACTGGAAGCATTCCCTTTGAAAACTGGCACAAGACAGGGATGCCCTCTCTCACTACTCCTATTCAACATAGTGTTGGAAGTTCTGGCCAGGGCAATCAGGCAGGAGAAAGAAATAAAAGTATTCAATTAGGAAAAGAGGAAGTTAAATTGTCCCTGTTTGCAGATGACATGATTGTATAGATAGAAAACCCCATCGCCTCAGCCCAAAATCTCCTTAAGCTGATAAGCAACTTCAGCAAAGTCTCAGGATACAAAATCAATGTGCAGATCACAAGCATTCTTATACACCAGTAACAGACAAACAGAGAGCCAAATCATGAGTGAACTCCCATTCACAATTGCTTCAAAGAGAGTAAAATACCTAGGAATCCAACTTACAAGGGATGTAAAGGACCTCTTCAAGGAGAACTGAAAACCACTGCTCAATGAAATAAAAAAGACACAAACAAATGGGAGAACATTCCATGCTCATGGATAGGAAGAATCAATATCATGAAAATGGCCATACTGCCCAAGGTAATTTAGAGA
>NW_016804499.1:1586754-1643248 GCF_001698545.2 Rhinopithecus bieti
GTGAGGGGAGGGGGAGGGATAACACTAGGAGATATACCTAACATAAATGAAGAGTTAATGGGTACAGCACACCAACATGGCACATATATACATATGTAACAAACCTGCATGTTGTGCATATGTACCCTAGAACTTAAAGGACAATAAAGAAAAAAAAAAAAGACTTACATGCCTCAGCAATTGCCAAATGACAGTTGTACACTCTTCATGAAGGACAGAGCAGTCACTGAAAGAATGAATGAAAGTGAAATCCTGCTGGACTTACATTCCCCTCAAAAAAAAAAAAAAAAAAAAAGAATTGGCAGATTACCACCTGACTTTCCTGAAATTAGGCATCAGATTAATAATGTTATTATTTTTAAAAGAATAAATGGGAATTCAAATGAAAGTTAATTAGGCCTCAGGCACTGTGCTAAGCACTTCTCATGTCATGAAGAGAAATTACTCACAAAAATCCAGTGAGCTCATATGATCCCCAACTTACAGATTGAGAAAGAGAAGCTCAAGGAAGTTAAGTAACTTGTCTAAGGTTATCTGGTTATTCAGCCAACAACTGGCAGAGCTAAGATCTTTGAACATTTATTTATTTATTTATTTATTTATTTATTTATTTTTGAGAAAGAGTCTTGCCCTGTTGCCCAGGCTAGAGTACAGTAGTGTGATCATGGCTCACTGCAGCCTCAACCTCCTGGGCTCAAGCAATCCTCCCACCTCAGCTTCCTGAGCAGCTGTGACCACAGACACACATCACCACACCTGGATAATTTTTTATTTTTTAATTTTTTTGTAGAGAGGGGGTCTTGCCATGTTGCCCAGGCAGGTCTTGATCTCCTGAGCTCAAGTGATCGATCCACCTGCCTCAGCCTCCCAAAGCACTAGGATTACAGGCGTGAGCCACTGTGTCCAGCCAGATTTGGACTCTTGCTCTTAAAACCTGACCCATTATCACCTCCATACATTAATAGTCCTTGTATCTGTTTCCCTTTATCTGAATCTGGGAAACCCACTCCTAACTTCCCTGGAATCTGGAACAGTAGAGCCAAATCCTTGCCTCCTCCACCCTCTGACACCCCACACCCAACACCCAGTCCCAGATCCATCAGAGCAGAAGAAAGTGGCTTCTCCTGAAGGCCAGTCCTATCCCCTCTAAACCAGGCAAAGTTATTTGAAAGCTGACATGGACCCCTAAACCATGGACTCTCCATGGGGGGCAGGGAGGCAATGTTGCCTTCAAGGGTAGCAAAAATTGATTCTTGAGGGAGAAAACAATTTGGATGTTATAATCGTTTGTGGCTCTCTAAAGCGTGATGTTATTCAACAAAATTATGTTTCTCTGTATTTCATTTCTCTCATTACGGAGAATTTAAATTTCATTTTATCTTTCTTCTTAGGGAGGTGATCATGAAGAAATGGCTGAGAAACACTGCAAGGGGGGATCTATCCAGAATTGAAAGACCCCTGAGAATGCCCCCAGTCCTACCTCCACACACGTTTCTCCCTGAACCTGCTCAGCGTGAGCTGCCAACCGGCGGTGGGCACCTTCCCATCAGTCATGAGGTTCCCAAAGATGTTCTTCATATATACAGGTTCCAAAAAGTGAGTATTTGGGGACAACAGATAAGTTTGGGAAACTCTTGGTGAAGTGGCATCAAGCTGTAGTCTTTGCTGTGGGACTCCCTGGTCTTGAGCCCACCTGTGGACACAGAGGCTCTCCGGGAAGTGACTCCAGGCACAGCTCGAAGCTTTGCTGTCTGGGACCATCTTCTGGCATGAGGGCGCACTCGGCAGACACTGCTTCAGAAAGTGGTCACTGAGCCCAGCACTCAGGATGTGGTAGCAGCACCATTGATTTCTTTTGATGGGATTTACTTTATTTATTTCTGAATTCAGAATGTTCCGACCCTCAAGCTCCAGCCGGCCTGCACCCCAGAAAAAGCCACACAATGGAAGGCGGAAGCAGGGGAAAACTACCCATGTGTGGTGGTTTGTGTCACAATCTACATATGCAGCATGGTCCATCCACCGCTCCTCGAAATGTGCTCCCAGCCACCTATCATTGCATTTCGAAGGGGTTTGGGAAACTGTCAATGAATATACGCAAATCCATTTATTCAGCAGGAATAATGGTTACAGAAGGAATGAAGGGAGAGGGGAGAGATGGGAGCTCTGCAAACAATTTCTCTTGTAAAGGGAATCTGCCAAAGCAGAGGCAGAGAAATGGAGACCCGGGGGATGAATCACCGAAGTCCCACTGGGGAAACCGCAGTAAGGCCAAGGACGACGCAGCTCTGAGAGCTGTGCCAGGGCACTCTGCAGAGCCATACTGCCTCTTACTGCCAGTGTTATTTTAACAGCAAATGCCAAAATGAAAAACTGCAGAACAATGGGATTGCCCGGTGGCCAGCAGCCTTTTCAGGGATTTCTGCGCAGCACATTTTCATTTCCTGCATGCGGCAGGACCACCTTCTTTGTTAAAATGTCACCCACACGATCCTAACTCATGCGGCTAAGACTAGGCCTGCCTTCAAAGAGTCTCTTGGCAAAGCTGAGGAACCTGGACACTTGCCAATAACAAAGTGTTTCCAACCTGGAATTTTAGAGGAGGCTTATAGGCTCTCTGTGACCACCTCCCTTTCTTTATCCTTTCTAAGCCTGCTGGCAATTTTCTGAGTGCAAGCGTTTGATTTGGCCCTGGCCTGGTACTCACAGGCATCCTTGAATGATGGGACAGACATGACTCCTGCACACACACAAGAAATCTGCTTTGCTTTGTGACCTGAAGATATCTCTATAGTGAATTCTTTATGGCCATGAATCTTAATCTTCCTTGTTTCATAAATTGCACTCAAGGCTGCAAGAAATCCTAACGGCAGAGCCTCTTGTTTTATGTGCTGTTTTCCATCCACATCTATAAAAATCAAATCCAAAATGTAGTTTCCATCTTCAGAACCATAAAGCATTTGCATCAGTATTTTTCTGTTTTGTATTTTGCTTAGTGCTTTGTTTAAAAAACAAAAGTTTTTAATGCCTGCTGTGTGCAAGGGCAATGGATTTGAATGATAGTTCTTGTGACTATCCCACTTAATCAACACCACCAAATGTCAACCCATAGCACCTTATGCATTGCTAAGCCATGTGTTTGCAATCGGCAGTCGCTCTTTGAGCCTTGCCAGCATATGTTCTTGGCTTTTGAATTCAATTTCAGCATCCTTGAGAAAGCACAACATAGGCTGGGAAGGAATTTGAATGGTATTAGCTTAATTTGGATTCTGTAGAAGCCAGATAACCATCCACCCATCTGTCTGCTCCAAGATGTCCATTTGCAAATATGCACAAATCCCTCACTTTGTGCTAGGCCTCCAAGGCATGCATGTGCAAAGTGGAGGGAATGAAAGTCTGCTGTCTATTTATTTGATGAAAGCTCTACGTAACCGAAGGACTGTTGTGCAGAGTGTCTATGTGAAAAGACCTAGGCACATACAGATGGTGAACATAATGAGTCTAGTGAGGACCCTGCTGAGGACTGGATTTTAACTGGTCATTGAAGCTGGATAGATTGCTCACCCCTTGGGCTGCATCTTCACATCCTCAAACACCTGGAGGGAAACTGGACAGGAAATGTTCTGCTTATCTCAAAAAACCAGATGTGTTCCATGGCATGGAAGGAATGTCCAGATGCCAGACATATCCACTGCATTCCTCCAAGTGAGTCTTGTCTGGAGTATCTTTGAAAGGCAGATGAAGAACCTCTGACTGAGGCTTAATCAATGTGGCGTAAAGCAGGGGTCCCCAACCCCCAGGCTGCAGACCGGCACCAGGCCACACTGCAGGAGGTGAGGGGCAGGTGAGAGAGCATTACCGCCTGAGCTCCACCTCCTGTCATAACAGCCACAGCATTAGATTCTTACAGGAGCCCACACCCTATTGTGAACTGCGTGTGAGAGGGTTCCAGGTTTCACAGTCCTTATGAGAATCTATCTAATGCCTGATCATCTGAGGTGGAATGGTTTCATCCTGAAACCATCTTCACCTGCCCCCGGCCCATGGAAAAATTGCCTTCCACAAAACTGGTCTCTGGTGCCAAAAAGTTTGGGGATTGCTGGCATACAGCATTCTCTGCCACATGAAATCCTTTAGAAGAGGCAGGGATGTAAAGAAATACCTAAACTCATTTCATTGTAAAACTAACGAGTATCTTCTTCAAAGTGAACTCTATTTTAACAGCTTCGCTAAGTAGATGTATGTGAGATTGCATGAGTGTGCAAATGGGTGTATACCTGTGTGGTTCCTAGTGCAAGGATTTCGAAACAAGACTCCACATCATTATTATCTGAGGAGCTTCCTAGAAATACAGATCCTTGTTCCCAAACTGGACCTACAGAACTAAAATCTCTACTTTTCGAATCCAAGAATTTCTCGAACATACCCAGTTGGTGCTGGCATCAGAGCACAAAGGGGCATTCAGGAAGCAGAGGGAGGGCTCCGGAGTGCTCACTCTCATGGTTAACTTTTGCTGAATTCTTGCCATGTGCCAGACCTGGTTTTAAGAATTTGATGGCCCGGCGCGGTGGCTCAAGCCTGTAATCCCAGCACTTTGGGAGGCCGAGACGGGCGGATCACGAGGTCAGGAGATCGAGACCATCCTGGCTAACACGGTGAAACCCCGTCTCTACTAAAAAATACAAAAAACTAGCCGGGCGAGGTGGCGGGCGCCTGTAGTCCCAGCTACTCGGGAGGCTGAGGCAGGAGAATGGCGGGAACCCGGGAGGCGGAGCTTGCAGTGAGCGGGGACCCGGTCACTGCACCCACCCCAGGCTAGAGCGAGACTCCGTCTCAAAAAAAAAAAAAAAAAAAAGAATTTGATGGACATCTGAGTTAGCCCCTACAAACACCATGTCATGTAGGTGCCACAGTATTTCCGTTTTATCATTGAGGAAATTGAAGCTCAGTCACAGAGTAGTAAGCGGTAAATCTGAACATTGAAAATCCCCATATAAAGAGTTGGTTCTCACTAACTTACAAGCTCCTGACTGGCCAAGCTGACCTCCATTCTCGGTGCTGGTTGCCTGAGTCCTCTAAACCTCCAGTTGATGAGAGCTGAATTGGGAGATCAGTCTATCCTCTGACCTAGCCCAACCGATTTGTTTTGCAGACAAGGCAACTTTGATCTAAAGGGAGTAGGCCAGATGTGGTGGCTTACACCTATAATCCCAACACGTTAGGAAGCAGAGGCAGGAGGGTCTCTTGAGAGTAGGCCAACCTAGGCAGCATAGGGAGACCCTGTCTCAAAAAATAATAATAATTAATTACTCAGGCATGATGCCATGCACCTATAATCCCAGCTACTCAGAGGCTGAGGTGCGAGGATCACTTGAGCCTAGGAGGTTGAGGCTGCAGTGAGCCATGATCACGCCACTGCACTCCAGCCTGGGCAGCAGAACAAGACCCTGTCAATCAATCAATCAATCTGTAGAATAGTGGCTCTCTTAGGAACAACCACATTTGAACATAAATGTCTGGATTTCATCAGTATCCTAAAAGCACCCTGCTCTGTTTAGTAACTAAGTTCTTAATAATTAAGCTCTCTAGGATTTAAATGTTAAAAAGTCCCCTTGCCCTACAAAGCCAAATTTAATGATGATTACCAATTTTCTAAAAGTTCCATGTTTAAGGATCTCTGGAACTAAGACCTTCTAGAAACCTTTGGTGAACCCCACAAGATCATGGGTTTTTGGGTTTTGGTTTATATAGTCCAGACAAGAAATATCTCTAAGTTCATCTTATAAGTCTGCTTTTACTATCCTCTCAGCTCCACGAACATACATTTAGGGGGTAAAACATAAAAATGGTTATCTCATGGCATTTACAGACACCAGACACGTTTCAACAGTTTTCCCTGAGGCTCCTTGACTCACATGTCAGGAGCTTATTGCTAAAGTTTTAGTTAATATAGGCTGCTTGAGATGGGCTTATACCTTAACTATCAGCCCACTAACATGTTCTGGAAGCTTCCTCTCTCCACCCTACAAGATTTTATTACTGAAGTTATTCTGTAACTCTCCTCAAACTTAGAAGACCAAGACAGGTGTGCTATAGGGCTTGTGCTCCCTGGTGGCTCTAGTTGGGTTCATGATTTGCCTGTCTCCTAACAGTGAACATTGAAGGTTTCGATCACTGAGGCTGCAACCTCACAGTCGAGGCTTCCCCTGACATACACCTGCCAGGTGGCAGAGGTGGGAAAGGTGAAAAGTCAGTCACCTCGTTCCTGCCGTATCCCAGTAGAATGGCCCAGATTTGCTGTCCTTTCTTCAGAGATTTGGTGAGTTTTTCCTTCCCTCCAAGGCTTAGGGTACCAACAATTCCTATTTATAATATGAATAAACATGTATACAATTGTGAGGAAGCCAGGGAATTAAGGGCTCAAAAGAGGGAGTCACTAATTGGACTTTCTGATGACCTGTACTGGTGCATGAGTCAGACTTGCCAGAGCTTCTAGGAATCCAGGGATATCCATTCACCAAGGGGGTCAGCAAAAAACAGAGCAAGGAGGAGACCACGGGAGGCCAGCTGGGCCAACAGCCAGGAAGATGAACTGGGCACAGAGTCAGGCAGAGCAAGGACAAGGTGACCCCACCAGCAACTATATGACCATCTGTCCATGAGGAACAGAAAGAACAACCTGGCCACTACCAGTGTCTGCATCTGTCTCTCATCACATCTCATCTCACCTTCATGGGTTGATGCCTGCTGCTCACCTTCTACCTCTCCAAGGCCATGCAACTTTCTCCTTTGGCCAACTCTAACTCAGACTTATGCAAGGATACTGGGAACCATAGTTCCAGCTTGACCAAGTGGACACAGTGCAAAACCATCCATATATACCTCTTTTAACCATTTTTCATTTCCAAATAAATACGATCATAAAATTATGTTTTTACCTAACATGGCGCAACTATCTCTCACACAACTAAAGACACACTAAGTCTCTCCCTGAAATAGGATGCAAAGTCTCAGTGTTGCTTTATCTATCTTTGGGTGGCCATACCATGCAAAATCATGAAAACTGAGACTGAAGTTCTTCCTTCCCAGTCAACTGGCCATAGGGAATTTCTAATGAGCCATAGTGGAAGTTGAGAGAGAGAAGGCAACTGAGCGGAACTAGGGAGTGGGAAACTCTGAGCCACTTGCTTGGGTAACTTACACGTGCTTTCAAGATCTGCTCAAGGCCAACACTGAATATATTACCTCCCCCTGAGGATGCAGTGCTGCTGTGTACACCTGACTTTACAGCTTGGTTGGTCAGAAAACACCTGATTCTTGCTGCACAGTTTGGATCACGAGGTGGCCTATGGTCAAGTGTTCAGTCTTTTCTATGGCCCTGTAACAAGTCAGAAGCTATTTATCAAAAGAAAAATAGTTATTTGCAGAGAATGGTACAGCTGTGTTCCTCCTAAAGACTTGCTCTACGATTCATTGATAGGGCCCTGCCAATGTCACAGTATAGCAACCTGTCAGGGACACATCAAGTGTCATCGAATCTGCTGTGTCACATGGCCAAAGTGGCAGAGCAACTTGCAGAGAGGTCTCTTGCGGAGCCTTCTTTTGTTATGAGACCCACTCAAAACTGGCAGCCTTTCTGGGTGCTTCAACAAATGGCTCAGAGTGACATGACCAAATGAGGTATATGCTGTCTTTAAGATCCAAAAAAGGCCCATTAGATTTTGCATTTCTTTCTAGAGAAGATTCTAGATGCAGAAACTCACCTCTCACCTTGGAAGGGATTTTTTAAATCCCTTGGAGCATGAGACCCCTATACCTTTTCACTGAGATGGAAGGCCCCTGAATTTTTGTGGGACTTATTTCTTCCCTCTGTTACAAATACATCTTTTCAAGGTGTCTAGGTCAGTTGCCCCTCAACTCACTTCCTGCTCACCAGGTCCAATCAGCATGATATCATCAATGACCTTCAATGGAGTGGACCAGCACAATGTCCCATGGAATACAGAGACAGTCAAGATCCCTGTGAATTAGATTATGACAGAGGACCAAAGAGTTGCTATAACCCTGAGTTAGTTCAGTGAAGGTGTATTGCTAGCCCTGCCAACTGAAGACAAACTGCTTCTGGTGATTTTACCAACAGGTAAAGATCTGCGAGCTTGAGAGCAGCAAATCAGATGGACATAATGTTTAAAGAATACACATCTAGAATAGCAACTGCAATTGGATTCACCACCAGATTAAGTTTACAGTAATCCACGTTTGTTCCTAAAAATCCATCTGTCTTCTGCCCAGGCCAAATAGACAAGGTAAATGGAAATATGGTAGGATTCTCTAATGCTGACTTTCAAGTTCTTAAGAGTGGCACTAATCTCTGCAGTCCTTCCAGGAAGGGTATAATGCCTTTGGATTACTATTTGGAGAGGCAGAGGCAGCTCTAGAATCTTCCACTTGCTCCTTCCCATTATAGTAGCCCTTGGGTCATTCCACAGGTCAGGGAAACAATGAGGGGAGTCTGACAGTTGTTAATGTCTGTTCCAGTTACATATTCCAAAACCAGGGATGTAAGCATAGGATGGGTTCAGAGACACACTTGGCACAAAATGAAACAGACCTGAGTCACAACTCCATGACTCTCCAGACCCCAACAATTTCCTGCTCTGGCTAACGTATCATAGTAGCCTTTTGAGTCCAATAAACCCTCAAAGTCTCATCATTTCCCCTTTCCTCAGTGCACAGTCACCTGACAAATAACTGCCACATACCTTTGGAGAAGGTTAAGAGGGAAATTTACAGTATATACAGTCATGCATTGCTTAACAACAGGGATACATTCTGACAAATGCATCTTAGGTGATTTCATCATTGTGCAAACAGAGTACGCTTACACAAATCTAGATGGTACAGCCTGCGACACCCTAAGCTATATGGTGTGGCATTGCTCCTAGACTACAAATCTGGACAGCATGTTACTGTCTTGAATACCACAGACAATTATAACACAATCATGAGTATTTGTGTGTCTAAACAGATCTAAATATAGCAAAGATACAATAAAAATATATAAAAGTCAAAATATAATACACCTGTATAGGGAACTTACCAAGAACGGAGTTTACAGGGCTGGCTCTGGGTGAGTCAGCGAGTGAATGGTGAGTGAATGGGAAAGCTAGGACATCACTGTACGCTACTATAGACTTTAGAAACACTGGATACTTAGGTTACACTACATTTATTTTTAAAATTTTTTTCTTCATGACAGCTACATCACCAGGTGATAGAAGGTTTTCGGCTCCTTTATAATCTTATGGGACCACTGTCGTATACTCAGTCCATCACTGACTGAAATGCTGTTATGCAGTGCAGAGCCATACTCTGCGGGGCCAGCCTCACTGTATGTGAGTAGTTACGCCCCTGCCTGTGTCTACTCTGAGAGGCCTACAGTAGTCACACTCTTCACACCGCTGGATCCTAAGTCTCCACTTCCCACTAGGACATCTTTCATTAGGCACCTATGCAGCCTCACCACCTCTGGAGTGCACCTCACTGGGGGAATCTCAGCTCTGTTGCCTGAACTCTGCTCCCCTCCTTGATGAGAGGGAGTCCTTGATGAGGGTCTTTGGATACAAATCTGTTTGCCCCTTCGGGAAAGGCCATAGTCAGGGATTGGAAACCCCTCATTTGAGTTTCCCAGGGCTGCTGTAATAAATGCCACAACAGGCTGACTTGAAACCACAGAAATGATGTCTCTTACAGTTCTGGAGGCTGGAAGTTGAAATCAAGGTGTCTGCAGGGCCCTGTTCCTGCTGAAGGCTGGAGAGAGATCCCTCCTCGCCTCTTCAGCCTGTGGTGGCCTCAGCTGTCCCGTGGCTTGTGGCCCCCGTAGCTCCCACGCCCTCGCCCTCCACCTTCACTCGGACTTCTCCATGCACATCTGTGTCCTCCGTTCTTCTTAGAAGGACATCAGTCACTGGACTTGGGGCTCACTCTGCTCCAATATGAACTTGTCTTTCATCACATCTTCATGGACCCTTCTAAATAGGGCCACATCCTCAGGTTCTGGGGGAACATGAATTTGGGGCAGGGGGAGACACTATCCATCCTCCTGAGCCCTCCAAGGGTATTTCTCAAGCCTTAGTGGGGAGCTCTCTTAAGACCCGTGATGTTTGGGCCCCCCTCTCGCCTGCTGGGATTCTGATTTAGTTTTGCTGGAATGGAATCCAAGCATCAGTACTTTCTAAAGCTCCCCAGGTAATTTCGTTGGCTGTAAACCAGTGATCTGCCTGACATCTGATACTTTCCACCCAGCCTGGATCCAACGGGAACTGAGATCTCTGCCCTGCTAATCTCAGCCTCCCAATCAGCACTGGCCTTCACCTGCCTAGTCCACAGGGATTTTGCAGAATATACAGTCACTACCCAAACTTCTTGCCTTAAAAAAAACACAGGACATTGAGTGGGAAGTAAGAGAGGGAGATGTTGGCGAAATGAAACAAAATTTCAGTTAGACAGGAGGAATGAGTTGAAGAGATCTGCCATATAACATGGTGACTATAGTTAATAACTCGGTATTGTATTCTTAAAAATTACTAAGAGTAGATTTTAAGTTTTCTCACCACAAAAAAGAAGATGATGTGAGGTAATGCACATGTTAATTAGCTCAATTTAGTCATCCCACAATGTATGCATATGTTAAAATGTCATACACGATAAATAGATATAATCTTTATTTTCAACAAAATAAATAAAATTACTTCTAAAGAAACACAGGACATTGCATTCACATAGTCAGAGTTAGGTCCCATAAGCCAGTGGTCCCCAACATTTTGGCACAAGGGATTGTCTGATTTCATGGAAGACAATTTTTCCACGGACCAGGGAGCGAGGGGGGATGGTTTCGGGATGATTCAAGCACATTACATTTACTGTGCACTTTATTTCTATTATTATTACATTGAAATAGATAATGAAATAATTATACAACTCACCATCATGTAGAACCAGTGGGAGCCCTAAGCTTGTTTTTCTGCAGCTAGATGGTCCCATCTGGGGTGATGGGAGACAGTGACAGCTCATCAGGCATTAGATTCTCATAAGAAGTGTGCAACTGGGCTGGGCACAGTGGTTCATTCCTATAATCCTAACACTTTGGGAGGCCAAGGCAGGTGGGTCACTTGAGGTCAGGAGTTCGAAACCAGCCTGGCCAACATAGTGAAACCCTCTCTTCACTAAAAACCATAATAAAAAAATAGCTGAGCGTGGTGGTAGGTGCCTGTAGTCCCCACTACTCGGGAGGCTGAGGCAGGAAAATCACTTGAACACAGGAGGCGGAGGTTGCAGTGAGCCAAGACTGTGCCACTACACTCCAGCCTGGGCAACAGAGCAAGACTCTGTCTCAAAAAAAAAAGTACACAACCTAGATCCCTTTCATTCGCAGTTCACCATAGGGTTCGTGCTACTATGAGAATCCAATGCTGCCACTGATCTGACAGGAGGCAGAGCTCAGGCAGTAATTCGAGGGGTGGAGGGGAGCAGTTACAAATGCAGATGAAGCTTTGCTTGCTCTCCTGCTGCTCACCTCCTGCTGTGAGGCTTGGTTCCTAACAGGCCATGGACCCTACCAGTTCATGGCCCTGGGAGTGGGGACCCCTGCTCTACATGGCATTGCTCAGCCTGGATATACTCCCCTCTGGGATTATCTTTACTTGGGGCGTCTATTCTACATTGTCTCTAAAATACTGCAGGGAGTGTTTTTCTGAGAGGTGACTACACTTTTTGATTGGCTGACGTCCCTCAGTCTTTGTTGCTTCACCTCCCCACATACCCAAAGTCTGAAGTAACCTCTGAAAACACAGTTCCCTCACTCTTAATGTTCCCCTGGTACAGCGTTTCTCAGAAATGTGGATGTACCCTGGAGGGTGGGCCAGGCCCCATCTGCATTCTTTGCGGTCCCCACTCCCCAGCTCTGAGCCCTTACTGGCTCCAGCTCACAGCACACACACGTGTATCTAAGCTTCCTGTGGTACAGCATTCCCCAGTGGCTGAATTCCCGGCCTCTCCCAGTGTTCACACATCACCCCCTTGCCCAGCTTCATGGACTTAAAACCCAAACACATGCAAAAATAGGGGACGTGTCTACTATGTGGGTTTAACAGATTTCATTTAAAATAAACTCATCTGCTGGGTTAACAGGTTTCATTTAGTATAAAACCAAAGACTAGCTTCCAAAACCTGAAACAGTGGTAGTTTTCCTTACTATTTTTAAAAGAGGGAGAAGAAAGAAGAAGAAGGAGGAAGAAGAAAGAAGCCCCTTTTCTTTCTCATGTTAAAGTTTCCACTTGTAGAAGAAAGGACAGTTTTACTTTTAATTAAGCTTTCCGAATGAAATAAGCCTACATTTATTTCAACCTCGGACGCTCATAGAACCAGAGATTTTCCACTGTGGAACTGTCCCCAACTGTCTTCCTAAAAGAGCACCTTGCTGTAAAGGTCTGCTAAGAGCCGAAGGCCACTCTGACGAATTAGCAGCAGGGAGCTAGGGCCAGCGGACTCCCAGCGATTGGCAAATTGCTGCTAATTATCGCCAACACACTTCCTAATGATTAGCTAATACAAGAAATCTATGTTAATATTAGCGGGTGGGCCACAGAAAATTCAATTGGTGTGAACTTTAGAAACACAACAGAGCAGCCCTGGATTCCTCTCCTGTTATATTTTCCTTCATTGAAATGAACCCCCGCACCTGCTCTTGCTCGCTCCCTCCTTCTGTCTCTTCCAGCCCCCGCCCAGCTACATGGCTAAACCCTTGGTTGATGTTTTCCGTTAAGTGCTTGGCTTGGGGTATTAATAGCTCTGTGGTGAGAAGCACATCTGCCTACTCCCGGAAAACTACATGTAAAGCAAAGGAAGCTCATCAAATGCCCCGAAAAGGACACAAACAAACCTTGGCAGAGTGCTTGTCCCCAAGGCTGTTACTGGAAGCTTTCATGTTGCTTCCGCCAGGGCCACATGGCAGGCTCAGAAGGGTTTTCTAACGTGGCAGCCGTAGGGGAGCCGTGAGGAGGCATCAAACACACCACCCACTTCTCCTAGGTTTCTTCCATCCAGTGACTCAGAAGAAAGCACAAGCCCCCAGGCTCACCAGTGCCCTGGGACACGATTGCCAGGAACCCTCCTTGCACGAGCAGATGGTGAAGAGGGCACTGGACTGGTGGTCAGGCGACCTGGCACCCTGCTGTGCAGGCTCGCTGTATTCCACTGCACTGTGCTTCAGTCCCCTGCATTTAGCATGAAATGATTTCGATTTAATAATCTCTAAGTCTCCCTCAACATCTGAAATGCCAAGATGAAGAGACTCATAAGGCAATGCAAACTGCTAACAAAGATGAGCCATACTGGGCCTCTTTCCTGATATTTAACTCAACATTCTAATATATTTAGCAAAAATAATCTCCAGATTTGCATACAAATCCGTGCCTACCCACAAATACTTCTCCCTCAACGTCCTCCCCACCAGGGTTTGTCATTGCAAGGAACTGTCAGGTTCCACTCCTTACTCCTTCATCAAGCCCAGTTTTTATTCATCTCTGGAGTCCGTTCCTGGTTATTACTTACCTTATTGGAAACAATGCTGCCCTCTAAGAGCTGAACAATGAAATAAACATCTAGTGAACCCATAGAAGAGATATGATGTTACCTTAAATACAGGAATAACAGAAGCAATGTTCTGTTCCCCACACCGCTTCCTCTTCTCAGAAACACAGAAAAACACCTTTCTCTGCTGCCTTAACGCTGGTTGTGGACCCTATGCCTGAGTCCTCTTCCTGCACACTCTGCAGAAGTGATGCCGTCCCTGGCCAGGGCAGTATAGCCGGGGCGTGCTCCCCACACTCGCATCTGTGCAGCTGAGATTAGAGAACGCGCAGACGGCAGAGTGGAAGCCGGAAGCATCGTGGGTCTCTGAATCACCGCTGAAGAAGAGCCACTAAGAGAGATACCTGACTCACCTTGGACTGTGGTACGAGCAAGGACTAAACTTGTTTCTGGTAATCACTGAGGTGTCACAGTTTTTTACGGCAGCAGAGCCTACCCTATCCTGACTGCTTCAACAAGCCAGTCCCGAAAGCACAGAGGGAGGAGCATTCCAAAGGCAGAGGCAGCCACTGCCTGACCAAGCCCTGGCCTCAGAGAAGCACCTTAGCGCCAGGTGTTTTTCTGGCTCCACCGGCAAAGGCTTCCACCAGGTAGAAGCTGGTAGGGTTATGGTGGCCAACTTGTTTAATTCCTCAAACCATTAAGCTATCAGTTCACCTAGTAGTCATTGTTCTTGTTTGGTGCTTGCAATAATTCAAGTGAGGGATAGCGTGGCTTCTATGATCTATGGCATCGTTAATCAAATTCTCCGAGGGACGTGAACAGGTAAGACCAAGAGAATCAGGCATAGAGCTTAGGACCAGCTGCTGAGGACTCAGGAGGCCAAGGTAAAGGGCCACCCCACATAGAGTCTCTGACCCTGGAACCTAGGCTGCTGGCCTGACTTCCTGATGCCAATAGTCTTAGCCCTGGGCACTGCTCTTGTCTGTCTAGGCCTACAAAACCTGTCCCTGTCCCTAAAACTGGGTCCGTCAGCTATTGCTGTGTGATAAACCATGCCAGTGGCAAACAGTCCTATGCATTTATTCTCATGCCTAAAGATCTGCAAGTCCGCGAGGGCAGTTCTGCTCTGGGCTATAGGTCTGCAGGTCAGCTGGGAGGCTCTGCTCCACAGGTGTTCATTCTGGGGCACAGGGGAAAGAGACAGCAGTTGCCCTGCAGCATTTTTTTTCCATGCAAAAGTTGGAAGCTCCTAGAGGGGCAAGGAGAGACATGCAATGTCTCCTAAGGTCTAGGCTTAACATCAGCAGGACACTATCCCCTCTTCCCACAGTCCACCTGTCAGCCCAACATCGTCGGGAAAGGGGCAGATACTTCTATTCTGGTGGGAGGAACTACAGAGTCACATGGCTAAGGGTATGAATTTCAAGTGGGTGGAAAATTGGGAATAATAGTACAATCTCCCGCATCCACCCATCAGGAACTGAGCCAGGGACCTCCAGTGGGGCTTCTCAAACATCCACAGGCATGAGAATCGCCTCAAGAGTTCATCAGATACAGAATCCCACGCCCACCCCCAGAGATTCCAATTTAGTAAGTCTCAGGTGAGGGCCTCAGAATTTACATTTTCAACAAGCTCCCAAGTGATCCTGACACTGCCGGTCACGTTCAGTAGCCACGACCACAGCACACTTGTGGGTACTAAGGGTCAGGTCCATGGGGACAGCAGCTGGAAATGCTTTCATTCTCTAGGTAGTATCTTACCTCTCCGAATGCAAATGGTAGGACACCGCCTTAGCTGTGACGGAGAAGCATATTCAAACCCATGTGGGGCTAGAGCTCGGGTGAACAAACACCTTGTTGCTGTTTGACCTTGGTAACCAAGAGCACACAACTTGGTCCAAACCCCTCAACTCTCTTCACCACTAAATAAGGATCATAACTCTCAAAAGCATTCGATACCCTGCCCCTAACATACGTATGCGGAGTGAGCGCTTCCTTGCCCTGCACAGATTCGTGGTCTCTATTGAGACGCATGGCAGGTGCTGGAATCGCCTGTTCACAGAGCTGCATTCCCATGCCGCCCTGTCAGTCTTGTGAAAGCAGCCCGTGTCCCCTCCGTGCGTCTCCCTAATGCCTGATGCTTATTAAGGGCCCTACCTACGTTTGCTGAGTGAATAAATGAGGGCGGAAGAGGAAGATTTCCGTCTCCTGGGAAGCAAGAGTCTGTGAGACCATCTGAGAGAACAGTGCAGCTGAAGGGAATGTGAACTCGTGCTGCCGCCTCAGGCCCCTGGCTCTTCCTGGCCTCCAGCCTTCGCTGATTTCATAGAGTCTGAGCACTGGCTTCCTTCATCGCTGCATAAGAAGCACCAGGAGGGATTTCTAAAATCTGGATGCCCAGGCCACCATCCAAATCAATTAAATCAAACCTTGGGGGTGGGACCAGCCATCGGTAATTTCCAAATCTCACCAGGTCATTACCACAGTGGCAGAGCTTAGGACAGCTGAGCACTGCAGGACCCCAGTTCTTCATACAGCAGTGACTGACAGCTGCAGACACACAGGGCACCAAAGAGCCATGAGTGACACTTAACCTCACTGCCACGAGCTCTGCAGCTATTTAGAATCAACCATCTAGACAAACAAACAAAAAAATTCTCCCAATGTTACGAAAACAAAGGATTAGTAATTATAACACAAAGCTGGGTGCCTCCCTAATCTTCACAGAACCTGTTTGATCATGAGTTACAAAGAAGTGACAGGACCTGAGAATGCCCTCTCCGCCTGCTGAAGGACCTGCCCACAGGCAGGAAGAGGGCAGCTGACATCAGACAGGTCCTGTGCCTCCCAGAGGGTGACACAGCACAAGTTCTGCCTGGAGAAGGAGAAAAGGGCACACGGAAATCACGGGCCAGGAAAATCAGAGAAAGAGCAGAGCAGAAAAAGCAGAAGAAGAGAGAGCCCCAGGCAAGCCGAGAAGAGGCTGCTGAAAAGCAGGAAGGAGAGCAGCGGAAAGCGAGGCCTTCAACTGGCCTTCTTCTCACTTGCCCGGGGCCCTGTCCCACCATCTCACAATGAGCATCACAGCATCACGCTCTCACCCCATCACTGAATTCGTTTTAGGTGTCTCCTCAATGGATCTCCTGGGGTTTGTGCAGCCCCACATTCTCCCTCTGAGGGTAAGTTCCCTGAGCAGGGAGCACTTACAATCCCATCTGCAGTCCAAAGTCCTGAAATAAACACCCAAATAGAGCACGCTGGTTTAGAGGCCGGGGAAACCAATGCTGGCAGTTTGGGCCTTGTTGGTTTCTTATCACCCACAGGGATAAGCATTGCCTTTGTAAAGTAATAAAAACCCTGAATCCAATCAGCATCAACTAGGCAGCAAAATATCCTGACTCGATCAGAGGCCTCCATAGCTGAACACAGCTGAGGTTAATGAAGTCCAGCCACCAGGAATATGGCCCACGTAATCAAGGGGAGTTTGGTTTCCGAATCCAGGCCTTTGGAGACTTCTTGGCCTAGCTAATTCATTGCACGTGCAGTGTTTCAGAGGCGGTGATTGATAGTTGATGGACATAGACTTCTAGCCTGTGTTATATCATCCAGAAAACGGGACATGACCATTCCCAGCTGTTTCTTTTACTGCAGGCACTGCCAGATGTCACAGCAGATGACATCACACAGTGAGACTAAAGGAAGCTCCCACCTTCTCCCCCAACCTGGGAAAGAAGGAATAAACAGAGATTTAAGAGTTCGCTGTTTCTGTTTCCACTAGAGGAGAGGAAGAATGCTGACTCATCTTCTGATATTTTATCCGCCCAGGAACCTGATGGCAAAACCACTTCAAAGTGAGTTACCGTCTCTGCAAATACGACTCAATTATCAAATGTGAGGATGGTGGTGGGATTTTCTCAAGGGTTCCACTACACATACAACCTGGCAATGTCTTCAGCCGTGTAGTAGCTGCCTGCCTTGCATGGGATGCCATCTTGTCATTTCACTTTATATTCTTTCAGAGCCACAAGCCTTGGGTAGTCTTAAAGTCTTGCCTTTGAAACAAGAACCTGTTCGCTCTATTGTCCAAGTCTGAGTGACCTAGACCAGGAGAGTGTAGGCAAGGCCAAATACCAGGCTCAGCTCCATCTAAATTCAACAGGGACCAGCCCACATGGCAAGAAAGAGAGAAATAACGGTGTCTACCATGTGGGGTTGCAGTGAGAATCCAATGAGATAAAATAAGAAGCATTTACCAACATGCTGAGCACATAGTAAGTCCTCAATGACTCTGAGATAATCCATATCTGACCACTCTATTCCTGTGCCTTATCAACCTGTCCCTAGTGGCCACTAGTCCTAGAACCAAATTCTCCTTTAAGAAGCATACTTAGATGAAGGGGTCCTGGGCAGGACTTCGTCCAGCTCCCATGGAAAAAGGCAGAAGCAGAACTTTCTTCCTCCTCTCCTCATTCCCTATTGGCTCTGGGAGAGCTTTAGGTTCACAGGAAAGCGGGGAAACAATCTTCGCAGGCCCCCAGGTACCTCTCCTACCCGGCCCTTCCCAGATATTCTGTTTTGTATTTAGGAGTGAGTATAATGAGCTGGGTTAAAGGAGTGTCATGTTTTGGTCTGCTTGTGTTTGTTTTTTTTTTTTTTTTTTTTACTTTGGTCATTTTTTGTTTTGGAGAAAAAGAAAATAATTTCATGGTATACTAATTTTTTTTCTAGAGTTAAAAACATTCAAGAAGAGACACCTCATGAAAGAAGAGATACAGATGGCAAATAAGCATATCCTCCACATCACATATCATCAGGAAATGCAAATTAACACAGCAGTGAGATCCCACTACACACCTATTAAAATGGTCAACATCTAGAACACGACATCACCAAATGCTGACAAGGATGTGGAGCAACACGAACTCTCTTCCACTGCTGGTGGGAATGCAAAAGGGTATAGCCACTTGGGAAGACAGCTGGGTGCTTTCTTATGAAACTAAATGGTCTTACCATACGATCCAGCAATGTGCTCCTTGGTATTTACCCCAAACAGTTGAAAACAAACGTTCACACAGACACTTGTGCACAGATGTTTAGAGCAGCTTTATTCATTATTGCCATAACTTGGAAGCAAACAAGATGTCCTTCAGTAGGTGAACGGATAAATAAACTGTGTACAGCCAGACAATGGAATATTATTCAGCAAAAAAAGAAATGCCCTATCAAGCCATGAAAAGATGTGGAGGAAACTTAAATGCATATTGGTAAGTGAAATAAGTCAATCTGAAAAGGTTACATACTATACGATTCCAAAGATATGACATTTTGAAAAAGGCAAATCTATGGATGCAGTGAAAAGGTTAGTGGCTGCCATGGGTTGACCCTTACAATTTTTAAAATGGTGCTAACAAATATGAACCTGAAAGAGCCAGTCCTTGAAGACGGATCCAAAGTGGCTGCCTGGGCCTAAATATAAAATAGAGCCATGCAGCTATTTACTGATGAGGGGTCACACACATACTCTGAAGGTCCCCAAAACCAACACCTCTGTTCAACTTTGGGACACCAGAGCTCACCTGAACCAACCAATCATTGGCCAAAAGCTCAGCAGCCTTGGCCAGTCAGGGCTCAGCTGTATCAACCAATCAGGGCTCAGTTGTATCAACCAATCAGGGTTCAACTACACTGAGGATAATAAGCAAAATATGGGGGTCTTTAGAGTCCTGCCTCAGAGTTTACCAGGAATGTGACATCCCTGAAGAACTCTCCATTTGGGTAGCTCTGAACTGAAAGGGAAAATGTGCTTCCTCTGAAGCCATGTCCCATCCTGAGGGTATCAGTCCACCTGCGTGACCCCCAGCCAGAGTTAGGAGAGGGTCCCGTTGGGAGGAGCAGCTGTAGCCATGCCTGGGCTCAGGGTGTCCTGAGAGGGTGGGTGCTGGAGCATACACACAGCATAGGTCTGTGCCAGCAGCCTCCCTCACCCAATGACCTCACTCCTCCAGGGAGCACCCACAGGACCCTGTCCCCTAATCCTGAAACCAGCCCAGTTGTTCCATAGAACTGATGTTTATGGTGTCTTTTGAATAAGCATAGAAATTGGCCCTCCTAGTTTTAAAACAAGAAAGTTACATTTGGCTTATCTGAGTTCCTTTCTCAGGAAAGCAACCATCAGGTCTCACAGATGGTATCAAGGAACTGAAACTTTCCAGATCACAGCATCAGGACGATGAGAAACCACACACCTCACCCAACATGATTGCCTAACCCACCACCTACTGCCTGTTGGCTAACTCCTCTTCCTTACCCTTTCCTGGTTCCTGTTTTCCCACATGTAGTTACATTTCTTCCCTGCTATGTAAACCCTTAATTTTAGTCCGTTTAGGAGATGGATTTGAGACTGATCTCCCATTTCCTTGGCTGTACCATCTGAATAAAGCTGCCTTCCCTGGCAGCTTGTCTCAGTGATTGGCTTTCTGTGTGGCAAGCAACAGGACCCAGAGCAAACCCCTGTTGTTGCAGTAACAACCCCACTCTCCCAGAGCCTTTGGAGCCATCGCCCTAGCCTGTGCTCTCTCTGCCTTCTGTCCTTCTCCCCTGTTCTCAGCATTTTGCAAACTAGCTCATCAGTGAGTTGAAAATCAAATCATTCTCAAAACAGCTCAAGAAAGCAACCAGTTCATCTTCTACTATGTGGTGGTGGTGCATTCATGCTTCTGTCCCCTTCCCAGCCAGGCCATGCCTGGATGAAACTGTGACTGTGGTGACAGCTAGACATCACTGTGCCTACTCTCAAAGACAAGGCTCCCACCACAGACAGAGGACATTTAAGAATAAGAATAATTTTTACTAGACCTGTCTGAAAATACAGTCACCAAAAAAATTCCATGCTCTGGGGTGCTGACCTAAAGACTTCAAATCACAGCCCTCCCTGTTAAATGTCAAACTTTTCCCAGGACACCTCTAAAATGAGAAGGGTTCAGTGCTGCACAGTAGATGTTTATGAACTATTCTGTTTTGAAACGGTAATGCAAAGAGAACAAGTCTTCAAGAAACATATCCTAGTAGAAATTCCCATGCAGGATTCCAGTTGAATCTTCCAAAAGATTTAAAAATAACAAATCTCATTCTTCCTCCCATGGCACTGGGTTGGGAGAAAGTAGTTTCTTTGACTCTGAAGTGGGGAAGCTCTCCGCTGCGGACACGCGGATCTATTTTACGGCATCCCTGCCTGCAGATTTCTGCAGATTCCTGTTGCTGCAGTTTCATCCAGGCATGGCCTGGCTGGGAAGGGGACAGAAGCATGCATGCACCACCACCATATAGTAGAAGACAAAGTGGTTGCTTTCTTGAGCTGTTTTGAGAGTGGTTTGATTTTCAACTCACTGATTTCTCTCCCTCTACAATGTTCTTGGAAACAGATAAGTGCAAATCCAAAGCTTAACTGTTTTAATAGAGACATGAATAAAAATAACATGTGTGTAACACTGTGTGGATTACATGGCACTTAAACAAAAATCATGTTGTTTCATCATCCCAACAGCCAAGTGGCATAGGCATTGCTATTTCTGTAATATGATCCTTCACTGTGCAGTAGAGATAAAGCCAGCTGTCAAAGGTCAACGTGCTTGCAGTGGTAGGTGGATGGCGCTAGGGCTTCAGCTGGGCTCTTCTGCCTCGTTCATCACCTTGCTCCATGGCCACGGCTGTGTCCCATCAGGAGCTGCCAAGAAGTGGTTTTATTCCTCTGCCTTACAGCAATGTGACTCTTAGAGGAAAAGCAGAGTCTGCCTATTTCTAAAATTTTGCAAAGGAGATCTGTGCCCACAGTTTTCCTGTTACTGCATGCACAGTTCAAAGACCACCACAGCTGCATCTTATGTCCCAACATTGCAGAACCTGCCCTCTGGCCTCCTGTGCCACAGCATGCCCTCCTGTGCCCCGTCCCTAGAAGAGAGGAGAGTAGACCATCCTGTTTCTCAAAAACAGCTGAAATGTGTTTCAGCCAGGGCTCGCTCCAGGCTGCAGAAACACTTCAAGTGGTGTAGAGTGTGGATCTACTGCAGAGAATGGCTCTTCCTCCCTCATGGGAGTGGAATGAGGTATCTGTGTGGGTCTGGTACCTCCAATCTGGTGCTCGGTGGGATTCAGCAAGGCCAGCCCTCAGGAAAGCGTGATGAACATGAAGTAGGGAGACCAACAGCGTAAGAAGGCATGCATGTTAGGCAGTTCTTGCACTGCAATAAGGAAATACCCCAGACTGGGTATTTTATAAAGAAAAGAGGTTTAATCAGCTCACAGTTCTGCAGTTCTGCCAAGCATGGCACCAGCATCTACTCGGCTTCTAAGGAGGCCGCTGGCAGCTTTGACTCATGGCAGAAGGTGAAGGGGGAGCAGGCATATCACATGGCGAGAGCAAGAGCAAGAGAGGGAGAGTGGTGAGAGGCACCACATACTTTTACAACCAGATCTCTGAGAGAACTCACTCACTGTGGTGAGGACAGCACCAAGCCACAAGGGATCCGCCCCCAAGACCCGAACACCTCCCACCAGGCCCCACCTCCAACACGGGTGAGGGGGCGGGCGGGGAGTACATCTCAACATGAGATTTAGAGGGGCTGAACATCCAAACCACATCACCAAGCGTCTCTCACTGCCTCTCATCAGCCTGTGATGCAGGCAACCTGCAGCCTTCGCTGAAGTTGATGGAGGACCTTCGGGAAGGTGGAGCTGCTGCGGCCTGAGGCGGGTGGCCTGAGGCGGGTCACCTGGGACTTGAGTGGCAGCAGCACCTGCCCTGCTCAGACCCGCTCCTGACTCACCCCTTCCAAGGCCCTCAGATTTCTCCTGTGGTGAACGCTGACCTGGCAAAGATCCTCCCAGCTTAGCTAAGTCGACCCAGTTTAGCGAAACCCCATGGAGACTTCAACCATAGTACCTTTGGAACCCGACTAGCACCAGGACTCACCAGACTGGCCACCACCTTAGGCTGCTTATGTGAATGCAGACCTCAGATGAAAGGTTAGCTACGTGACCCCCACCCTGTACACACACACACATACATACAGTCACGTGCTGCATAAAGACATTTCAGCCAATGGGACTGCACAGATGATGGTGGTGCCATAAGATCATAATGGAGCTGGAAAATTCCTTTTGCCTGGTGACATCATCACTGTCCTGATGTCATGGCCCATTGCTCACCAACCTACTGCACTGCCAGCCCTATAAAAGTCTAGCGCATACAATTATGTAAAGTACATTATACTTCATTATGATAATAAATGGCTATGTTACTAGTTTATGTGTTTACCATGTTTTTTTTTTTTTTTTTTTTTTTTGAGACGGAGTCTCGCTCTGGTCACCCAGGCTGGAGTGCTGTGGACCTGATCTCAGCTCACTGCAAGCTCCGCCTCCCGGGTTCACGCCATTCTCCTGCCTCAGCCTCCAAGTAGCTGGGACTACAGGCGCCCGCCACCTTCGCCCGGCTTAGTTTGTATTTTTTAGTAAGAGACGGGGTTTTCACCATGTTAGCCAGGATGGTCTCGATCTCCTGACCTCGTGATCCGGCCCGTCTCTCGCCTCCCAAAGTGCTGGGATTACAGGCTTGAGCCACCGCGCCCAAGCCTTACCATGCTTTTATTGTTATTTTGGAGTGTAACTCCTACTTACCCACAAAAAAAAAGAAAAAAAAAAGGTACGCTGTAAGGTAGCACTCAGGCAGGTTCTTCAAGGCAGTATCCAGAAGACATGTTATTCCTAGAAGACGGCAGTCCCTGGCGTGTTATTGCCACTGAAGGGACCTCTCCAGCTGGGACAGGACGTGGAGGGGGAGACACTGATATTGATGATCCTGCCCTGTGTAGCCTAGTGCATAATTGTGTGAGGTTTGTGTTTGTTTTTAACAAAAAAACTTTAAAAAGCAAAAAAAAAAAAAAAAAAAAAAAAAAAAAAAGTAAAAATAGAAAAGAGCTTATTAGAATAAGAATATTAAATATTTTTGTACAGCTGTACAATGTGTTTGTGTTTTAAGCTGAGTATATTACAAGAGTCAAAAAGTTAAAAAATTTAAGTTGACAAAGGTAAAAAAGTTATGGTAAGCTAAGGTTAATTTACTAATGAAGAAAAAGTTTTTAAAATAAATTTAGTGTAGGCCAAGTGCACAGTGTTTATAAAGTCTACAGTCATGTACATCAGCGGTCGGTCTCCAACATTTTTGGCCACCAGGGACTGGTTTCATGGAAGATCACTTTCCACAGGACCAGCGCAGGGATGATTCAGGATGAAACTGTGGCACCTCAAATCATCAGCGTTAGATTCTCATAAGGGAGCTCACAGCCTGGACCCTCGGCATGCACAGTTCCACAACGGTTATTGCTCTATGAGAATCTAATGCGCCAGCTGATCCGACCGGAGGTGGGCTCATGCTATTTATGATGCCCCCCCCCGCGCTCACCTCTGTGGTGCAGCCCGGTTCCTAACAGACCACGGACTGGTACCAGGTCCTTGAACCCTGGGCTTGGAGACCCCTGATGTAACATCATGTCCTAGGTCTTCACATTCACTCACCACTCACTGCCATTTTTACCTTGTATATCATAATTTTTGTTGGTACCTTTTCTATGTTAGAATATGTGTTAGACGCATAAACCACTGTATACAGTGGCCTGCAGTACTCAGAACCGTCTCATGCTGCACAGGTTTGCAGCATAGGAGCAATGGGCCACACCACACAGCCTCGGTGTGCGGTAGGCTCCACCCACTAGGTTTGTGTGAGTGCACCCCGTGACGTTCGCACAATGATGAAATCACCTAAGGACGCCTATCTCCAAAGTGCCCCTGTGGCTAGGCTGTGCTGACTGTGTCCGCCACGGTGAGGGCCCGCCCTCTGACTGTGGGCCCTTGCTCAGGCCGCCTGCAGCTCACATCACAGCTTCAGCCTGGAAGGAAAAACTCCACGGAAGAAAGATGGACACCGGGGTTGGGTTAAGGTCCAAGTCTGCACGTTAAAGCCTATTTCAAAAAGACTTTCTTCAACGTTTTCTACACATCCTAGTTCACACCAGCTTTTATGAATGTTCTTAGAGATATGTGTACATGACTAAAATAACCCTTATTTCTTGCCCAGTGAAAAAATCTTGCCCCAAAACACACTTGTAATATTGACAAACTGAGATTCATACTTTGCCACTGATCTAGGAAACTGTAGACAGACTTTCAAAGCAAACGACCTTTTAATATTCAAAAGCATGGCCGTAAATCATTAAACCAAAGTAACTACTACACCCTCCACAATTTCAGTGAGTTCATCTGTGTAATTTGGATGGTCACTCACCTCCACTGTACACAAAGGCAAGGCTGTCTCTTGCCCAGATCAAAGGCATCAGACACCAGAGGCGTCTCCTTAAAAAGAAAACAAGACTTTCACGTAATCTTTAAAGACTCCGGTTGATAAACTTGGCAAGCCTTTCTTCTGTGCACACATGTGACACACACACACAGAGGGATGAATAGAATCTGTGCAGATGGCTGAAAACTTTCTGATCTCTGTCATGAATTGCAAAGGCACCTAGAAATCAATAGACCTCCTCAGAGTACGGCAGTGACTGTTTCCATGAGTTCATTGAAGTGTCCAAGTGGTCATGATTAATGGAGCTGAAGCCTCACCAGGAGGGAGAGGAATATGTCACTTTATCCTGGGAAATGCCTGCAAAATTCCACATCTGCTTAGTTGGACCTTCTTATAAGTTCAGTATTCACCAGAACAATTCTACTGTCAATGCTGAAATCTCAGTAAATATATAGGTCCATTTTCCCGCTTTATTCTATAGCCCAAGCCCTAGTACAGGCTAAGTAAGAAATAGTAATGAATGCATTCATTAAAGTTCTTGCTGTTGATCAGAATCCTGAAGGACTTCAAATTCACATGCTGCATACAAGAATCCCTTTCCTGTACCACAAAACAAAAGTGTAAAACATTGGCTGGCACTCTAGTAACCTTAGAATAATGCAAGATTATTTTAAATAAATTCCTACTGTCTTCTTACCACTTATTTAGTTGACAAAGGATTTCTTGCTTTTGATATTCTGATAAATTGAGAAAATCTATTAATTTATTAATTCAATAAGTTTTTTAATACATTCTTTATTGTAGATTATGCTAAGCCCTGAGAAAATAAATATAAAATCTAGCTTCTACCCTTAAAATAATATGGTTTAGTAGTTGCTGTAGAGAAGTAGACCAGCAATTATGGTAAGATGGTGGGATAAGTGGCCAGGACAAATGCTTTGAGTGGCGCAGGGGCTGCAGAGGGAGAGGCCACCCTGGGGGTGGGGAGCAGTGCTCTCTCTCTGCCATTGTTTAGAATTGCCAGAGGAGGGTGATACTAGAAAGCAGATGAACCTCGAGTTGGTTTTCGTTTTTAATCATTGTTTTTTTAATTCTCTGCAAACAACGTACCCCTTAATGCCCCCAACACTCCTAGGCCACACTCCTCCTGGCAGAGGCCAGGGTGAGGCATCTCAGGGGTCCGGGGAGAGGAACACGGACTTGAGCCCCGGCTCTGGGCCAACCTCTCAGAGAGCTAACAGGGATGCCCGGGCAGCTGAGCCCCAGTTGAGATCCTGCATTTCTGGCCATTATTTGAACATTAATCTTAATGTGATGTGGTTTGAGGCCAGGCTGATAAGACCCAGGGACAGTCAGTTAGAAGGTAATGTGACAGAGATGCCACATGGTTCAGAGGGGCACAGAAGAGAGAGGGTGCCCCCCTACATGGGTGGAGGATCTGTATAGATGCCAGGGAGGAGTGAGGTGGAGGTGACCAGTGGGCAGGATGGGAGGCTGGGTCACAGCATGGAGCCGCTGAGGGCCAGGGACACCTGTTGGCACAGAGGGAGCTTGAAGCAGACTGAAAGGGAATGGGAGATGGAGAAGTGGACAAAGGGCCTTTGTACCGTCCTGAGGAACAGGATGAAAATGAGGACTGTACCTTATGCTTCTCTGCCCTAGTGTCTCCCTCTTCAGATTTCAAGCAGGATTCCTAACATATCAAGAAGCATTTCACAATCTTCCTAATAAATCCACACCACTGAAGAGAATTAAGCAGGTGAGTCTGTCAGGTTACAAACCTTCCTCTGGCTAGACCCAGAGACTGGCTGACAAGGAGAGAGGGTGGGGACAGGGGATTAGGGAACAGGGAGGCCATAGAAACAAAAGGCCATGGGAACAGGGGGTCTTTGTTGACAGGGAAGTCATGGGGACAGGACGCCATGGTGACCAGGGGCCATGGGGACAGGAGGCCATAGTGACCAGGGGCCACAGGGACAGGAAGTCATGGGGAAAGGAGGCCATGGGGACAAGGACATCAGGCACAGGAGGCTGTGGTGACCAGGGGCCACGGGGACAGTAGGTCATAGGAAAGGAGGTCATGGGGACAGGAGGCCATGAGGACGAGGGGTCATGGGGACATGGCTCATGTCTGGTGCAGACCAGAGGGGTGCTGATTGAATTGTGTTTACTGGAGATAAGCTGTGGGATCCGTATCTGTTGAGATGGTTGGGCATGAGAGTGAGGGAGGACTCTAGGCTGCCCCCAGTTTCTAGCAGGAATGATTTGGACGCAGTTCAGAGGGACAGCAACCAGAAGAGGATGAGGATTCTGCAGGAAGCGGATAGAGTGACCTGGAGCATGTTGAGTTTGGTGTCAGAGGAGATTGCGCTGCAATTGTCTGCGGAAAGGCTCAGCAAATGTTAGAAGCTGGTGCACAAGCAAAAAGCAATGGGGCGGTCCCACTGCAAGATGTGCCATGTGACAGAGAAAAAGTGCTGGGACAGGACTCTTGGAAGCACAACCCTGAGGGGCAGCTGTGAGGCCGCCAATCTATGGGGGAAACAGAAAGGCCTGGGGTGGGAGAGGTGGCAGGAGAGCCTGGAGCTCAGAAGCCAGATAATTTCAAGGAGCAAATGCCCACTGCAGCACAGAACGATAGAAATAAAATGCAAGTCGCCAATGTTCCAGTGGCCACCCTAAAAAGAAAACCAAAACATGAAATCCATTTTAATAATATATTTTGTTCAACCCAATATAGCCAAAATGCTGTGATTTCAAAATGTAATGAAGATCTTAAAGATCAAGATATTTTACATTCTTTTTTTGGAACCAAATCTTGGAAACCCGGTATCACATTTTACACTTATAGCACATCTCAATCCAGACACCGAATTTTCATCAGAAATGCTTGATCTGTATTTAGAGTTTATACAATTTACAGTTGAAAAACTACAATCACAGATGCAAGTGGTTCCAATTGTACTTAAAAGTTTTCAATAACTGAATAAAGTATCTGTTTTAAGTGTAAAATAATTAAAATTCTGTTCATTGTACAAATGTACAAATTCCTACACTTGTAGTGTTCTGTAGCCCTCTGCACAGCTGGACACGCTACTGAACAGGGCAGTTCCACAGCCTCAAATGAGGCCTCTGGGCTTGACCATGGTGGGATGCCAGGGTCTAGAGCGCTGATGGGGGCACAGCCTGACAGTGGGGGGGTTACAGGTTGAGGGGAAGTGGAGAAAATGTCAATGATGTAAATTTCCTGGATATTTGGATATTGACTTTGTAACGAAAGAGATAATAAGGTAGCCACAGGGGACCCCGAATCACAGGAGGTTTATTTTTTTCTAAGACAGGAGAGTGAGACAGAGATTGAAATACAGGTTAATGACTGATGCAGCCTTTGGGGCCTTTATCTGTCTGAAAGCCCTGCTTAGACCAGCATGTGATCATGACGGTGATAACAAGAAAGTTCTGAGTGCTTTCTGTGCATTGCCTATCCTTACTTTATGTGTTGCCTCATTTAATCAACATGTAGCCGTGGAAGGGTAGGCTTTGCTTTTAGAAGAAAAGTAGAGACTGGAGAGATCACTGTGCAGTCACGACTGGACGGACACATCACCCAGTCAGAGCGTAAGCCCTGAGGAGGGCTTGGATGCTAGCGCTGGGGTCCTGGGAGTGACAGGAAAGCCACCCCAGTGATGTTTGCACTGCAGCTTCGCTTTCGATTTATCATGTGCATAGCCGATATGACGCAGCTTCTGACACAGGAGCAACGCGGGAGCACAGGAGGAAGGGGGGAGTCACACCCCCGGGGAGGGATTCCAGCACCTCGAAGGGTGTCACCTGAGAGGAGCATTTGAAGACCATCGCTTCACAGTAGGGGTGAGGAATCACCTCTACAATCCTTTTATTTGTCCACCATGACCAAGTCCCGTGCAAAATCCCATGACAGACCTTCTGGTGGATGACTAGAAATCATAAGGAAAGCCTGCTTCCAAACCAACCCTGCAGGGAAACAGCTGCTCACACATGCAGAAAACATGTCTAACCCACTTCAAAGACTCTGTGCATGTCTAACCACCAAAAGGAAAGAATTCTGAAAGGAAAGCCATAAATAAGTTTTTGGGGGAGGGACAGGTTCAGCATTTTTGATCACTCTGTTGAAAGGCAGAGCTTTCTGCCCCCTTTTTTCTTTTGCTGATCTGGAGCCAATAAAGCTATTGACATAATTTTTTTTTAAGCTGAGTCCTAGAAATGTGTTAGAAAAAACAGTTTGTCCATCTGGAATAGCAATTTTGGTACATGAGAGACAGTGACTTCACCTGACTTGGAGAATTCCACTGCCAGCCAGTTCCCAAAGATTCTGCAAGAGAAGAGGTGCTGGAGGAGGAGCTGGGTCATAGCGCCAGTTACCCAAGGAGGACCCCAGGTGAAAAAGATTGATCCAAGGCTCACTGCTTCATAGGATCAGATTGGTTCATTCTCTTTTTTTTTTTTTTCTTTTTTTTTGAGAGAGAGTCTCACTGTGTCACCCAGCCTGGAGTGCAGTGGTGTGATCTCGGCTCACTGCAACCTCTGCCTCCTGGGTTCAAACGATTCTCCTGCCTCAGCCTCCCAAGTAGCTGGGATTACAGGCACCCACGACACCTGGCTAATCTTTGTATTTTTTTTAGTAGAGATGGGATTTCACCATGTTGATCAGGCTGGTCTCGGACTCCTGACCTCAAGAGATCCACCCACCTCGGCCTCCCAGAGTGCTGGGTGTGAGCCACCACGCATTGAAAGTGATGGCAAAAACCTGATTACTTTTGCACCAACCTAATACCATGCACTTGCCTGGTATCAAGCGAAGTTCTGAATGCTTTATATATTTTCCTATTTAAATTCCTTTAAACTTCATAGCTACCCTTGCAGATAAGGAAACTGAGTCCCAGAAAGGTAAAGTAACTTGCCAAATGTCATATAGCTAGTAAGGTGCAGAGCCAGAATTTGAACCTAGGCTCTGAGTCGGCCAAAGTACCTGCTAACCCCGTGTTTTATCTCAACTCAGATGTCCTCTGAGATTGTTCTTGTGTTTAAATCCCTGTGGGCCCAGTGAAAAAGGAACTGACACAATTATGGAAAAGTTGCTCAGATTTTCCAAGCTAAAATTTCACCCAGATTATCCTAATGTATATAAACCTACCATTTTAGAGGTCAGGACTTTACTAAAATAGGACTGGATATTTCCCTAACTTACATTTAAATAAAGTTTTTTCTGCTACCATTTCCAAAGACAGTACAGTGCGGTTTCTTGATCATGAGTCAGAGCTATCCCAGAGCATGAGGAAATAATGTGGTTTCTTTATTAGCTGGGCTCCTGATGAAGGTCCTAGCTGCTTCCAAGAGGAGCCAGGGGAAGAAGTGCACGTTGGCAACACCATAAAGTTTGTGAGTCCAGCAGAAGGCTGAGAGCAGTGGCAATGGGCCTGCGGGGACTTCAGGTGTTATCCACACCTGTGGTCAGGCACCTGTCGTCCTTGAAGAAATAAGTAACCTAACATGTCATTTACACCAGAGCAGGGGCCGTCGCAAAGAATGATGAAAGAAGCTAAACTTGAGCTTCGGAAAACTGAAGAGCCCACTGCAAAATCCCTCTCTTTGGATCAGTCAGCTTTCTGAACTCCAGATGGCAAATCCCATTAAATAAACACACCAGAAAGCCTGGAAAAGTCTAGAGCTACATCACATGTCAGAGTAAGTGACACCCACCTCCTGCTTGATGTCCAGAAGCTGCAGAACTGAGCCAGCCTAACACCTAGGAGTCCAAAAGGAAAGAACCAGCTCCTGCTCCCGGATAACAGTCGCCTGGACCTGAGGTCTTCCCCACTAGTGAGAAACCTGACAGGGACCCCAGGCTGGGCTGCTGGGGTTTGAGATTGATAGCAAATCCCAAATGTGCCTGCTTCTTAGAGTTCTGTGCACTTCTCAGCTTCTTTGTAACCATAGCCAGTTCCGAGTCATGTCCTTGTTCCTGGAGCTTTCGTCCAAAGTCCCAGCTATAGGAGGATGGAAATCTTGAAACTTGCTGAGATGCCTCCTTGAGTTTTGTGGGGGGCAACCCAGCTTGCAATGGCAGGACTATAAAAATGAGGTAGAGAAAGGAAGTGGTATTTATCAAGTACATACTATGAGCCAAGTTTTTTTCATACATGATCCCATTTAATCGTTAAAACCTTACAAGGCAGTGTTATTATCCCTGTGTACAGATTAGGAACAAAAAACAGAAAAAAGCAGCACAGCTTCAAGCTGTCAAGTGGTAACCTGAACCCAGCCTGGTTGACTCCCAAGCCTGACTCCAAAAACTGTTGGTATCATTGATAGCAAATCCTAGAACCTGAGAGCTGGGAGAGGTGTCAGAGATGGGGTGACCCAACCCTTCAAACTCAGGGGGAAGAAACAGCATCCCAAGAGCTAAAGCCACGTGTCCAAAGCCACAGTGACATTTGTTCACCGTGTTAGCATGCTGCTGTGAAAGCTGGTAAATTAAAACATCGCGCGTATATTGGTCACAGTTTCCGTGGGTCAGAAGTCCAGCCACAGGGTGGCTCAGTCGGCTGTTTGCTTAGGGTCCCACAAGGTCAAAATCAAGGTGTTGGCAGGGCTGTGTCCCTTTCTGGAGGCTCCAGGAAGGATTCCACTTCCAAGTTCATTTATGTTGCTGGGAGAATTCACATCCTTATAGCTACAGGGTGTAAGTCCCAATTTCTCCACTGGTTCAAGGCCTTTTCAGCTCCTTGGAGCCACCTGCATTCCTGGACTCAGTGCCCCTCCCTCTGCAAGCCCCCAACAGCCCATGGAGCCTTCTCACCTTTCCATCCCTCCCACCTCTCCTTCAGCCCCACCTCTCAGACTCCAGTGAAGAGAGTTCTTTGCTTTTGGGGGCACATGTGATTTAGCTGGGCCTGCCCAGATAATTCAAGATAATCTCTCTATTGTAAGGTCCATACCTTTCATCACATCTGTAAAGTCCTCTTCCCATGCGACGGAACACAGTCACAGTTTCCAGGGGTGAGGGACCGAACATCTTTGGGGGACCATTCTGCTGCCCACATGGTAGCTTTAACCAAAGCTAGAGAGGGTTATAAAAGCAGAATGAAAGTGTTAAGCCACACAAATCAGGCACGGCCTGTGTCAGGAATCTCACAGCTTCCAGCTAGAGGCTGTATCAGCCACGGGGACATTTTTTTCCTATTCCCCGCCACTCTTGCAGAGCAAGGGAGAACCATGGCCCACTTGGCTTTTCTGGATGCTCCAGGCCTGTTTTGGGAGCATGCCTGAGCCCTTTTGTGAGGACGTCTGCGGATCCTCAGAACATCAACAGACGGATGTGCAAAAGTAAATACCAAAAGCTTATTGCAAAATATTCATTCATATGTTAATTTATTCAGTTATTCAGTAAACATTTATGGAGAGCCTACTGCAAGCAGGCAATGTGAAAAAGGTCTGTGGATGTGCAACAACTCTGAATTATTCATAAGGCAGCTTCCTTGCCTGGTATGAATAACTGAATTGACCACATTTGGGCCTTCGCAACAATCAGCATTCACACGGTCCGTTTACACTGCAGATCCCTCCAGGGCAGGGCTGGGGCTGGTGGCAAAGTGGCCAGCCTTGCTTCTCAGGTGGATGGAGGTCGGTACTAGAGATGACCCGCCTCTACAAACAAGGGTCAGGGGACCTGCAGTTGTTGTTATCATGCATTCAGGGCCCCGTGCCCTGTCGCCGTCAAAGCAGGGGAGTCTCATGAAAACAATTGTCAAGCATGACACGTGCCAGGCTCCCTCGGCGAGGCCAGCAAGGATGTTCTTCTTGGGGCAAATGTAGTGGACCCTCAGTTCCTACCCCACCAGAGCTCTTGGCTTCCATAGTTCAGAGCCAGGCAGCACCTTCAGAGCATCGGCTCCTCTCCAGACCGACTGACATGCAAAAATCTGAAATGATCCCAACAACAGCTGATGGAGTGTTCGCTTTTCAAAAAGACCCGGCATTCACTAGCAAGCATCTTCAAATAGCAGGCTTTCTTTCAATGTGGGTCCATCATTTAGTGACCGATTCAGACATTTGTTTTAAGACCGAGTTGCTCTGTCTTCAGGCTGACTCTCAGGCTGGAGTGCAGTGCGTCATCTTGACTCACTGCAACCTCCACCTCTTGGGTTCAAGCAATTCTCCTGCCTCAGCCTCCCAAGCAGCTGGAACTACAAGTGCACACCACTCTGCCCAGCTAATTTTTTTGTATTTTTAATAGAGACGGGGTTTCACCACCTTGTCCAGGCTAGTCTCCAACTCCTGACCTCAAACAATCCACCCGCCTCGGCCTCCCAAAGTTCTGGGATTTGATTCAGACTTTTAAAACTGAAAGAGGCCTTGCAGTCCAAACTTTTTCCTTTAAAACAAGAAGAACAGGCCTCAAAGAGGCAGTGGGTCTCGCCCAGGATCACAGCCAGCTGGTGCCAGCAGGACTAGAACTCAGAACCTCTGAGCACCGCCCTCTCCCATCTCTCCACCCTGCCTCCCACAGCAATGCTTACAGAACACAGTTTATAAAAGGATAAGCACATGCATCGGGTGTAGCACATCCCGAGCTACGGCCAATACACCCATCACTTCACACAGCACGAGGACGCTGGCTGAGAGCTGAAGAATGGGGTTCTCATCCAATTCTACACTGCAAATTATGTGACCTCAGGTAAATTGTTCAGCTTCTCTGGATCTCATTTCCCTCATATGTGAAATGAGCCTTGACCAACTGGCATTTAAAGCCCTTCCCATCTCCAGTATCCATGACTCAATGTAGGAGGCCATGCGGGGTTAGCCACATCCAGGAGTACAGCAGAAATGTGGAAGGGTTTGGCCTGAGAGATGCTGCTTTGATGTGTGTGGTGCAAGGCATGAGGCTGGAGTGGGGTCTGCAGAGTTGGAGTACAGGAGCACTGGCAGGTGAGGAAACCCCCTTCCCAATCTCCAGAGGCTCGCTGTGAGAGGCAGAGAGCTGGCAGGCTAGGCGGATCAGATCGAATTGAATCTTGCAGGAAGCAAGGCCTACCCATGCCTCTCACCCCTCCCACTCTGCAGAAATCACCATCCCAGTGGCTTCTGCAAATGGGACACTGCAAGGCCTCTCCAGTCACCACTATCCCCTGTTAGCAATGCCTTCCATCCTAGCCAAGAGGGAACGAGGAGGGTGACTGTGTTCTGAGCCATTGCACTTATTTTTTTTTACCTGAGGCAAAAGGCAAGGAGAGCAGAGAGCTGCCTGGAGTCCAGCGGGCCTCAGCTCTGCTTTCCTGGAAGCACCATTCTCCCTCCTCAGCCCTCTCCATGACAGAGAGAGCACTGGATGTGCCAGGAGGGCTCTGCACTTGACCTTCACCTCCACCTCAGGAGAAAGAGAAGACAGATATGATTCACATTTTATAAATGAGGAAACAGAGGCTCTGCAAAGTGACCTTGCAGTCCTGCACGCCATCACAGGACACAGTTAGGAGGGTGGCACAGGCTGCCCTGTGAGAAGACCGTGTGAGGTGTAGAGGCGGCTTCCACAAATGGCAGAGGACCCCAGCAAGGATGGTAGGAAGACACTCTGCGCCCAGCACTGTGCACAGTGCACAGTGAGAAAACGCCGACAACTCAGTGAGAAAAGCACGTCCAAGACTTGCAAGGCTGACAGAGGAAGGAATGAAGCCCTAGCTGGCTGAAGCCGCACCATGGGCCCGTCAGTTCAGAGAAGCTCAGGAAGGGAGAAAGCCGGTAAGGGCTCCGTGGCCCCACTTCCCATCTCACTCACCATCGCAACACCGTTTGCTTGGCAAAAATAGGTGTGTTCGATCTCAAGATAATAATAAATGTTGTCCAAAGACAGGAAAAAGGAGCCAAACCCCAGATGTTTTCATTCTGTGGGGCAATATTATGGTTTCCACTTTCACATCTGCCCTCTGTGTAGAAAAACAGAGCAGGGAAGAGGGTGCAGACAGGACTTCTCGCTCTCATTTCTTTCCAGCTACTATTGTGGCTTTTATCCTCCATGGTAGACTTGAAATTCCACCAGCACAGGTGGTTACTCTGATCTCTCCCAGCAAGAGTTAAGCACATAAAAAGGAAACCACCTCTGAAAAGCAGCAAAACTCTCGAGTTAAGAACCAAAATATTTAGAAAGGCAACCTCTCAAAAAATGTTTTAAGCATATTCAACACATGGAAATTCCCATGTCAAGAACAAAGGTGCTCAGCCCAGTGAGAATGTAGAGATTAGCAGGGAACGGGAAGGGGGCCGGTGCTCAGGAGGGAAACAGCTCCGAGACACTCCTGTGCCCGCCTAGTGGAGTCACCAGGGGCTCGGGGCATGCCTGGGTCTTCATCGTGTCCTAACGACACCCAGAATCGAGGTTTCCCGGTGCAATGTGACGGTGTAGCTCTGAGCATAAGCACAGGCCTGCTGCACAGGTCACATTTGGAGGAACCCAGGGAAGGAGCCCCCTCCCAGGGGAACTGGGTAAGGATGGGAGGCACCTGTTTGCAGGTTATCTGGCCCTGGCCCATTATTTTACCGAGAAGGGAGTGAATAGCCTGAGATCACCGTGGGGCTTGGTGACAGGGTGGGGACCAGGACTCAGAGCTTTGCACTCCTGGTCCAGAGATGCATCTGCAACTGTCAGCAGAAAAGCTGATGCTCTGCCACTTCCGCTGCAGACCCGGGAGGTTTTCCTCTGTCTCCCCACCATTTCCTCCGCGGATGCCCCCTGGCTTCTGTTCTCTCCTCTCTCCACCCGCTCTGCTTCACGTCCGTGGCCTGGGGACAGCTATTTCTGTGGCCTGTGCTAGGCAGGGTGAGCGTGATGTGGGCAGGAGGAGTTATGTAGGGAGCTTTAAAGGAAGAGAGGGGCTGTGAGGAAGAGAGGGCTGATTCCACAGCGTTTGATTAACTGCTGGTCATGCAGTTCCCCACTCAGAGCTGCCTCCAGTGGGCCGTCCCTCCCTGCACAAGGTCATCACTCCCAGAAATGCCATGTCCCTCCCAGGACATCCAGGCTCTGAAGGAGGCCGCCTGTGTGCTCCCTTCCTTGGGGACTCCAGGTGAGCGGTTTGCCCCATGGAGACACAGCCTAGGCCTGGCAGAGGCATCCTGCAGGTGGACCAGCTGGGGTGAGGGCTGCGGAGGCTGCACCTCCCACTTGGATTGTCTCACTCGGTAACTCATGAGGCAGGATTTTTATTTCTTTTTTTTTTTACTGCTCACTGGATTCTAACAAAAACTAGGGAGGAATGACAGTTTTATCAGCATGCAGCTGGAATGTCTGATTGTCAGTTTTAAAAGTCAACACCTATTTACGAGGTGAGGTTTAACCTCTATGGAATTTGTACAGTGTATGGATTTGTAATCCTTGATCCTCAGAAAATACGAATGTCTGTGTGACTTTAGACTACATAGGCAGATGCCATCTTTTTGATCATCTGGACGTCCATTTAGACAAACTTGAGTGAGTGACTGAGTGAATAAAGTATTTCCAGTTCTGTTTATTTTAATCCACTCTAATCCTAGCTTTTTAGAGGATATTACATAAAATTATCTCAAATCATGTCAAAATGAAATTAACTTCAAATCTAATTTTAAAAATAAATGTGATAGAACTTTTTATTGGTAGCAATCCATAAAATCGACTATGTTAATGGAGTATGTATGTTCATGTCTAACTGCGTATTCTCATCTTTGCGGCTACTTGGTTGAAACTGGGGACCGTATCTTTATGTCTACAAACTACTCAGAGGTATGGAGAATAAGAATGAGCCACTGCCTAATGAGTGAACTTCCCTGAGCATCTCCTGGGTAAGACAGGGCTTTCCAAACGACATCCAGGGACACTTCCATTCCGAAAAGCACTTCCTGCTGTCCGCTGCAGAGACAGGACTCTTTCCTCAGCAGCCTGGCTCTGGAGACAGAGTTCCACGGGATGTCAATATGTTTTACTTTAAAAATATTTTAAATATAAGAAAAGTTCTACAGACAAATAAGTTCGGAGAATGCTTGATTCAACAAAGGATATCAGCTTTGTTTACATAAATTGACATACTACCTGGTCAACTCCCATCCCCTCGTGATGTCACTTTCAAGAACCTCTGGGTAAACTGAGTTATAGCTCATCTGGCTACAGCTTGGCTGACAGCAGAGCCCCAGATTATCCAAAGCAGTCTTTCCTATGCCAAGGGAGAGGTCGGCTTTGGAATGCAACCTGAGACATGCAGATGTCTGAAACCTCTGCGGCATGATCATTCTCTCTTCCTTTTCCTCCTCCTCCTTCTCTCTCTCTGTCTTTTCACCCCAATCACGAATCCCAACAGCTTACCCCCTTGGCCTCTCTCTTAGCAACTGAGCATCTAAGTAAACAGTGTGGTTGCAGCAACTGCAGATAAACCAAAACCTAGGTGCTCCATGCACAGAAGCATAGAACAATGAAGCAGAGATTTAATCTTGGTTGTAGAGGTTAAGAAATTAAAAGAAAGCTAATTTGCTCACATCAACATTTAGTCAGGGATTATTGCTCTGTGAAGGTGGTGAGAGTGTGTGGGTGTGTGTGCCTGTGTGTGTGTGTGTCTGTGTGTGTTACATATGCAAGCTGCATTAAGATGATTTCAATCATTCTAATAAAAACTGACAAGACCAATTGGCTAGTTTGGTGTCTCCCAACTTCCCACTGCCTGGCTGTCTTAGTCCAATTCCCACAACCCAAACACCTCCCCCAGGTCCACCTCCAACATCAAGGATCAGATCTCAATATGAGGTTTTAGGGGTCAAAGATTCAAACTACAGCACTGGCATCCCATCTAGCACCTATGTCCATCTGAGGCTGAATGATCCAGCTGTCATGTGGGTTAACTCCCCAAGCCCCTTGTGTGGCCCTCTTCCTAGTGTACAGGTGCTAGACTCTGGAGCAGTGCCCATGGTGCAGAAGTGCAACCCCCAGCCCCAGGTGTTTGCCCCCCCCCCCCCCCAGCTGGCATCTGAGCAGGAGAGGAATCTGAGGCAGGAGGCCTGGTAACTCGGTTTGGAGGTCAGTCTGTCCCCAGGGCTTCTCTCTGGCACACAAGTCTGACATATCAGACCCTCCTCTGGACACGCTGGACAGTTTTTCCATTTGCACTGTTGGTTTTGTTCCCCTTTTTGTGTGCACAATGATAGGCTATCATTTCAGAGCCTGCCAGTGCAGGACAGGGTGGGGTCTCTTGAACTGTTTTATCTGTTTCTATTGTGAGCCTCCCCGGCTCCCACCCTCTGCCCATTGCTTAGTGCCAAGCACCCCAGGAAGACCAACCCAGGGCTTCACAGAATGGGTCCGCACCTCGATGCCAGAGCCCTGCGATGACTTCGTGCTTTGGAAGACAGCCACATAAAGCGTAAACCCAAAAACAACAGATGACACTTCAGGAGCTGGCCTTGCCGAGGCCTGTGCAGCTTCCCGCAAGGTGCTCAACTCACGGGCTTGCCTGCTACTCCGAGGAAGGGGCACTGAGCAAGTGCTGCTGCAAGAATTGCCTGGCATCCCCGCCCCCGTCATTCATTCATTCACTCATGTATTCATCCGCTCAACACAAAACATCCTCTAGATGTTTCCGTATAGCAGATCATAGAGGGACAGACGGGGGTAGGTGAGGAGGAAGGGTGATGCTGGAGGAGTACTAAAACTTTAGACTAGGAAAACGTGCTCTCCCTCTCCTTGTCCCCCATCCCGTGAGAGCATTAGGACAAATACTTAATGCATTCGGGGCCTAAAACCTAGATGACAGGTTGACAGGTGCAGCAAACCACCGTGGTACATCTACACCCATGTAACAAACCTGCACATTCTGCACATGTATCCCAGAACTTAAAGTAAAACAAAAAAGTTTTAAATAGTAAAAAACGAATGCAGTCCACTCCCACGAACAAGGAAGCGTTTTAAGAGCAGTACAACATAAAGATGTATCAGTAAGAACACTGTTACTACAACAACAAAAAGATAGAAGGCCAAGAGTCTAAACTTCCCACAGTAAGGGATTGGCTGAACGAGACACAGTAAGCATGTGTGCACCGTATAGCCGAGAAAATGAACGAGTATAGTTCAGTGTGCAAGGACAGCAAAGACCCCAAAGGAGCATCAGGAAGCAAAAAGACAAATGGACACTGAAATCAGCCCACTCTTCTTTAACAAAAACAAATACAGATTCAAGTCTACGCTTTCAAATGCAGTGAAAATTTCTGGACGGATAAACAAGAAACAGTTCACATTCTTTAAAGAATTGAAAGGAAAAAAAAAAACTCTTGACCTGGAAATCTATACCCAGAAAAAAAAATCTCTCAACAATGAAGGCAAAATAAAACCTTTTTCGGACATATAAAAGCTGAAGGAATTCACCTCCAGCAGAGTTGCACGACAAAAAGTGTTTAAGGAAATTCTTTAGGCAGAGGAAAATTATACCAGGTGGAAATCTAGATCTACACAAAGAAATGAAGAGCACCCAGAATAGAAAATAATATAATGCTCCGATACCCATTTTGTAAATCATTTTTCCTACAGAAACTCACATTTGCCTCTGCCTTTTCTTCTTCCTGTATCCCAAAGTCAACAGATGGCTCATGCTGAAGTTTAAGGAATTCAGTAAAAATATTAGTCCCAATGTTAATATTACTTGAATAGTCACAAATCTCAACACTCATTAAGTCAGAGGCAGTTACTCATTAAATGTAGGAGGAAGGATGGAAGGAAAAAAGAGAGGGAGAGAGAAAGGGAAAGAGGAAAGAAGAAAAGAAAGAGGAAGACAGGAGAGCAGGGAAGGAAGGAGAGAGGGAGGAGAGGGGAGGGAGGGAGGAAGGAAGGGAGGAGGGAGGGAGGAAGGAAGGGAGGCGAGGGAGGAAGGGGGAGGGAGGAAGGTGAGGGGAGGAAGGAAGGAACGATGAAGGAAGGAAGGAAGGAAGGGAAGGAAGGAAGGAAGGAAGGAAGGAAATTTTTATTTCTCATCTTTTGCTGCAACATTTCCCTTTCCCTTGCATAAACCGCTGCCTCCCTGCCCCGCTCTGAAGAGTGCTCATCCAGCCATCATCTCCTGGGACCGTGGGAGAAAGTAAGAATGAGGCTTTACATTCTGGCTTTCCAAGGCTGTGGCCTCCATTCTAAGGACTTACAGGATATTGAACCAACCACCCCCAAAAGGGAGCACTTTGTTCAATAACTGCAAGACCAAACAGCAAGTCTCTAAAGCCCACAGAAACATTTCTACACCCTGCACAGGGCTTACACCCTGCACTGGGCTTGCAGTGATGACAGGCTCAGTGCATTCCTCCCAGGCTTCCTTGAAATTAAATCATGTGCAGCATATTTACATTCTGCCCCCAAATCTTGCCGCAGGCCAAAGAACCCTGATCTAGCCTGACTGGAATGAGCCCTCATTAATACCCTGCATCCTCACAGTGGCACAGGGTCCCGGGAATGTGCCCTTCAGTAGGCTGAGCTACACACTGTCAAGACAGCCCAACAATCTCATGACAAATTAGTCCAAACAATTACCTAGCACTGTGTAAACAACACCAAAAAAAATATTCTGGCAGCGTTTTTTTTCACTTGTTACCGGTCAACATGCCCTGTGGATCTTAGGTTTTATCTTCACCATGCAAAAAGGATCCAAGACTGCAGTCAGCTCAGTCAAACAATTGTCCATGTTTGTATAGATGAAAAATAACCCTTGCCAGAACTTCTCACGCTTCAAGTTGCTGTGGTGAACAGATACTGATACAAAGTACAGTATCAGTGCAGATACCGATACAGATACAGATACAAAGACGGATGTCTAGAGAGTCTTAAAGATTGGTCTTTTGTCCCAGCGGGAGTGAGTCCTGTCCCCACTGGTGGCACGAGTCCCACTCTGACGTGTCTGGGAGCAGGTTATTAGGAGCCAGGTCATCATGGGTCTTGTGTGTGCTTGTGGCTGAGGAGGGACCCTCAGCAGGACAGAAGGGGCCCTTGGAGCTGACCTTCCTCAGGCCAAAATAAACAGGCTCTCTGTGGTCATTATTTTAATTAGATAATTTAATCGGTCTTGACATGCTTTCTATACACAGGCAAGAGCACGCCCAAACTGCTGCTGGGTCTGTGATATGGGAAAAGGTCTGATTTTTCCAGTGACTCCTGGATATAAAAATAAAGAAAAGGGGAGGAAGAGCTGTATTAATTCTTTTCCCTTCATGCAGTATCACTGAATTTTTTCCAGAGGTCTAATGAAGAAAACAATCCTCCAAACCAATTTTTTCAAGGAAGTTATTCATTTTTCCAAATCTTCCTAAAACACCATGATTGCAGAAGACCCTTTGTCCCACAGACTCCCCTGTGTGAAGGCTGGTCTCCATGAACTAGTTCAGCCCCAGTCTATGCTTTCTAGGGGGAGGGAGCAGGGAGAAGGGGAAAAGGGCTGAGAGAAGAGAGGGGAAGTGGGGAGCAGGGAGCACAAAGTCATGATGCTTTAGTGTTTAGAAAAACATAATTAAGTAAAAGAAAATACACATTTAAACAAGTTTCTGCTTCTTTTCCAAAGCAACAAAATACTCCTTTCGGCAAAGGGATTAGAGAAATGCAGGGTCCATGTTTAAATTCCAGGAAGACTTTGTTTCTGCTCATCCAAAATTTTTTTCTTTCCTGGAGGGTGGGCCCTAGACTTGGCTTCCCCAGAGGCAGTTTCGGGACATTTTGTAGGCCTGGCTCCCTCTCCCCCAGGCTGCTCCCAGATGTTCCCCAAAGGAGACATGCTGGTCACCAGCTTAACACTTCCTTCTTACTCTGGAAGCACGAGCTCAATTGTTCTTTACCCAGGCAACAAGAGCCCTGGACTCACATTTGCTTTCTTCCTGCTATAAACTTTTAAAATCCCTGTTACAAAATAAAGTCACCCCTACAAATCTGTATCAGTTATTCCCTCCTGATTCCTTCCTTCAGGGCAGCTCCCAGCAAATGAATGGCATCTCCATGGAAAAGGCTGTCCTCTTACAAAAAGGCCCCAGCAAACCAGAAGAGATTATGGAAAACCCCAAAGACACAGGTCTGGAAGAGAAAGAAGCAAGTCTCCTGTCTTTCTGTTCCTGATTAAGACCCACTGCCCTGTCCAGCTGCTGGCACGCAGCCCTAACCAGGCTGACGACACCCACCACATGAGGACAGTTCGATGCGGGGATTAAACTACAGACTATGACACTTGGCACTCAGTTTGCGGTGGGCTTTGTCCTGTGCTGGTCCTTGCTATTACTATTGTAGGTTTCACATTCATGTACTCTTCTCAATTAAGAAACATCCATGAAATCTCCTCCCATCTCATTTGCCTGCCGAAAGCCCACCCAAACAGAATGGTAACAAAGAGGGTGCTGTTCCCCTGTAAGGCACTCTCTAGGATTTGGCTTGGAAAAGTAAATTCAGTGTAGTGATACCTTCATCATTAAAACAAAACAAAACAAAAAAAAAGTCTACTCTTTTCTTCTTCAATCACATTATACCAGGATTTTGAGGTTCTATCAACCCACTTGGAAATGAGGAAATGGGGACAATGTAGCCTCATCCTTGCAAGCTGCTTTAACAGCAACAGCGAGGCTCCTACATGCAAGCGTCAGAAGCTCGCTGTCCACTGAACTCTGCTGCTTTCCCAAGAAGTTTAGTATCTCGAGGGAAACATCTCGGGGCGTGTCTGGGGGAAGTGAAGACAGCATCCAGAAAGCCCAGCCCCACACTTCAAAGCAGACTTCCCAACTCTGAAACGAACGAAGTTTCCTTCTTTCCCACGTCTCTGCCATGCTAAATATAAATCCATCTCAGTTTACATTATGCTGCCTCTAATTGAATCTCATTCTTCGTGTGTTTAATTCAGAAACAATAAGCCATCCTGAGTGGCTCGCCGGGAAGCTTGCCACCGCGGCCAGCCTCGGTTCCCAGCAAGCCTCCTGAGGGGACGAAGGGACGAGGGGACATGGCTGGCCCTGCCCACAAGGGCTCGCTGCACATCGCAGGGACACATCTGGGTTTAAAAGGTAAAGACACAAGGATGGTCCAGTTGTAGGAAACCCATCCACATAATGCCCACACTAAGGAGCCAAAGAGAAAGCTTAATACCCAGTAGGTGCTGAAGAGGGCTGACGAGCATTAACCCTTCATTCTTCATTGGCTGTAACCAAAACGTTGTAAGTAAAACAGGAGCCCATGGTACTTCCTCAGCACGACAAAATTCATCCCTCAGATCTAAAGCCAACATTAACTTGCCATCCATGGTGGAATTTCAGAGACACTTCATGGAAGGTCGGAAGCAAGATAAAGCTGTTGCTATCACCCCTGTTATTTATTATACTGGAAAATATAAAAAGGGAAAGAAGGGGGGAGTATAGGAAAATTGTCATTGTTTGTAGATGATATGATTATATACCAGGAAACCCAGGAGAATACACTGAAAACAAATGGAATTAGAATTTGGTAAGAATCTGGCTATAAATTCATTTCTAAAAATGTCACTAACTCTCAGAAGTCTTAGTTTATAAATCAGTATAGTTTTCTTTCATTCATTTGGCAAATACTAAGCACCTACTATGTGCCAGGTGGCATTTCTGGATGCTCCATATACAGCAGAGAAGAAAGACTGCAGACCAAGTGCGGGATTCAGAGACAGAGGAGGGACTGCTGATTTTGTAGGAATAACAGAGAAGTCCTTTCTGAAGATCTGACCTTATATGAAGTCCTGGTGAAGCGGAGACATCAGGCAGATACAGAAGGACATCGGGGCTGCTAGGTGGGCTTGGGAAACAGCTTGGGGGAAGGACAGGGCATCATCCAGAGATGAGGCCAGAGGTCACCAGGGATCCTTCAGGCTTGGGAGGCCACCAGGAAGGCCGAGGCTTTTACTCTTGAGAGGGTGTTCAGCAGAGGAAGCATGATCTGATGTTCCTTCATCAAAACGGCACAGGATACAGTGAGACACCACCTCACATTAGGAGAGCTACTATCAAAAGAAAGAAAATATCAAGTGTTGGTGAGGATTGCTTCTGTTGCTATTGCTTCTAGTGTCTTCATCATGAAACCTTTGCCTGAGGACAGGATTGTTAAGCTGTCCTTACAGTGCTATGAACCACTCCAGTTTGTGAGGTTTTGGCTCCATGATTGCAATGCTTAACTGATCCGTAGACAGGAGCCAGGCTGTGTCCTTAACTCAAGGTGGAAGCTCAGGTGAGAGCCAATCCTTTCCAGGGCCACCATCTCTGAGGTCACTGCTGGTTCAGATCATTGCAACATCTTCCAACTCAAAGCCAAGCCCAGAGTTTCTGTGACTCTCCGTTTTCCATCTGATGTGGTTTTTGAAAATACAACTAATCCTTAAAGAGCATCTCTTGTTTCAAACCACAGCTCAAGGCTCTTTTCCAGGAAGGAGAACAAGCCCTGCTCTGAACTTCCTCCTCCCTCTTTCATCTTAAGGACCAGTTAACTTAATTCACCACCCAACTGAGCCTCGGTGGAAGAACAGAGGAAATGGAAAGTCCTCAGAGAAAGACCTGCCTTATAGAACTGTCCATGTCACCCTCCTTCCCTCCCCCTTGCAGAGGTCCTGAGTCACAGGCTGTAAGCTGTCTCGTCCTGAATGCATCCCAGGCCAGGCTCAGGCCTCACTGCCCCCTACAAATGTTCTTGCCCATTCTAGCTCTGGACTTCTAAATTCTATGAAGGGAGGAGTAGCCGTTTCCAGTAAAAGGAGGAAATAAAAGCAACATTGGCTGATGGGCAGGGAACAGCTAAGAATGATCACCCTGAATCCTCACATATATCCGTCTTCAGGTATTTGCTCTGAAAAGACATATTTCCCCCATAAAGTGGTTCCACGCCATTTCTCACAGCACATGTGATGATTAATCAGATAATTCTCAACTTAAAGCCTTTGTGCACAGTCACAGGAAGTGACTTTTTCCAACGTTCTATTTGTATGCAGTGTAGTTCATAAAAGAGTTTAGGAAATGCCACCCCAAAATATACCACTCTGAGGGCACACTGAAATCACTCTTGGCAATTTCTTCAAACCAAGGGTACTTGGGGAATAGCAGATGCAGGAAGGGGCTTTCTCCAAGCTCCTTGTTTCTACCCAAAGACAGATCTTCCAAAGGAACTCAGATGTCATGAACCCCTCCCCAGGAACCCCATCCACCAGGCAAGAGGGAACTCAGAGCACAGCAGAGCAAACTGGAGGTTCACGCCACCCAGACAGACTTTGCCGCAGACAAAGGGTTAAAGTCATTTAACCTCCCCTAAGTTGTCTCCCTTCCCCTTCTTGCCCCCTATGAAGAGCATATATAAGCTTCTAGATCTCACGACAGGGAAAGTTTTCCCTCCCCTCCACTTACAAATGCAAAGCATTGTCCAGAGTTCTCAGCGGCCTAGTTGCAGCCACACCCAATCCTGCTGCACCAGCCAGCCTGAGCATCCTGCAGTCTCTTCATCAAGTGCCATGAGAGTTGAGCGAGCCCGAGAAGGCGGCAGGAAGTGTGAGGCTTAGGTGCCACCCAGAACTCAGAGACCTCCACCCACACAGCCCACCAACGCTGTCATCCACAATGAGTGCTGTATGACAGTGTGGCTACCATGTACTAAGCAACTGAAACGTGCCCTGCATTGCATGAGGCCCTTCACGGTAGCACATTTTACCCTCACAACAACTCTATGATGTAGATCCTTCTGCTTTTCAGATAATCTCCGAATGCTCCAATAGGATGCTGGTTGTGACACTATGGCACGGCAGGCATCCCACCTGGATCCCTGAATTGTGTCACTCCTGAGACCTAGGTATCTCTGGCCCCAGAGAACGGGCTGATGGAGTGGGTCTATCTAAGCCTAAGTAGTACAGGAAATAAGAGAAAACTCATCCTAAAGAACAAAAGAACCAACGTAAATATCTATGGCTAAAAGAAATGGGTCAGACTCACGATGGAAGATGACTCTGTGCACTGAGGACACTGCCAAGGGCCTTCCAGGCTTGCTGGCCCAGGCTGAGGCCCTGCTGATGCACACCTGGGGGAGGAAACAAACAATTGCAGAACTGCTCTCCTAAGACGCCCTTGGGCCATAAGCATGGCCACCGTGCGTCAGTGGACTGGCTCTGCGGGGCAGCATGCTGATGGTTCCCTGATAGCCACAGATGGGGCGTGACGGCGAGGTCGACACATCCACGGCCCTGAGCAGCAGGTGCTGTTAGGTATCAATGGCCTGTCCCAGAGCAGGATGACGTGGAAGAGAAGAGGCTCAGAATTCATTCAAAATCTTTGAGGCCAAGGGCCTGGGCCATGTATCTGAGATGTCCAGATGCTTTACTGAGTATTTTCTTTCACTTGCGTCATTTCACTGAGCCAGGACGGCTAGACACTGGGCTGCAGCAGACAAAGGACGCCAGACTCAAAGGCGTTCGGTGTCACCTGCCTCCCAGAGACAGGGTCTTCAGGTTCACTCTGTTCACCTGAGGGGTCCTTCCATGGCCCTTGTGGGCAAGTTCCCCAATAACTTGATTTTTTTTTTCTACTTACATTTTACTGTCACTCCCAGCAAAACTCAGTCTGGCTCAGTTCTCCAGGCTGTACACGTGGCCACGGTGGCCCCCAAGCTTCTCTGAGGCTCAACAGTAGCATTTCTCTGCTAGGCTTAGCCAACTAGGTATTTAGTTTCACCAAAATAACTCACTCATTTCTTTTTGTAGTAGCTTTAGGGGTACAAATAGTTTTGGGTTACACGGATTAATTGTATCCTGGTGAGGTCTGCACCTATCACCTGAGTAATAGATATTGTACCCGGTATGTAGTTTTTCAGCCTTCACCCCACTCTCTTCTCCCCAATTCTGAGTCACTAGTGTCCACTGTACCATTCTGTTTGTCTTTATGTTAGCATAGCTTAGCTCCCAGTTCTAAGTGAGAACAGGTAGTATTTGGTTTTCCATTCCTGAGTTACTTCACTTAGAATAACAGCCTCCGGTTCCATCCATGTTGCTGCAAAAGGCATTATTCCATTCTTTTATACTGCACATCTCTTTAGACAATGCCTTCCAAATTTCTCTTCAACATACAGCTCTGTTTTTCTTATGATTACAAAGATAACACATTCAAACAACACAGAAAAGAAGAAAAAGGAAAGTCAAGACCACCCGAAATCCCATTTGCTCATCATGAACTGTACAAATTGTGCAATACCAAACCAGTATTTCTGGTGTCTGCCACACTGATGGGCCCAAGGGGGCAGGTGCGATTTTGCCCCGGCTCTGCTAGCTCATCTCTGTGGAGCAACACATATGGGCTGCGTGTCCATGGGATGGGGACCAGGCAGGCGCGAGGAGCCATGGGGACTTCACTGCACTGGCTGTGCTGCTGTCTATGCTTTGACTTAGAATTGAGGCTTGCGCCTGCAAACCTTCTTTGGGCACATAGAATAAATAAGTAGCAAAGGGAAGGTATTATTGTGTGACCCTGACCGGCCTAATTCCCGGAGCCTGCTTCCTCCCCTGTGTCATTTCCCGTCCTCCCCGCATACCTACCTCTGCCCAGTCAAGACTGACCTTTGACAGTGATCACTCAGCTCCTGACAAACTTTCACTGAGACAGAATTGGCTTAGTATCTCCTAAACCAAAACGATTCTGCAGGAACAACAGGGTGTCAGCACTAAGCAGTGCGGTCCAGGCGGGGAAGTTCAGGGACTTGAATCCCAGGGCAAGCAGACCTGGCAGGAAATCACCCCTGACCAGGACCAGCGCGCTCAGGCTCAGGATCCCAGTCAGCAGAGCGATGAGGTCCCAGGAGCAGTTAAATGAAGCAAGGCTTTAGTGTGGCCTGTGAATTCTGTGTACTCTCCTAGAGAGTATGCTTTTACACACATGACTTCGCCACAATTCCCAGAGCCGGCGCCGGATGAATGGAAGGCAGGGAGGGTGGGCTCACGGAAAGGAGGGGCATCCTGATGCTGGGAAGGAGGTAGAGTCACCGCTGGTGATGTGGGGAGAGGCCTGGCCCTGCCACCACTCTGTGTGCTGCGGCCCTCCCGGAGTGAATGGGAAGATTAAAAGGCACATAGTCCTGGAGGAGACCTACACAGGACACAGCCAGCTGCTATCTTCCGGAAGGGGGTCACTTCTCGGGGGGGAGCCTTGCGGCTCCTAGGATTTGGCGGACTCAGAGTCGCAGATTAGTGCAGGGGAGGGCTACAAGGCGTGCGAGGGGGCGGTGAGTGTGGAGTCGCTGGGGCACTGCGTTTCCTGAGAAAGGCAGGAAAACCTGGGAAACGCTGACTCCTCCTCTCACCTTCCATATCAATTCCTTGTGAAATGCTGTCAGCTCCCCATCCCACTATAATGTGAATCCCTCTCTGCAGCCATTCTCTCTGCCCAGGCCACCATCCCCTCTCACCTGGGTTAAAGCACAGCCTCCTCCCTGGCCTCTGGCCTCCAGCCTTGTCGCTCTCCAATCCATTCTCCCTATTGCAGCCACAATCATTTATGTATTTATTTATTTATTTATTTATTTAATGCCATCTACCCTGTGAAATGCCACCAAAGTGGCTTCCCTTTGCTCTCAGGAGGACATGCAGACCCTGCAGCTTGTCCTACAAAGCCCTCACCACCCCTCCCCTACCTGCCCCTCCATTTCCACCCTCACCCTGTCCTGACTCACCTGCAATGCTCCTGCCCTGCGCCATGGCCCCAGCTCCTCCTAGCAGGCATCTGTCCCTCACCTCTAGCCCTCACACCAGCTACTCCTGTTCCCTTCTCCTAGACCACCTGTGATGGTTAATACCTAGTGTCAACTTGATTGGATTGAAGGAGGCAAAGTCCTGATGCTGGATGTGTCTTTGAGGGTGATGCCAAACGAGATTAACGTTTGAGTCAGTGGCCTGGAAAAGGCAGATCCACCCTCAATCTGGGTGGGCACCATCTAATCAGCTGCCTGTGCAGCCAGGATATAAAGCTGGCAGAAAAATGGGCAAGGCCAGACTGGCTTAGCCTTCCAGCCTACATCTTTCTCCCTGCTGGATGCTTCCTCCCCTCAAACCTCAAACATCAGACTCCGAGTTCAGTTTTGGAACTCGGACTGGCTTCTTTGCTCCTCAGCTTGCAGATGGCCCATTGTGGACCTTGTGACCAAGGCAGTCAATACTACTTGCTAAACTCCCATATATATATATATATGTGTGTATGTGTATACATATATGTGTATATGTGTATGTGTGTGTATATATATATCCTATTAGTTCTGTCCCTCTAGAGAATCCTGACTAATACACCATCTTTCTCGCTTTTCACCTTGCCTATTCTTGAAGGAGCTGAAAAGTCACTGACTGTTGCATTCCTTCTTGATCTCACCAGATTGGGTTATTTTCATCAAAGGGAGAGGTTCTCCATCCTGGCTGAAAAGGAAGGTCTCCTGGAGAGTTTCACTACCAATGCCCAGGCCCCATTCTCACCCAGAACAATTAAATCAGACTCCCTGGGGTGCTGGGGGTGGGTAGGCTGGCCAGACCAGGTGAGTCTAACAGAGAAGCCACGTTTGAAAACTACTGACCATGGGGTCAGTTACGCTATGCTCTGCTGCCCGAGCATCCATCCTGTACTTCCCATATCAGGGCACTTATTGTGAAATGACAGTGACTGGCATTGTCAGCGCCTCTTAACATCATAGTCATCATTGCATGCCATTCTTTTTTGTTTTTTAGAGACAGGATCCAGCCCTGTCACCCAGGCTGGAGTGCAGAAATCCGCTCATAGCTCAAGCTCCTGGACTCATGCGCTCCCACCTCAGCCTCCTGAGTAGCTGGGACTACAGGGGCACACCACTATGCCTGGTTAATTTTTTTTATTTTTATATTTTGTAGAAATGGGGTCTTGCTATTACCCAGGTTGGTCTCGAACTCCTGGCTTCAAGCAATCCTCCCACCTCAGCCTCCCAAAGCGCTGGGATTACAAGCATGAGCCACTGTACCTGGCCCCTTGCACGTTATTCTAATATCCATATGTCTCTATTTCCACATTTAAATTTTGGAGACAAAACCTCTCTTCTCTGTCAAGCTCCTTTCCAAAGGGTGGTTAATTTATAAAGGGATAACACCTGTTTGCTGCTTGGCCACTTAAGACACCAGGTGCTACATCTCCAGTCCCTTCTGTTGTTTTGACTCAGGAAACCAAGCCAACTAGTGAGGCTACGTGTTGGAATTGAGCTTGCTGGAGGCTTTTAAACTCCAGTTGCAGGTGCCAAAGCATATCTGCACAGAAAGGCTCTCTTAGCCGTGGTTTGGACAAAGAACTGTTCTCGTCATTGTTTATTATGAAGAGCTTGCAGAGATTCTTGTGGATTACTCAATAGTGCCTATGAATCTGACCTCTGTTGATGGCTGGGTGAAACTAGTGTCATTGTTTTTAGAGCACAGCTAATAACACTAGCTAGAATCACTCAGGGCCAGTTAATCAGAAGGAAGAGGCGATAACAGCATCTTTATGATATACAGTGATGTGATAAGATACAGACGTAATGAGAACTCTTTTCTTCTGGAAAAGATTAAAGACATAAAATCCTGGCTTGGGAAAAAAAGACTCTTTGTCCTGCCGGAAAAAAGTGACCAGATGTCTTGATTTAGACAGAAAAGGGCCTGATGTTTTAGGACCGATCCCCATCTGTGAGGGTTTCTTTTCTTTTGGTTATTTTCCTGTTTCCTGGGTTCATGAGGCACCACCAAAAATAATCTGAACTTTCCTTGGAGCTGCCTTCCTCCCCTGGAAAGCAGTGGGCCCACACAGAGACAGGAGCAATGGGCTCAGGGCACACTGGACCTTCCCAAGTGTGAAGAGGTGGCCCGGGGAGTGTGCACTGAGAGGCTTCCTCAGCCCCCATCAGATCATAGGGGTGGCACTGGCTGCTTGCTGAGAGCAAGTGGGACCTAGACCTAGCCACCGGGTGAGGACCATGGAAACACTTCTGATTTTCCTTCCATGAGTACCCACCAAGGGGACCCACGAACCATGGCATAACGATCAGAAGAAAACTCCAAAGCTTTGGAAGAGCTGTCCAGGAAGATGGGCGTTTGTACGTTTCCCACTGCTACACAGAGGAGAGCGCTGTGCTGGGTGTCTTTTCTCTTCTAAATTGAGTGGCCTCTGTGGGAGTGGGGTGAAGCTTAGCCAGGGGTGGACGAGTGTGAATCCGCCTCTAACTAACCAGTCATGTGGCCTGGAGCAAAGTAATTTCCCTTCTTCAGGCCTCTTGCTTCACCTGTGAACTTACAGGGCTGGCTGGAAGAATGGCCCTAAAGTCCTGACAATCAGGACTACAACCACTGTGGTTGGCACTGGCTCTCATGATTCCGCACAGAGCCCGGCACACAGCAGGCCTGCAATCAAAATCGTGGAATGAAATCCTGAATGCCTCCAGGAATGAAAGCGCCTCTGAAAGTCCCATTTGGTCCTCAATTTTGTGATCCTTACCAGATTTTTTTTAATCATTCAGCCTGCAAAATTTTCACTGAGCCCAGCCCTCAGTGACTTTGCTCACTGAGCAATGAATCCACGAGATCTGCCTAAAAGCTAAAACCTCTGTGGGAATTCCCATAGGAAACCACGAAAAAGTAAGGCAAAGGGAGAGATTAATCATGTTGAACAGCCTCTGATTTCTAGGCTCCAGTTAGCTGTGGGATGCTCTACATTTGAAAATATGATCTGAAACTCACTATTGCCAATTATCAGCTTTTTGCCTTTAGACAAGTTGCTTGAAACCTCTGAGCTTCTACTTAAACCCATCTGTAAGGTTGGATAACAATTGCATTGATCACATACACACACCCCTACACACACACACACACACACACAGTTGTTTTGATGATTAAATGGGAAAATATTTGTGAAAACATTTTACAGCAAAAAGTGCAATCATATGCCAGGCTTTGCTATTGTATAAGCCCGTGTTATCGCTAGGACCAGTGTAAGTGGAGGGATACTAAAGGCATTGACTGGTGCCACTTTAAAATCCAGCGAGACAGGCATCTTCAGAGCATGCCACTCAGTGCTGCCACTTTGGTGTTTTGAACATCAAACAAATCTTCTGGAATAACATTTTGATGTTTTTAGTATACACAAGTGAAGAACAGGTGGATTCACTTTCACTGCATATATACACCAGGACTGCAGAGGAACGTCCTGGGGAAGGAGTGTGAGATTTGGTAGAACCCCAAGGTTCTCAAAACAAATACAATAATTCAAGGAAAAGGAAAACTAATATTTAATGAGTGCATGATATTGGCCAGACGCTTTATACATATTATCTAATCGTCACAATAACCCCATGAGACATGGACAGTGTTTATAGACAAAGCAATTGAAGTTTAGAGAGGTGGAGTTTTTGCACATAGTCACAGGGAGGGCTAAAGCTAGGACTCGAACCCAAGTCTCGTAGAATCTAACGCCTCTGAATTCTCCTGTGCTCAGCACTGAATGGGGTTCCTGACTCTTGGGGTGTAAAAATGCTACCTTCCCTTGGAAAACATGAACTTTCCCCCTGTGCTTCCTGGATCGTAAAAGATCTGCACATTGATATGTTTTCTTAGTCCCTGCTGAGAATGGTCCATAAAACAGCCTCACTTTGAGAATCAATGCCAAAGACCACCGCATTAATACTGAGACAGAAATGCATTTCCAAGTGCATTTGCTTGCTTATTTAGTAAATATTTATGTGTCTTGGACACTTGGCCACATCTCAGCCACATCATGAAATACCATACTTGGGAGCTTTATGTTGGAGCAGAAGATCTTTGATAAACACTGGAAATCATCGTGTCATTCACTAGGACTTTCTGGCTTTGCTGGAAGCGTCTGGTGAATTCTCCCACCGCATTCCCAAGAGGGCACTAGCTCACTGCCTTCCCATAGGAGAGAGAGAGAGAGCACTCAGTCTCTTCTCCAGCCTTCCAGAGTCTTTCCAGCAACATGGACCCCACTCACCTGTCAAGGAAGCTTGATGAGGCCCTCGGTGGGGAAGGGCCTGGCAGAGCCTTCCATCAGGCGTAATGATGTGCTGGCCAGCACACAGGGAATGAGAGGCACCAAAGGGAATGGCCTTCTGCTACCTGATGATCCCAGGTCATCACGATGCCACAGGTCCACAGCCAGAGCTGCATGCACAATCTGTGTACAGGGCATTGGGGAGGATGAAAGTGAATGGACACTCCAGGTGACTATGTCCATCCATCCCCGATGGAATTTTCCACCACCCTCTACAAAGACAAGCGTGGGCTTGTTGGTGGACACAGCTTCAGTTGATGGTGCATGCCAGGACCACAGCGCACGGTGCTTGATTGACCCTCTTATGCCATCGTATCCTCTCTGCTGTCTGACACATACAAGTCTCAGAGATGCTTGATTACAAGAACTCACTATTAATCAGGCCAAAGATGGATTTCTGATCTCATAAGTGAAAAAAACCTCAAAGGGGAATGTTTTCTAAAGTTGATATTTCAGTTTTGCTTTGCAGAAAACACATTTATATTTAATAGCATTTTACAGCTTATAAGGTACTTTTATTTTTATTAGCCTCATGTACCATTATCACAACTCCTAAGGTAGTAGTCACCGCTATTCTCACTTGAAAGGTGTGAAAACTGGCTCTAAGAGAGGTTAAGATATTTGCCAGTGGTTGTCCACTTTGGTGCTAAGGTTGAAACTTAAACACAAATCTTCTGGCCAAAAAGTCTGCAATTTTTCTATACCACCTCTAGCTCTCTTTTGACATTTTGCTCATCCTATAGCCATTGGCTTCTTGTAGATAGGAATTACATCTTCTTTCTACTTATTACAGAGCCCAGTATTAACGCAAAACACAAAACACACAATATTTTCATACTGAGCTTGTAGTGAAGACTTTTACAAAATAATGGAGTAGATGAAATTAAATACTATTAAGGACCATCATGTGATTTCTGTTATTACCCTCCCATAATCTGCCTATGTCACTGTAATCGTCATGGGAACATGTTTTCCTTGTTTCCATATTATGAGTGTACATGTGTTATTTTTATTGGCCACATAATACTTTATTATATTCATGAACCATAACTTCAACCCATTTCTCCACTTGGTCCTTTCAAGTTATTTTTCCATTTTTTCCTTAAAATCAAGTTGTAATGTATCTGATTTAGGAAGCCCAAAGCTCGGGAAGTTCACCCCTGGGTATCACCTGTTGTGCCTCTTCTGACACGCCCAGTTGGCCAGGCAGGTGGAATTCTGGTGTGAACCTGAGCTACTTGTTAAAAATTAAAACTTCTGGCCGGGCGCGGTGGCTCAAGCCTGTAATCCCAGCACTTCGGGAGGCCGAGACGGGCGGATCACGAGGTCAGGAGATTGAGACCATCCTGGCTAACACAGTGAAACCCCATCTCTACTAAAAAATACAAAACAAAACTAGCCGGGCGAGGTGGCGGGCGCCTGTAGTCCCAGCTACTCGGGAGGCTGAGGCAGGAGAATGGCGGGAACCCGGGAGGCGGAGCTTGCAGTGAGCTGAGATCGCGCCACTGCATTCCAGCCCCGGGGACAGAGCGAGACTCCGTCTCAAAAAAAAAAATTAAAACTTCCGAAGCTCGGGTCAACTGAATCAGAACCCCTCTGGGAGTCGGAGTCAGGAATCTCCATTTTAACAAGCTTCGCAGTGACTTCACACGCCCTAAGGTTTGAAAACCACTAGTTATTTACGTGAACTTAAATAGAGCTGGCTTCTGCAGCCAATTTCATGCCTTTAATTTGACCACGTGCATCTAGCTTGTGTCTCTAAAGTCTCCACACCATTACATAGCACCTCTCACATTCTTGTCCTAAGAACACAAGGACAGGGCTGGAGGACTCTGAGCCCTCAAGGAGTCGAACGTCAGGCTTCATCTCAGCCAGAAGAGGAGGCTGTCTTTCAATCCTTCACACCCGATTCAGTAACTGGCTGGTGGGGGAAGGCTTCTGTTTGAAAATATCCTTGGCAATTTCTCCAACAATTACCCAACTGCTGCATAAACTCTAGTATCAACACTCAAGACCACCCAACAGAAAGCGTCAGGCACACTTGCTACATCAGCCTGCCATCGTGTGTGTGCGCGCGCGTGTCTGTGCATGCGTGTGTTACTAAAGGGACCACAAAAAAGGGTGTGTGAGATTTTCTCAAAATGACCCCAGAAGAACCCTACAGAATGTATTTTCCAAAATATTGATTCAACTCGAACTTGGAGAATACTCCTTTTTACAAAAGTCATGCCCGAAGTGCCCTTTGGCATTCACAGGCGCGCGGAGGACAGGCGCTGCGGTGTGGATGCAGAATATGCTCGGGAGCTTTGGGCTTCATTGGTACAGACGGGAACAGCTCTACGTGCCCGCGACTGGGCTTACTGCTTTGTACCAATAAAGTTCCCAACCCTTGCTTGATGCGTGGAGAGGCAACCTCCACGAGCTAGGCTCTCTTCATGGTGATTTCTCTCACGGCCAGCTTGATGCCTGTGGCTGCGGTATCAGAACATTATAAAGAAAAGCCTTCAGGTTTTGGAGTCAAAATCCTGGGATCTGAATCACAGCTCAGCAGCTTACCAGCTGTGTGGTCTTGCATGACTCAGTCAACTGGCCTCATCCTCAATTTCGCATCCATAAAAGGGGAAACATTGTAGGATGGTGTAGGGATTGAAAATACGAAGAAATGCCTGAAGCCATCCTAGAACCCTCTTAGAAGTGATTAAAAACAAGTATTTTAATGGTCTCATGACCCATTCGATTCTGCCGATATTTACTGAAGGCTTGTCATCTACCAGGCGTTGTTTCAAGCACTTGGGACAGATGGATCCCCGCCCGTATGTAACCACCTCATGGCTTTAGCGTAGTTCTGGGACCTTTGGTAAACCAGGACAGGGCAGTAGGTTTTTGTCACTATTTTCCACTTGTGTCTGCTGCAAGCCCAATGGAGGTAGCAACCTCAAAGTGCTGACAATTGTCTCCAAGGATTGCCTCAAGGACATTGCTATTGTTTAGTAGTATTTGTGGCACATCCTCAAACTGGCAAAGTACTCAAGAGATGTGCTGGGGCTGGAAGCCTGGGGGGCTGGCCTCTAGTCTTGGGTTCCCATTAACACACTGTGGGATCTGGGATCCTCTGCTTCATTTTCCCTGCCAATAAGTTAAGACCAGTGTCATTGCTGAAGGAGTACCAATAAATGAGCCTCTCTCTTCTCCATGAATAAATTGGGAATTAGAATAAAAAGTGAGAGATGAGAACCCAAACATCAGCTCATTACTGATAAGAGCGTGAGAGGCAGTGAGGGCTGAGCTGGACAGCAGACAGCCCCCCATGGACGCCACAGCCAGTCACTCCTGCCTAGGGAGGCAGGGTAGAGTGGGGGAGAGAGGTGGGGGGTTGGGGGGTGGGAGAGAACTCCCTGCATGCAGCTCCTGCAGAAGAGTGGATCTCACTGAGCATGCTCAGCCACTCCCGGAAATGCATCCATCCAGCCATTC
>NW_016804499.1:1645961-1678592 GCF_001698545.2 Rhinopithecus bieti
ATGAGAACCCAAACATCAGCTCATTACTGATAAGAGCGTGAGAGGCAGTGAGGGCTGAGCTGGACAGCAGACAGCCCCCCATGGACGCCACAGCCAGTCACTCCTGCCTAGGGAGGCAGGGTAGAGTGGGGGAGAGAGGTGGGGGGTTGGGGGGTGGGAGAGAACTCCCTGCATGCAGCTCCTGCAGAAGAGTGGATCTCACTGAGCATGCTCAGCCACTCCCGGAAATGCATCCATCCAGCCATTCTCTCCAGCTCCTCCAGAGAGGGAAGGGGTGGTAACACGAAGCCAAGTGAGTGCCGAAAGAAAACCTTCGAAAACAGGAAAAGCCAATGCTTTTACCTCTCTAAAATTTAATCAGATGCTGTACTGTTCAGCTGATGGATCAAGTCACCGTGAGGCAGAACAGTCGAGAAGTTCCACGGATCTGAACTGCTGCTTCGTAATAACAGCCAGGGAACCAGGACACATCCCTGGAGCGTCCAGAGGCCTGATTCTGCCGGAATTCTGAAGATACAGAGAGAAACTGGTTGATGCTTTGAATCCCTTATGTGAAGTCCAAATAAGCCCTAGAAAAGCATTTCTCAACTTGCTACTTGCAACCCATTCGTGGGTTGTGAAATTATAATCAACTTTTTACAAATTAAATATAATCGTCTATATTGGAGTACTCGGCTGTGCAGGCATTGTTCCATGAAACGTCAGGCTCAGTATTATTTACATGGGGATTGGGGTGTGATGGGGTGGGTCATGATGCTACACGTACCTCTTACTGGAAATCACAATTAAATCGCGCTGCCCTTGCAGCAGTAACAGGTTTTTAATTGATTACAGTGCGAAGGAGAAGTCTGCCTTTGGTGTGAACGGCACGTGCTGAAGTTGGCTGGTTCAGCACCGGTTTGTTGAACCTCCTCCACCGGGCCTCCTGTCCCACAGAGGTGGGAATCCCACTCACCTCTGCTGCCATGCAAGTGAAATGTGCAAAACTAAAAAAGTTAAGATGCTGATGTGAGGAACAACAGGCCGCAGCTGTGGGTGGCGATCCCGGCTTCCAGCCAGTGCGTGCTGGAGACCCTGTCCTCTGCGAGGCCGCTTCTGGTGTCCAGTCCTGAGCCTCAGGGACCTCGTGGGGATGGCAGTGGCAGTAGTGTCCTGAGGATGTCTGTCCCCGCCTGCTGTAGCTAAGCTCAGTTCCTGGCTGTGTTTCGCCTGTTATTCCGGGCCCTGTCGCCTCCAGGCCTGGTTCCTGCCCCACTGGAGAGTAAGTGCGGCACATAGGAGCCTTGCATAAAGCTGCTCGCGTCCTGTCCGCCTGGCTCTGCGTCCCATGCGGCGTCCTGCCAGGCCTGGCCCTCGCATCCAGGGCCCTCTGTTTTCCTCTTTGCCATAGGGCTCCCTTTAGTGGCAGGCAGCCCCCTGGTGTCGCAGGGGTTTTCCCTGCAGCCCCTCAGCTACTTCAGGATCTGCTGCTTCTCTCTCCTGTTTTATCCAAACCAATTGGTCCTGTGGCTGCACCATTCAGGACCCTATTTCAGCAAGAGCTACCCCAGTGAACTGTTAACATTATCCTAAGTGAAATGGCTCAGAAAAACAGAAAGCCAAGAACTGCACGTTCTCACTTGTAAGTGGAAGCTAAACAACGGGTGCTCACGGACATAGAGAGAAGTAATAGACCTTGAGGGCAAGGAGGGGTTAGGGATGAAATATTAGCTACCGGGTACAATGAACACTAAGTGGGTGGTGAGTTCACTAAAAGCCTAGACTATACCACTACACAGTATATCCTTTTTTTTTTTCCCCCGAGACAAAGTCTCGCTCTGTCGCCAGGCTGGAGTGCAGTGGCGCAATCTTGGCTCACAGCAACCTCAGCCTCCCAGGTTCAAATGATTCTCCTGCCTCAGCCTCCCCAGTACCTGGGTTACAGGTGCCTGCCACCGCACATGGCTAATTTTTTGTATTTTTAGTAGAGGCAGGGTTTCACCATGTTGGCTGGGATGGTCTTGAACTCCTGACCTCAGGAGATCCACCCACCTTGGCCTCCTAAAGTGCTGGGATTTCAGGCATGAGCCACCACACCTGGCCCAGTATATCCGTTTAACACAGCTGCGCTTGTATCCCTAAATCCATAACAATAAAAATAAAAATTTTAAAAGCAGAGGGTAAGCAAAAGTTTGTATAAAAAAAGATGTGAGACAAATAAATATTTTTTAGAAAAATTAAATTAAAATGTATATCAAAAAATAAAATAAACTGTTTAAGAAAGGTGCCAACGGTCTGATGCTTCCCCTGTCCAGTGGAGCCCATGATCCAAGAGGTAGCCTTCAATGCCTTCAACCCCTAACATTCACATTGAAGATTTCAGTTGTTGGGGTCCTGCCTTGAGTGAAATCCTTTTATTCTCCTATGTGATTTAAAAGACAACTGCATAAAACAATACAGACTGATCACATTCTGATGGCTCCCAGCAGGGAAGCCCCAGCCTTCCCTCCTCTCTCCACCCAGAGCAGCTCCACTTTCACCTACTCTATCTAGCAGGGCTCCACCCAAGCCTGTATTTGAAAAAAAGGAAAGAAAAAGTCCCAAGGCCATGGTATTAACAGGAAGGATTCTAAAAAGCACAACCCCTTTTCAGGATGCCGTGCCTAATCCCCAGAACCCGATGAGTGTGGCAAAATATCACACCATGATTAGGTTCTAGTCTATGGCACAGTTGGCCTTTGGATTGGGAGATTGTCCAGTGGGTCTGACCTAATTGCAGGAGCCCTTAAAAGCAAAGTGCTTTCCCTGGCTGCTGGCAGAAGAAGAAAGCAGAGAGACTCGGAGCAGAGCTCAACAGAAGCCATCGCCGCTTTGGAGAAGGAAGGAGACTCACGCTCACTGAGCACCAAAGACGTGTGAGGCATCCCGCACACCCCCATGAAGCATGCTCATCCACCACTGAGCACCAAAGATGTGCAAGGCATCCCGCACACCCCCATGAAGCATGCTCATCCACTCCCATTTCACGGACAAAGGAAGGGAATCCAACTGAGATCAATAATTTTCCCCCAAGTTGAATAAGGTAACTAGGATCCCCCAAGATCTGGCTTTTCTCTCACAACTAAATAAGAAGATAACCAGCACATTAATAGGCTTATAAAAGGCCCAATAAACAGTTCACAGAAACAGAAATATAAGTGGCCAAAAATGTTTGAAAATATGCTCAACCTAATTCAAAAATAAATATATGCAGTGTAAGTGAAATATTATCTATTAGTCCATTGATATAAATTTAAAATATTAATAATACCAAGTATCAGTGAAGGTAAAAATATAGGCACTCTCATATATTAACAGAAATGTAACATGGAGCATCCTCTTGGGAAATCAATAGGCAAAACTTATAAAAATTCTACATACATATAGCCTTTGACTCAAAACTTCTCAGCTAGGAATTTACCCTACAGACAAAACACTCACAAAAGTACGCCAGTGCATCTACATGATGGTCACTTCAGTATTATTTGTAATAATAAAAATACAAAAAAACGTAAGAGAATAGGTATTAAGTATTCTTACCACAAAAATAAGTATGTGAGGTAATGCATATGTTAATTAGTTGATTTAGCCATTTCATAATATATACATATTTCAAAACAACATGAGCACAATAAATATATGCAATTTTTTAATTTGTTAATTTAAGAAAATTTAAGGCAGAAAACAGCAATCTATAGGCACATGGAAAACTATGATTAACCCATATGATACAATATCTACATAAAGGCTAAAAAGAATCAGAATGTGATCAATTTGTATTGTTTTATGCAGTTTTTTTTTTTTTTTTTTTTTTTTTTTTTTTTTTGGGGGGGGTGTTTTTTTTTTTTTATTTTTTTCTTGCTATATTCGTAGGCCAAAAAGAGTGCTCCATTGGCAGGGAATGCTCGAATCATAGTAGGTTTCAGTCCAGAATATAAGGCCGTTATTCCTAGCAAATAAAAGGGCGATCAAAGACTGCAACAATCCCTCCTTTGGGGACACCCACGCAGCTGCATAGCACAGGTATATTTACACATGCAAACCCAGACAGCAGTGCTAGAAACCAACAAGTCATGGAAGGATGCATTCCCCGCTTTCCCTAAATAGACTAACAGAAACAAGGCCAAGTATCAGGTCTCCTGGCAAAACTGACTGATGCTCAGGTAACATACCCCAATTCCATGCTTGGTTCACGCTTAGTACATGGATACGGCAGAGCTGAGGCCTGAGATGGCCAGACGGAGGCAACTATGGAGACAGAGGTGGCAGCAGCTCTGCAGCTTCACCTGGGCAGTGGCAAGAGCACCAACCTTGAAGCCGGAGACTGTTTATAGTATTAGTGCTGCCCAGGGTGGTTATGAAGATTGAATTAGATAAGGGAGGAAGGTGTAAATACTTTGTAAAACTTTACCTGTCATACAGATGTAACGGAGGATTACTATGAGTAATAGACAAGGTATCTGTGCTCTATTTGGGACAGAAAGTTTCTGTGTTACTGTCCTCTTTCTTTTTACAATCAAAACAGAGAAGTTCATATCTCAGATTTTTTTTTTTTTTTGAGACGGAGTCTTGCTCTGTCGCCCAGGCTGGAGTGCAGTGGTGCGATCTCGGCTCACTGCAAGTTCTGCCTCCCAGGTTCACGCCATTCTCCTGCCTCAGCCTCCCCAGTAGCTGGGATTACAGGTGCCCACTACCACGCCCGGCTAATCTTTTTGTATTTTTAGTAGAGACGGGGTTTCCCCGTGTTAGCCAGGATGGTCTCAATCTCCTGACCTCGTGATCTGCCCACCTCGGCCTCCCAAAGTGCTGGGATTACAGGCTTGAGCCACCGCGCCCGGCCCTCAGTTGTCTTTTAAATCACACAGGAGAATAAAAGGAATTCAAAAGAAATGTACATTTATACTTTCCTTTCATATTTACCTATGTAGTTACCTTTATCCGGTTCTGTGCTCTTTATTTCTTAACATGGATTTCTTCAAGTTAATAACTAATGACCTTTTACTTCAGCCTGTATATTATATTCTGTAGGGCAAATTGGCTGGCAAGAAATTATCTCAGTTTTTGTCTATCTGGAAATGCCTTAATTACTTCTTTAATTTTCACTTATTGTTTTGCTGGATGTAGAATTCTTGGTTGATGGTACTTTCTTTTGGTGCTTCAACTATGTAATCCAGCTGTTGTCTGACCTCCATGGGTTCTGACGAAAATATTTCTTACGTATGTCTTGTATACAATGAGTCACTTCTCTCTCCTACTGCTTTCAACAGTTTTATTATAGCGTGCCTAGGTGTGGAATTTCATCTTTTTTGCGGGGGTTGGGGGGTGCGGAGACAAAGTCTTACGGTCTCACTCTGTTGTCCAGACTGGAATGCAAGTGGCACAAACATGGCTCACTGCAGCCTAGAATTCCTGGGCTCAAGCAATCCTCCCACCTCAGCCTCCTGAATAGCTGGAACTAGAGGCACACACCACCACTCCTGGCTAATTTTTGTATTTTTAGTAGAGACGTGGTTTCACCATGTTGCCCAGGTTGGTCTCAAACTCCTCAGCTCAAGGGATCCACCTGCCTCAGCCACCCAAAGTGCTGGGATTATAGGTGTGAGCCACCACACCCAGCCTGAGTTTATCTTATTTTGAGTTCATTGAGCTTCTTGGATGTTAAATTAACGGTTTTTTAATCAAATTGGGGTTTGGGGCCATTATTTCCTCCAATATTTTTCTGCCCTTCCTGTGTCTCTCTTCATTCTGGGATTGTATTGTGTTTATGCTAGTGTTTATGTTGGTCCCACTTGGTGGTGTTCAACAGGTGTCTTAATCTCTGTTCATTTTCCTTCATTCTTTTTTCTTTCTGTTCTTCAGACTGAGTAATAACATTGACCTATCTTTAAGTTCACTAATTATTCCTTCTGCTTACTCAAATCTTCTTTTGAAACTTTCTGGTAAATGTATCATTTCAAATTATTGTACTTTTTAACTCCAGAATTTCTATTTGTTTCCTTTCTATAATTTCTACCTCTTTGTTGACATTGTCTCTTTGGTGAGAGATCCTCATGGTTTCCTTTATTTCTTTGTGTATAATTTTCTTTAGCTCTTTGTGCATATTTCAAACAATTGATTTAAAGTCTTCATCTACTAAGTCCAACATCAGGGCTTCCTCAGAGACAGTTCCTATTAATTGCTATTGTCCCCTTTCTATAAAGCTACATTTCATGTTTTTTGCATGTGTCATAATTTTTGTTGAAAACTAGACATTTTAAATAATATTGCAAGGGCTTTAAAGTCTAGTCTGGTGAAACAGAACATTCACACAAGTCAGGCGAAGCAGATTTTATTACTCACACATAGGCAGCGAGGATAAACAGCTTAGGATTTATAGTGAACCAGTCCCCCAAGGCTCAGGAAAGCTGCCCAGGGCAGATGGAGTCTCATCTGTGCTTGCCCCATGTGAAATCCCAGCTGAGGGACCCTGAGAGCACTCTGCTCTGCATTTTATACCCTGGATGTCACTTTGTTTGCTGAGCTCAAGCACTGCAGAACATCCTGTTCTGGGAGGAATAAGGACACAGCTGTGGTTGTTCCAGACATTTTCTCCTTATCTCTGGATGTTGTATCTTGGTACATTCTGCCCAAGAATTACAAGAAGAGTGGGGAAGAGCTGGATTGGCCAAGGGCATCCAGGGATCTGTCCTTTTGCAAATATAATATGGAAACTCTGAAAATCAGATTCCCCCCACACCTCACTCCCTAGAGTATCTCACTGTTGTTATTCATTGCTGTTATGTGTTGCTTGTTGGCTGGTGATTTTTCTGAACTAAACTCTGTAAATTCCATGTCCTTTGTTGTCATGGCCACTAAAAATCTCTGTTTGGTTAGCTTTGTGGTCAGCTAATGATTAGAAAGAGGCCATCTTTAAGTGCCTGGAACTAACAAGTCTCTCAGTCTTTGCTCAGTGTGACTCAGCCAGGCTGTTTACAACTCTGCCTTATCATTCACTTCCCATTTGTGCAGAATCTCAAGACTAGTCAAAGATGAGAGCTCATGGCCTTATCAAGTCTTTTCTGAGAATGTGCTCAGCCCTGGGCATGAATATGGCTCTCTAGAGACCTAGGAATACGTTGAAGCTTTTCAAAGTCTGTATGGACATCTCACTTCCCAAATTTCTTTTTAAGCTTTTGGGTCAGCCTTTTATTTGCCCCAGCTGTTATCCAGTGAACTGTTATCCAGGTCGCTGAGATGTTCAATAATTGCCTCTGATTTTTTTTTCTTTCCTTTTTTTTTTTTTTTTTTTTTTTTTTGACAAACAGCCCTGGAGAAAAGTCTGTTTACACTTGGAAAGCTTCAAGTCAACTCAAATAAAGACAGCCTTGAGAATGAGATCTTGCAGGGAACCAACAGAAAGGTCAAATGCTGACACTTCTCTGGAAATAGGCCTTTGAAGGAGCTCCATTCCTATTCTGCCCTCTCCGTGGCTGCTGGTTTTCTCTGTAATTGAAGGCTGCATATATGCAGGACTACCATGGAGACCAGGGGGTAACGGTGTATATGGAAAGAGAGCAAATTAAAACATCATAAAGCTCATTGCTTTTATGAAGTTTCAGACATTTTTCTTGAGCAAACACTTCTTGAGTTGCTGCAAGCCTTTGGTTAATTTCCAGAGTTCTGAAAAGTTGATTCTGACAGTTTTTGCTGCTGTTCTCATTGCTTGTACGGAGGAGGGAATTTTTGGAGATCTTTACTCCCTCATTTTCACAGATGTCACTCTCTTATTTTATTTAATTTTAAATTAATTTAGACTTAAATAGCCACATGTGATTAGAGGCTACTGTATTGGACAGTGCAAGTCTATAAAATTCAATATGAAGTCAACTAGCCCATTAAAAGTTAACTCAACTCCAACATAGATATATACAAATACAGTAAACTCAAAATCACGGTGGAGGAGGCAGGCCATGCATTATCTCCATTCTGCAGTTGAGGAAACTGAGTTGAGAGTCAACATGTGAAAAAGAGAAGCTAAGAATAACCTCCAGCTGCCGAGGAGGCCTGGGCACAGCTGCTGATGGGGTATAGGTGTCCTCAGCCACCGGCCCCACAAGAAACTTGGGGGCAGATGACACAACTGCTTTCTAGCAGTCAAGTGGAAGAAGCTGAGGTCTCATCACTGCCATGTGCAGAGATGCTCCAGCTTCTCTCTAATCCTCTTTTTTTCTTTTCTTTTTTTTTTTTTTTTTTTTTTTTGAGACGGAGTTTCGCTCTTTGTTGCCCAGGCTGGAGTGCAGCAGTGCAATCTCAGCTCACTGCAGCCTCCGCCTCCCAGGTTCAAGTGATTCTCCTGTCTCAGCCTCCCTAGTAGCTGGGATTATAGGCACCCACCACCAGGCTCAGCTAATTTTTGTATTTTAATGGAGACGGGGTTTCACCATGTTGGCCAGGCTGGTCTCGAACTCCTGACCTCAGGTGATCCGCCCATCTAGGCCTCCCAAAGTGCTGGGATTACAGGTGTGAGCCACCACACCCGGCCTCTTTAATCATCTTATTAGTCATTCTATGGGTCACCAGGAAGCCAAACAAAATGGAAATCTGCTGAATTTAAAACATTCTGATGCCCTTATTTTTTCCAATTCAATAAATTAAAAATATACAGTTCAGTTTCAAACTGATTCACGGGAGTTTAGGATTAAAGATTTTGTTCTCCTGGTTGGCTGGGTTTTCCTTGTTTCCTTTTTGTTTTAATCTTCTTTTAATCTTACACTCCCACTTATGGTTGCGTAAACAATGGACGTTCAACTTCTGCACTCAGCACGTGAGTGCAGCTCCCTCTAGTATTAGCTCATGGCTCTCTCCACTTCCAGTCCCTGGGAGACACATATTTGCCAGACTCCATCACATTGTCCCAGGCAGGAGTGCCACGGGGCACCCAGAGTTCCCAGGCACCAGCTAGTGGCAAATCACACCAAGTATTTGTGGCATGTTTCAGGAGGGCACACTGCAGCAGGGTGAGGTAGGAAGCCTGTCCCAAGGTGTCCACTAAGTTAGACAATCCAGGGAAACCTTGGTTTACCAATCCAGATTTCAACCTGCCAAACCAGCTCCAGGGCAAGACTACCAAATTTGCTTTGTATCACCTTTTAAGAGACTCGGTGCAAAGCAAATAAGTGATGATGTGTTCATACAGAGAAACCCCATCCTAATTCCCAAAGACACCTTCCCCAGGGAGCCGTCCCTGACTCCTGGGCTAAACTGAGAATGCTTCCTCTGTGCCTCCCTGTCCCTGAGCGTAAACAGCAGGGCATTCCACATGCTATTCAGAAATTACATGTTGCCATGTTGCCCTCCCTAGTCAGACAGAGAGATTGCTGGGGACAGAAGTCTTATCTTCATTACCCTGGCACCAGCACTAGCAAGGAGCCTTAGATGTTCCCTGTGTGCAATGATCTGTGTGTATATCCTATGTATAGATGTCCTGGGCTCAGTACACAGTTGTTGAACTCAACGCAGGACGGCTATGCCAGGACAGAGAATGTGGCTTTTAAGGGACCCTAACAGCCAATTTGAAAAAACAAAAACAAAGACAAAAAAAACTTGATCCTCGATTTAATCATGGGATTTCTACTAATACATCACACATTTGGGGTTTTTCAAGTCTTTCTTCTTCCTCTTGCTACTGATCACGTCATTCCCCTATGCCATGCATAGCACAGCCATGTGTGTTTGATGGACACATGTTGATTAGCACATTGACAGACTTGCTGTCTCTGATGCCCCGGCAGGGAAAAGCCAGATGGCAGGGCCTCAGGTATCAATGGCTTACGTGGGACCTCCTTACTTTCGCTCCTTCTCCCAGGGAAACGGTTGCAGTCATAACAGAAGTGCACATATTCAAAGTCTGCTCATGCTGTATGCCATGTGGTCAGGAGGGACAGTCATCTCCCAGGGCAAGAGGGCATTCCCAGCTTCCCCCTGGGCACATCTTCCCTGCTCTTGGGCAAAACCACCAGCCAAGATAAAGCTCACATTATTGGTGGACTTGATTTTTATGTCATCTTTATCAATCATTTATGTACTTGTTTAACATACAAAATATGTTTACATATTTAACAAGTGTCTTGAGCACTCGCTGTGTGCCAGGTGCTGTGCTGAGTACCACTGGGTACAAAGATGAACTAAAATGTGGGTGCTCCCCAAGGCACCTGACGCCAAGCATGCAGAAAGGAACTGGACAAAACCGTGGGGTTGAGATGAGAAAATATTAGGAGGAGGAGGGAGAGTAGGAGAAGAAGGTGAGCAAGGACAGTCCCTTGAGACAGATGTCTAGGTGGGAGGAGGATGATGGATCTGAGAAGGAGCAACACAGGGATGGAAGGAAACCGAGAACGCCACTGCCAGAGTCTGCTGGGGCCCGACTTCATGGATTCACCCAAAACCATGCATGCCTTTTACCAAGCACAGGGACACAAGGGATGCCACGCAGGGCCTGAATTCCAAAAGCTTGGGCCCAGTGAGGAGCCTGAGCTTCTTTCTCAGTGTGAGGAGGAGGTGCCAGGCTAGCTGGGAAGCCCTGTGGAAAGCAAATCCATGTGTGGCCTGGCCCAGGCTGTGTGTCTCACAGAGGTTAGCAAAGTTCTCCCATCACCAGGTGGCCTGAGCTGGCTTACTTGGAACTTGCTTGTAATAATTTTGACTAGGTTAGTTACTTAGTAAGGCTGTTCACCCTATATTGACCAAAGCATAGACTCTTTTGACAGTGGCCCAATTTCGATACTTGTTACTCCTGACTGCAAGGTATGGATCACAACAGACAACATCCTCAGCACCCTACAATGTACTGGCTACACTGTTCCCCCAACAACTCTTCAACACCACACCTCCAAAAACAGTTCAGCCCTTCCATCCAAATAAAGAAAATGTATGGCTCGATGGGCACAGTGGCTCATGCCTATAATGCCAGCAATTTGGGAGGCTGAGACAGAGGATTGCTTGAGCCCACAAGTTCAAGACCAACCTGGGCAACATAGTGAGACCCCATCTCTACAAAAATTTTGAAATTAGCTGGATGTGGTTGTGTGTGCCTGTGGTCTCAGCTACTTGGAAGGCTGAGGTAGAAGGATCACTTGAGCCCAGGAGGTAGAGGCTGCAATGAGCTATGATCGTACCACTGCATTCCACCCTGGGTGACAGAGTGAGTCCCTGTCTCTCAAAAAAAAAGTCTACGTCGGGATTCACCAATGCACATCACTCCTACGGGGCCGTCCGTCTCCTGGTACCCGGATCAGGATGGGCAGCACTGATCTTTAAAGCTCATTCCATCCTAAGAGGCCACCATGGTTTCCTGCCTCCGTCCGATCTCAGATTTGCCATACCACTCCGATCCTTTCTAGGACCGAGTTTTCTGCCTGGGTGATGCGGTCCAATTAAAAGTGAAAGAAGGAATGAGACCAGTGAGATCTAACCAAAGAGAACCAAAACCAGCAAAAGCATTCCGGGGAGAACAGGCAATCTTCCCCCAACTTTACCCAGTGGTTTTGAGCCTTTCATTTCTCCATTCAAAAGCTATTTTAAATTTTGACTTGGTCCTAAACAATGGTTGAGGATTTTAAAATATGACTATCTATCCTGTTTAAACTCCTTCAGTGGAACTAACTGAAAACACTACCTTGTTTCTTCCTTCTGGGATTCCAATGTTTAAAACACATCATGTGTTTTCATTCTCATACAAAACTCTTTGTAAGAGTTTTCTTTACTTTACATAGTGATAACATTTTTAAAAAATTTAACTCCATTAAGACCAAATAATGCTAGCAATGCAAAAAGATCAGGAAAAGACCAGTGGGTTCGACTGGGGATTAGAATCGGGGTTTGTCTGTATTACTGAAGGGAAAACTATGTCACACATGCACAAAATTGAACCTAAACAGGTCACGTTCTCCTGAAGGCCAGCAAAGAAAACTGTGAATCATTATAAAACCCTTCCACATCTGGAGTGCTCACTGAACCAGATTCCTGAAGGCAAGCAAACAAAAAGCTGTTCTTTTGCAAGCTTTTGCTGGATGCCCAAATGTGTCAGAAGAAGAACAAGTATCTACTAGCAGGTTGGCATTAAGAAAAAAGTCAGTATTAGAGAGGAGGGAAAAAAATCAGGGAGGCTACGTAACTGGAGTTCTACAGCAGCTCAAAAGTTCAGCGTAACAAACGCCTGGCCACCAGGTGACTCATGCCCCTTGCTGCCAGGCACATGGAAGGGTCGAGTGGGGAGGCACTCACATGCACTGTGACAACCTCTGAGCTGCTGGAGCTTAAGTCAGGCCAGTGAGTGCCCCTGGCTGGGCTGGGAAGACCGGCCTGCGCTCTGATCCTGCCCCTCTGGTATCGTTCAACCCAGTCAAGCCTGTTCAACAATTTCTTCTCTAAAACAGGCTCTTTGATGCAGCCTCATTTTGTGTTCAGTGACATGAAAGAGATACTGATGCTGATTATCAAAGGCATGCCTCCCAACCACAAGCAGCTAATGCCCGCGGGATGTAACATTATCTCTTCCTCCAACTTCTGCATCCTCCTGCTGGGAAGGGCTCAGTGGCCGCAGAGAACATCTTTTTTCCCCTACTAATTTCACATCGGATATTAATCTGAGTGGGAGGAACACGGATCAATACCTTAAGCTTGTAGGTCACACTCAGGTGAACGTGCTCCATAGATCTAAATGCCACGGAGACAGAGAAAGCTGCCTCCTGGGGCTCCTGAGGAAAAAGCTTCCCCTGAGAATCCCCAGGGCCATCGCCACCCCTGGCCCACCCTCTAGAGGCCCATTATGCCATCCCATAGAAATCTGTGTTAATAACATCTTCAGAATAAAAGAGTATCTTCCCATCCTAGGATAATTCTTTTCCATTCTAAGCATTCAAGATAAAATGTTCAACAATCAAGGTGTCAAATAAACCCACATGTTTACAGTGGAATTGCATACAATTTAAAAGGATATTTCATGATGGGCAAAATGTTCATGATATATCAAAAAGAAAAATTTTTGATTACAAAACATTATGTACAGCATGGCTTCCGTTTTGGAAAAATAAAATAAACTGAGTTGAGCATGTGTGTTTGTGCTTGCATAGACAAAAGTCTGGGATGAGGCCCACCATGCCAGCAACAGCGGCCATCTCAGAGTAATGGGACTGCACGCAGCTTGCCTTTATTCTTTCTTTGCTAATATATATTTTCTAATTTTTCCACAAAGTATATTATTTCCTTAAATTACAGGAGCTTGGAATTTGGTCAGATGATGCACAGTCAGGAAAAGGAAGTTGTCCTTTCAAAGAAACAGTTCATGTGTGTAGAGAAAACACAGCCATACCCAAAGGGCAATTTTTTTTTTTTTTTTTTTTGCCAGAGCCTCATTCTTTCCGTGAGACTGGAGTACAGTGGCGTGATCTTGGCTCACTGCAACCTCCACTTCCCGGGCTCAAGCAATTCTCCTGCCTCGGCCTCCCCAGTAGCTGGGACTACAGGCATGTGCCACCACGCCGGGCTAATTTTGTATTTTAGTAGAGACGAGGTTTCACCATGTTGGCCAGGCTGGTCTCAAACTCCTGAGGTCAAGTGATCTGCCTGCCTCGGTCTCGGCCTCTGAAAGTGCTGCGAATACAGGCGTGAGCCACTGCTCCCGGAAAAAGTGCTTATTTTTAATGATGTTTATGTTTTTATTTTAAATAACAGCTAAGCCAATAACATAACGATTTCCTTTGTCCTTGCTAACAACACCTGCCGATCCACCCATCTCTCGGCACCAGCAGTCTGGAAGAGAAATCTCAAATTAGTTGAGAAAATGAGGTGGCCAAAATTGTTCTTGCTGTCTACCTAACCTCATTCTCCATCAGTCTCTTCATGGAGGAACGCGTGAGGACCACACACGTTCTGGTTGCTCTGGTTCTGGGATTAAAGGGAAAAAAATGTAGGGAAACTGTAAATCCTAATTCACCATACAAATGTGAGTCTATTATCGTACTATTATTATCTGTGTGATATCTTGGTTTACCTTTAAGGCAGCCTGAGTTTCAAACCTGCAGTAGAAGGAGTGAAGACTAAGATGCCCTCCCGCCATGGTCTCTCTTACAACCGCTGGGCTGAGGAGAGTCTCAGACCTCTGGCAACAGACTGAGATCCTAGTCTAATCGCAGAAGGAAGGATGCAGGCAGTGAGAAGCTGAGGGAAGATTCGGAGCAAAGATTGTTGGTGAAAAGGCTCAAGAGTCTCTGACCCATTGAAGTCATCATTACAGGGGACGGATGGAAAAGACTATCTGTAGAATTGTATGAAAGTCAAAAGTTCTACTAGAATTTCTTGCCGTCTAGAAATGCACACCAACCCACACATGCACGTGCGCACACACACTCCATGTAAACAGTACACACAAGCATGCACACAGATTTTGTCATGTGTGTCCCCTCCCAAATACACACTCCTGGAAGCTCACACTGTTTTCCTAGTTCCACAAGAGGTTAGAAAGGCTGCGTGGGTGCCAGCCAGCCCTGCCCTCCCCCGGCTTCCCGACATTACAAGTATCAGCAGGTCCATAAACAGGCAAAACCCTAGAGGCTCGCCTGGGCAGCTGGGCTCGGGTCTGATTTCCCACATCGGGCACTCACAGATTTACTGCAGCGCGATGAACGTTGCTCAGAGCATGTTTCTCACCCTCGCTAAACTAATATTTGGTCTCCGTCCCCTGGAACAAAACACAGCCTCCGTGTCTGCTGAGCAACCCTGTGCACAACAGAAGAGTCAGGCACGGAATTGGAGCCAAACGAAAAGGAAATGCAGTTCATTTCTCTTTTTCTTGAGTTTTAAAAATAACTCTCTGCCTTCCTAACCCCTGTCAGATCTGACGGAGCATGAGCCCCTCCTCACCTTCAGGAACTTCACCCCCACCCGCACCCTTCACACCCCAGGGCGGCGGTTCAGGCTTCCCCGGACGCGCGCGGCCCGGCCTCGGCCCCTTCCCCCCGGCATGAAGTCGAGGGCACTTTTCCCGAGAGCCACTGTGAGAGCGCCCGCGTCTGGACAGAGCGGAGACCCACCTCGCGGGCCCAGGACTCTGCAGTCTTCCACCGAGCTCAGGGCCGGGACAGACACTCGCTGAGCGTCCCCAGGTGCCCCTCACAGCGCTCGGGGCCGGGCTTCCGGAACACGGGGCCGCCACCTGCTCGGGCCTGCCGGGCTCCTAGAGCGGCCCCGGGGCCTGCAGGCCCCACCTCCCCCGCAGGGCGGGCGTCTGCTGCCCCCAAGCGGCCGCCAGCGAGGTCCTCGCGGCCCAGGAGGGGCCTTTCTCTGGGGTGTGGATCCGCACCCCCATCCGCGGGCACCGTGGTAAGTGCAGCTAACTCTGAGTCTCCGCCGGCCGTCTGAGGGGCCGGGGTCACCGAACAGACCTCAGGCTGTCACCTACCAGCCATGCACACTCCGCTGTGAGTGCAGCAGCTCCCACTTTCCCTTCTCCTCCTTCAGTTCCGCGCAATGGAAAGAAGAAAAGCGAACCTGCCAAGCGGCCTAGTCCCTGGCGCGCCCGCCCTGTTAGCGGCGGCGGCCTGTTGTGATTCAACTCCCCAGAACCGTCCTTCTTGTGATAACACCTCTGCTACCCGCTCAGGGGGAGAGTGCAAGACACAGGCCCTGATGTGGGGACGCCATTGAAGAAAATAAAGCCCTCCCCAAATAGGGGTAGAGATAACACGCAAGATGCCCACTAAAATTGGAATGCAGAGAACCCACGTGTAATTTTTTTTTTTTTTTTTTTTTTTGAAGCGGAGTTTCGCTCTAGTTGCCCAGGCTGGAGTGCAATGGTGTGATCTCAGCTCACTGCAACGTCCGCCTCCTGGGTCCAAGCGATTCTCCTGCCTTAGCCCCTGAGTAACTGGGATTACAGGCGCCCGCCACCACGCCCAGCTGATTTTTTGTATTTTTAGTAGAGATGGGGGTTTCACTGTGTTCGGCAGGCTGGTCTCGAAATCGTGACCTCAGGTGATCCACCTGCCTCGGCCTCCCAAAGTGCTGGGATTACAGGCGTGAGCCACCACGACCGGACAGTAATTTCTTAGTGTAAGTATTAATATATCTCGAGTGTTGCATAGGACACACTCAAACATTTTTCATGCATATCTGAAATTCAAGTTTAACTGGATGTTGTGGGGGATGGATTGTTGTTTTGGTGTTTTGTTGTGTTTGTGGGTTTTGGTTTTGTTTCTAACTCCACCAACCGCATCGCCAAATGCCAAGCGTCCTATCTGAGCAGGACCAGAACTCCTGAAGCCCCTTCCCACAGCTGCTGCTCCGCGACACCATCACAAGTGGGCTAACGTGGAGCAGGCATTTTCCAAGTAGAAGGAAAGCAGTCAGCCGCTGAAGCCGGGGCTGGAGGACGCCTGTGCCTGCTTGGGGCCCTGCAGCCCGCACCTCCTGAGCTCAGCGGGCATCTTAGGACGAGGCACCGCTGGCCCCGGGAGTTGCCTCTTATCTGATCCCAGCCAATATTTTCTCAAAGTCAGACGTGAAAAACATTTTTAAGGCCTCAGCATCGCCCAGACATCTGTTATTCATTTTCTTTGGCCTTGATTTGGTCTTAATCGTTTGTAAGGGCCCAGGCATGCACTCCACTATCTGATTTGGGTTCTGCGCCGGCAGCGTTCTGGCCAGGAGAACTAACACCTGCATTTGTGGCAGAGCCGTTTGACACCCACTGCCTCATTTCATCTTCACACATTGGGTACAGAGCAAGGTACAGAGCAGGACACCCCAGCCCTGGCTGTACCCGGACATTCCATGATGGGAGGAGAACTTCCAGAACCATACCCCCCAGACCATGCCCCAGACCAATCACAGCAGAGCCTCTGCGGTGGACCCCCGTCCCGGTTGTCAGAGCTCTCCAGCGGCTCTCTCAGTGCTTCCCAGACGGAGAACGCTGGCCCGGAGGAGTGGTTCTCAAAGTGCGGTCCAGGCACCACAGCATGCGCGTCACCTGGGAACGCTGTCGAGATGCGCGTTCTCGGGCCCCCTCCCCAAACTGCTGAATCAGAACCTCTGGATTCTAACCTCTCCCGCTAATTTTGATGTGAACAAATTGAGGATCACTCCATTTTTTTGATGTGAACATTTAAGGATCCCTGATGCATATGAAAGCACAGCCATTGGCGATGAGAGCAGTTCAGCCCCAATTCTAACCCCAGCCACAGGTAGCCTCTCAAAACTCAGATTTCACATCTGTCACAGGAGGGTGATGCCATCTGTCTCACACATAGCGCTGTGGTACAAGTTAAGTGAGACGAGAGGAGGCGCGTAGGTTGCCCAGAAAAAGCCTGACAAAAGCCCAGTTAATGTAGTGACCAGCCATCCTGGTTTGCTCCTTACAGAGGGAGACCCTGGGAGTCCCATTGTCCTGGGGTGAGTTGCTCGTCCTATCAGAGAATGTGAGTTCTCTCTGCCCTTGAGGGAGGTAGGGAAGCCTTTCCTGTCCTTTCCACAAGTAGAGACCCTAAAGGCTTGAAGGGACTTACCTGAGGCCCTATACATTCGTGGGACAGCAGGGCTAAACCCTCGTTGCCTGACCCCAGTAAAGGACTCTTCTCTGAACCTGTGTGTCCCGTCTCTGAGTAACACTAATGTGCATTCTAAGCTCCTTTTTAGTAATAACGTGTTGGGTCCACACAATTTCAATCCACTTGAGATTGAGACCGGGCTAGCTCCACAGGCAGCAACCTAGGCAGTAACACAGTGCCAAGCACTCAGCTGCATGCCCTCGTCCTAATATTTGGAAAGGGGTCTCACATTTTCATTTTGTGCTGGGCCTCACAATGCGTGTCACTGACCCTGTTTAGAGAGATTTAGTAAGTTGCATGAGGCCACCCAACTGGCCAGTGGCTGGGCCTGATGAAAACCTGGGAGCTGGCTCCAGAACCTGGACTTCTGATGAGGAGGTTCTTGTCCCAAGAGTGGCCGCTTCTTTCACCAACACCAAGCACACAGAATTTCACATGTTGTGGGGCAGACTGGAGGAGCTTAAAGCCAGTCCTCACCTCGCTGTGAAGGACAAGACCCATTCCTAGCTGTGACGTCACCCGCAACACTTCTTAAAATGCTGACTTTAAAGTGCCCCAGAGTGCGGATCATCTCTGTGTATCGGTGGCATAAAATCACACCCAGTCACTTTTCTCTTCCCACTTCAACTGAGGGAAAACCACTTAGACCATCCCCCAGCCCTGTTATATAATAACCCTATGGTAGGCATTGCCAGGGTCTCACCTCTTTCCTGAGGCAGGCAATCTCCCCCAGATCCCATGACCCAGCTGATGTCCCTATGCCCATGTGTACTTGAGCCCAGATTGTCCAGAACTGAGAAACAGACACAGGGTAACACCCTGACCCCTCTCCCGTGTCTTCTTTTTCCCTCTGTGACCCAAATCCAAGGTTTTCTCTTCCCTTCTGACCCGATCTCTCATTCCCTGAAGGATTTGCACAGGTGCGGTCACACCTTAGCATGGTTAGCATTAAGGTGGACGTACTTCTCCCCAGCATTTTCAACCAGTGGGAAAAAAAGCTTTATCCCCATTAAAACAACCTCAGATATGTGTCAGGAACCCACCGTGCCGTACATGGGAATGGCAGAATGTCCTGCCCAAGGGGAGGACTGAGATTTTGCCAGCAGGAATTCTGTCATACTCCAGGCAGAATGGACTAGAAAACCTAACCAGGACATCATCCCAGCACATCCAGATCACCGCTCTGATCCTCCAAGGCCAGTGGCCACTCTGCTCTCTGCTCTCCTTTCATGGCCTGGCAGGTCTCACTGTGCCCACAGGACTCTGAGTTCAGGATGGGCAGCAGAAGGCCTCCTATGCTGGGAGCTGACAGCGGCAGGGCCCCTGTTGACTGAAGCCGGAAGAAACGGGGAGCAAATACCCCAGTAACATAAGGCAATCCAACAGACAGGGTAAGGGCCAGGCTGTTCATCCACTTAATTCACTTAATCCACTGAATCCACCTCTTTCTCAGTATGTGACTTTGAGAAAATCGCTTGTTTAACTTTCTACTTTCTTATCTGTAAAAGGGGATGATGACGATAATTCTATAATTTCCCCCTAGGATTCAGCAGGAGGAAGAAAAGGCTTGAGCCAGCTTGGAGCTTGAAGCAGTGAGAACAGAAGAGAGGTCTAAAATTGGGGTGAACCAAAACTACCAACTGTTGAGGCCTCCGATTCAACAGTCAATGCAGAGACAGAGACAGAGCTCCTAAAACTCAAAAATACTTCTACCTCCGGTTAATTATTCATTGAGAATTAACAAAGAAGTTGCGGTTTTAGCCACCTCAGGGGTGTGGCTGCGAGAGCCTTGGCTTGGAGCTTTGTTTTTGTGATGCAGCCTTCCACCTCTTCTCTGGATTAATGAATCCACTATTCATTGCTTTTTAACGTGGATTAATGTCATCATTTCCTTCATTTAATTCAACTAAATACCTACAGGCTAATGCTGATCAGGGGAACAGAACACAGCTTTTCTTGCAATATGAGTTTTGATTGCCACCATTATGGTTTTGCCAGGAGTCTTAAGTGCCCAGCTGCTTTTTTCTCAGCAGAAATGTTGCTTACAAAACAATACATGAGCCTGTGGTTGTGGAGGAAGTACGCGTTCTCATGGCACGGCTTTCCCATTACACAGTCGCCTGTCCACACAGCTTCCTGGGGTGGGAGAAGGCCAGCCTCCAGTTATGTTTGCCCTGGTGAGGCTGGAAGGGCCAACCAAGTGGACATCTTTAATCAATATAGCAGTGGTCTCGCTTAGGAATTGCCAATTCTCACAAGTGAAACATTTGCAGGAATTACCTCATTGAGAGATGATTGTGGTTGAATCAAAGACTTTCTTTAATGATGAAAGGCAGAAATAACTATAGTGTTGGAAAATCTTCCTCATGCACACAGAAATGTGTGAAGGGAACTGCAAATGCTGCAGAATGTGGGAAGAACACCAAACGGGCAGGGGCAGGTCCTGTGTGTTTCAACTGCTTTCCAGCTCCAGACAAGAGGACCTCTGTGTCAGAAAGAAGAGAGGGAGAGCGAGGCAGGACTTATGGGTTTCAACGAGATTTAGGCCCTGTTGGTTTTGGATGCAGAGCACCAGAGTGAGTTATGCAGACTGCTCTTATCAGTCCTGCGAGCCCAGCTCATGGCTTGGCCAGCGGCTCCTAAAATGAATGACCCAGATGGCAAAGTGATGAGTTGCTTCCTTAACTAGCGCTCTTTTCTTTAACAGTATTTTTATAGCCTGGATTAATTGTGGTAACATACACATGACAAAAAATGTAACCATTTTTAAGTGGGCAGTGTAGTGGCATCAAGTACATTCGCATTGCTGTGCAACCATTGCCACCATCCACCTCCAGAACTCTTTTCATCTTGCAAAACAAAAACCCAGTATCCATTAAACATGAACTCCCACCTGCCACCACAGCCCCTGGAAGCCCCGGCAACCACCCTTCTACTTTCTGTTTCTATGAATGTGACTGCTCTAGGTACCTCATATGGGTGGAATCATACGGCATTTGTCTTTTGCTTTGTAGCCAGCTTATTTCACTTAGCATAATGTCATCGAGGTCCGTTCATGTTGTAGCATGGGTCAGAATTGCCCCCCTTTTTAAGACTGAATAATATTCCGTTGTGTGAATATGTAATTCACCATTGTGTGAGTAGATCCAGTCATCTGTCAGTGGACACTTGGATCGCTTCTACCTTTTGCCTATTGTAAAAAATTCTGCTATGAAAACAGGTGTTCAACTATCTCTTTAGGACACTGATTTCAATTCTTTTGGATATATACCCAGAAGTATCTTTCACTAGTGATCTTTTACCATGGCTACAAAGTTAACAAGTATTGAAATGATTTTCTTTTGCACAAAAAAAATGCAGAGAACTCTACTGAAATGTGAAGAAGTGTATTCAAATTCTTTACATGACCCAACACAGTGGCTCACGCCTATAATCCCAGCACTTTGGGAGGCCAAGGTAGGCAGATAACCTGAGGTCAGGAGTTGGAGACCAGTCTGGCCAACATAGCGAAATCCCATCTCTACTAAAAATACAAAAATGAGCCAGGTGTGGTGGCAGGTATCTGTAATCCCAGCCACTCAGGAGGCTGAGGCAGGAGAATCAATTGAACCCAGGAGGTGGAGTTTGCAGTGAGCTGAGATCACACCACTGCACTACAGCCTGGGCAACAGAGGGAGACTCTGTCTCAAAAAAAAAAAAAACAGAAACAAATTATTTACATGTGTGAGCAAATATATATATATCCATATATATCTATATATATCTCCAACTCTTTGTCTAAGGAGTTGACTAAAATTCAATAAAAGGGAAATTCTTTCCTTTCTAACTTTTGCCCTTTCCCATAGCATGAACATGTTAATTTAGATCAGTCGAGGAAGTTAAAACGATAAAAATCAATACTATGTTCACTTTCCACATGGATTCCTCTAAAATTTTTTTACGTGTGACTAAAATACACATAACATAAAATTTACTATTGTAACCATTTTTAAGTGTACAGTTCAGTAGTGTTAAGCATGTTCATGCTGTTATGCTCTGGAACCTTTTCATCTCACAAAACTGAAACTCTACACCCATCAGACAACAGCTCACCCCTTCCCTCTCCCCACTGCCCCTGGCAACCATCATTCTATTTTCTGTCTCTATGAATTTGACTACTTTAGATACTTCATATAAGTGGTCATTTTTTAAATTAAACATTAAACAGAATCTCTAGCAGTGCAGAAAATTGTTACGTATTGACCATTCGCCACTGTGTACACACACAGAGTGCTTTGGCCAATTTTTTTTTACCAACTTCTCATTTGCTAGTGACTTAAGAGTACTAAGTTTCCCTGAAGGAAAACTACTCAATTTTAGTCAAATATTTGACAAGCAATTAAAAGTTGTATGACAGAGGCCTATCTGCTTCCATCAATGAAGGGAAGGTTACTTTAAGAAGCACCTGCTATGGTTTCACGTTTCTGGTTGACAAGTCTTGGCTGGAGTGGGCCTCCCCCTCTATGGGGCGAATGTGGGAGGAGGTTGTCCAGTGTGAAAAGGCTATGACACTCACTTATGGTTAGATCTCGCTTCACTGTCTAAGATTTCTTTAGGATTCTTGCAAGAAACCAGTCAGCAGGTTAAAAGCAACTTGAATATCACGAGGGCAAGATCACAACGACGTCCTGTCCTGGTTCCCCTCTTCTACCCTGGCCCACACATCACCATCTTTCCCGTTGCTACCCTCCCAGTGGCCCTCCCCTCTCACAAGGTGCTGCCCCGCTCCCCACTTGCCCAGCCTTCCCTCCTGCTTCATCATGCTACCCCATTTCATAGATCTGTGTCCCTAGGCCACAGATGCCTTTAGCAAAACACTTTCTCCACCCTTATTCCTTTTTTCGTGACGTGACAGGTATGTAAGATGGTGACGGGGCATTAAAATGTCTTTGCAAAGTGTCCTTTTCCCTCTCCACTCTTGCTCTTCCTTTTTGCTCCTGCCCTGGCCTGGCCTGGGCTGGTTTCCAGGGACCTCTGCTTACCAGCAAGCCAGTCACCTACCTGTTATCCACATCTACCAAAGGCCTGGTAACAGCAGCCTGGGCCCAGAAAAGTATAAAAAAAAAAGAAAGAAAAAAAGAAACTTGGGTCAAATCTAACAATGCCACCGTCATTTCTTCCTCTTGGACTGGGTTACATACGCTGAATGCTATGGTGGGAAAGCTCCAGTCAGGACTCAGGAAGCTGGGGGTCAGGTCTTAGATTTTATTTTACCCAACTTATAAGACAGTGTTAACCTGTTTCACAGATGCTGGCAGAAGACATGAGACTTCTGGATCTGAAATACAGGACTGGTAACGTAGCAAGCAAGATGAACCCAAGCATATTTCATCAGTTACACTTGCCCTTGAGTTCCACAGAAATGACCCAACAGGCTCAGATCAATTAATACACACATGAAGGGGGTTTGTGTCACAGCCGAGGAACACTGAGTTTGGGGAATCCACTGCTTTTATAGCAAATAGTAAGAAAGTCTGCTCTTTGGGGATGAGGGAAGACATTACCTCATTTCTCAAGGTCATCAGCTACATGAACTACCCTGAGGACGGCCTGCAGAAAAGAGTGGCCAGTCTCAGCACATTTCGTAGGCATTTATGAGGCCCAACATTGGCTCCAGCACCAGCCCCGCCATTAACTAGTGTGTGAATTTCAGCAAAGTCAGGTAACTTTTCTAGCACCCCATTTTTCCTACCAGTAAAATGATCATAGTAAAAGATGTCTCAGCCAGGAGGTGAAGTGGGATGTGGTTGGGAGAATTTTGGGAAGAAATGGAGACACTGGCTTCCTGCTTGGGAACTGCCAATGGCTACAGCAGGGCTCCACGGAATTCATAAGTCACTCCAGAGTCTCCTCCAAGCCATACAAAAAGGGTGATATTTTGTAAATGGGCTGGAGGCCCACATTCCCCAAAGCCAGGTTCAGCCTGTGTTTATGCTGGAAGCTCAAGTTCTCGACAGCTCCCCACGTGGAGAAAGTTCACCTGGGCCTCCTCGGCTGGAGAAAGTTCTCCTGGGCCTCATCGGGCTGGGACAGAACACGAAGTGCTCCAGAACCATCCTTCCCCCACCCTGTCTTCTGACTCCACTCTCCACGATCACTTACTTTTCCTACACTCCCCTGCCTCCGATCTCAGCTCCCTAACTGCATAGCCACATGTCCTAAAGCATCTAAAGAAGATGAAGTCCATGTTCATGGGGGTTAGCCAACTGCGGACTCATGTGGCACTATCAAAAAAGAAAGACTCACCCGGAAGTTTTCCCTGGGTGTTACATTTCTAAGAGGCATTCTAACTCACAAAGTGAATCTGAGCTAATAGCAGTCTAAAATGAATTCAATAAGAAATTCATTTTCTTCAAAAGTTGTAACAAAAATGTGAAATAAGTAGATTGAAATAGAAATGTGACTTGATGGGGTTAATAACCTATGCTATCTACGTTTCCCACAGGATCCTTAACAAAAGATCTAAAGGTGGAAATGTGAGAATTATTGGTGGGAAACACACTTGGATAAGACCTTCGGGTTCTTCTAATGATACCCTGAGGATGTCAACTGGTCTGCCCAACCTGTTAGCCAAGACGTTATCCTAATAAACGCTTTATCTACAACCTTATTACATTATATGCCAAAATATGAATGTCCTCACCTGGCTCTATGAGATAAGTGAAGTAGACAGAATTATTCCCATTTTAAAGGTGGCCCGACTGGAACACCCAGAGGCTACATGACTTGCCCAGGATTAGATATTTAGCAGGAGGCAAAGCTGGAATCAGACCCACGTCTCCGGAACTCCTATCTCTGAATCCTCCATATTGTTTGTAGGTATGATCTGGTCAAAGAAGAAAAAGGAAAAGAAAATGCAGATACTTTAAAGAATCCTGGGCTGATAAAGAGTATGCACCATATACACAGCCAGGAACACAAGTAGGTAAGTGGGTGGGTAGAGGGGAGGTAGATGGGTATAGGTAAGTAGGAAAAAAAATACATGCAAACATTTGAGGCAACTCAGAAAATTAACCACAATATAAAACAGAAAATTAAATCATAAAAACAGAATCAAAATCAGTTGAAAGGAGCAAATAAATGGATACCACCAGGCACCAGGATCAGATAGATGCTACCACTGGGGCAAAACCCAGTCCTGAGTCCCCGGTGACAGTAGGTGTGGGATATGCTTGACATTGATAGGTCAATTGAAAATTAATTTGGAGAAACAAACATTTTTTTCTGCCCTGCAGGTTACTGTGAAAAGGACTTTGAGTCATATGGTGGATAAAGTGTTCCACCGTGCTTTTGGAAAATACCCAGGTTTGTTCTTCAAAAGCACATTTCTTTGTCAGCTTCCCTCCACAAAGCTGAAGATGTAACATTAAATGTCAATTTGTTAGATGCTTTTCTGTGGAGAGCTGAGATAATGAGGCCCAGGTCCATTGCTTTCTAAGATCTCACTCAGAGCACATGTGTACATGGATTACATCTAATTCCCAGAGACAGGAAAAGCAATCAGAATATAGGCATCTGATCCCCGTAAACATATCAGTGAGAAGCTGCAGATGTAGCTAAGTCAGATATCCAGGAGTTAAACAGCCAGGCAGAAAAGAAAGGGCGAAAATAAAGGGCAAAAATAAGGGCTGTAAATGGAAGATTCTTGATAAGAATATTGTTTATTAATATATTCTACCTGAATTAATACAAACATATTCCACGTGACAATTACACCAACTTCTTGAAGTCTTTGGCTCTTGAATCCACTTGGAAGTTTCTGCATGAAACCACACTTAACTTCTGCACGTCTGCCTAGCTGGTCTGCCTCCTCCTGCCTGTAAGTTGACATTATTCTCTTGAGCTCTGCTGATACCTGCCTGCTCACTCTTATACTTCTTCCTTCAATGGAAACGCATTTCCCTTCCAATTCCAGCTGCAATCCAGACCAACAGGTGTAGTCTTTGAAAAACAAATGAAGAAAGAAGATATTAATTGAGTTGCTCTTGAACACATGTATATTCAATCTAACAAATATTTATTGAGCTCTGGATATGCCAGGAACCACTACGCTGGGTGCCACGTTTTCAAAGATAAATGAGACGTGCCCTACCCCATCAATGAGCTCTCAGTTTAACAGAGAAGAGTGTGTTGTGGTTACACAATCCTTACCAGGAAATCAGGCCCTTGAGCAAACACATTAACACACTCTCTTCTGTGAGTGCTGTCATAGAGGAATGGATGGGGTGCCGTGAATGGAGAGGCTCCTTCTGATTTGGAGGTTGGGTAAATTTTCAGAGGGCCAGTGACTGCCTTTGCAGCTCCATCCCACCGCCCCTGCTCCTTGCTAACAGAACCCTGATTTTTGTTCAGGTATCCATCCATAAAAGATGAGCTAAATCCTGACCAGCCTAAGCCAGTCATGACAATTCCATTCCTCTTGTCTGGGATAGGTTTAGGCATGGAGACGCGTAGAAATGCAAAGAAATATGAGAGGAAGTCAGCTGGGAGACTTCTGGGAAAGGTTTCCTTATTCTTTTTTATCCCCCTCTTGATTTTTTAAGTATTTTTTAATTTGACATATAATAATTGTACCTATTTATGGGGTACATAGGGATGTTTGGATACATAGAAGCTATAGCACTCAGGCCAGGGTAATTAGCATATCCATTGTCTCAAATACTTATCATTTCTTTGTTTGGGAACATTCAGTATCCTTCTAGCTATTTGAAACAATATAATATATTATGGTTAACTACAGTCATCCTACAGTGCTACAGAACACTAGAACTTATTCCTTCCATGTAGGTGTAATTTTATATCCTTTAACAAATGTCTCCCTACCTTACCTATCCTTCTACTCCTCCCAGCCTCTAGTGTCTTCTGTTCTACTTTTTACTTCCATGAGATCAACTTTTTGTCCTTAAAAAGAAATGCACATGTGTCCTCTGGATCTGATGACTGCTACTGTCAGTGATCTGATGGTTGTGAAGCATACTTACCTAAGGGCATTAGGCAGTTGGTTACCTGGTATTCATATGCGTGGGTGTGTAAGTGTACATGTGTGAGTGTAGTCACTTATCTACAAAGCTGTGAGCTTCTTCTTAAAAACATGAACTGTCTTACAAATCATTTTTGCATTCTCACAGAATCTAGCACAGTGCCTGTCACATAGAAGACACCACCTAAATGTCTGAATAAATCAATACATAGAAATTCTATTTACCTTTATTACAACCACATATCAGTGTATAATATATAATTTTACTAAAATTTTAACAATTATACATTTTGTTTCCAGTATATGTAATATTTTTTGAGTTTGCAACTTTTCAAAATACAGCCCAAGATTAATCCAGGCCTGTGCTGTCCAGTAGGGTAGCCCCTGGACACGTGGCGATTTACATTTATATTCATTAAAGTTTGTTAAAGTTCAGCCCCTTGGTCATCCTAGCTGCAGGTGGCTAGTTACTACTGTATGGGACAGTGCAGATACAGAGCTTTTCTATCATCATAGGTGGTTCTACAAGACAGTGCTGATCTGGAATACCCACTGCTCACATTTGACTCTAACCCAGTGCTTGGCACACAGAGGACACGCATACACATTATTTGAATAAATGAATTCCACTGACCATTCCAGACATTCTTAGAACAGCCAAGATAAAATAGGAGAAGTCCTATGCTATCAGTGAAAGCAATCAAAGTAAATGTTTAGCATAAAACAAAGCCAGTGCCCCATTTGTCTAAAAGGATGCTGAGATGTCTAGAAAGGCCCAGAGGATTTCTTGGCTGCAGACTTCCCTGATCACAGAGCACACCCAGCCACAAAGCCAAGCCCAAACTGAGCTGCTGAGGCTGGAGCCAGCATCCCATCATAATCACACCACGGCCTTTGTTGGACTGGTGTATGGTTCATAAGATATTCTTCAACTGGCTTACATAGACCGACCTTCCTGAAGGCGGTTGAGCCAATGTTCCTTCAGAGCCTATGTCCAATCTCCTTCTAAATTTCACCAGGGATTTCACTATGAATTAGAGATTTGAGATTAGTCTGCAGGTCCTAATTGATTAGAATGCCTTTTCTAGCCTGAGTGCAGATAACACACAGGTGACGGCCAGCTCGGCCCTTCTCAGTTTTGTGACCGTGAACAAGTTACTCAACTCCTCCTAGCTGTGTTCATTCATCTATAGAATGGGGATAGAGAAAGTTCTACTTGACAAGATTTTTCAGCATCTGATAGGTTCATGCAGGAGTGCACTTGACACATTTGCTGCACACAATGCACACTGGCAGGTGGCCACATGCAGCTGGGCACACAGAAGGCCTCGCCAAATGTGGTGCCCCTTCCCTGCCCTACGCTGCCCTGCTGCAATGTCTGCCTGGAGTCCCTTCCATATGCCTTGCCTAATTTGTTGTGGTCGTTGTTTTTTAATGATAAATTATAAGCTTGAATGCAAGAATTGGAAATGAACATGGAATTAAACTTCTTGCAATCAGAAGAAGGAGAGAAAGAGAAAAAACTGAGTCTAAAGAGAATCAGCCCCTGAAATAAACAGCCTACCCACAGAACGGAAGCCTGGCCCAGAGCGACTGTCAGTGGGCAGTGGCTTCTGCTCTTGTTGCTAGCTCTCCTTCACACGGGACACTGCATCTTCTTCCTGCAACCCCCTCTGCCTTGACCTGCCTCACTTCTGTCCTCTCCAGGCATTCCTCTGTCTTCCCCCAGCACTAGCCTCTCCCCACAGGATTCCTGGAGATCCTTCCTAAAAGGCAGATGGGTGCAAATAAAGAGTTGAGCATCTGGTAAGGATGAATTCAACAGAGAAAGTAATGCTAGGACAGAGGTCCCTGCTTAGTCCCATGCTTCTCACCCATCCATGCTGAAAGCGCTTCAGATTTAAAATGAGGTTCTATGCTTGTAAAAATGACCACTCGTCAGGAGCTTTTCAATCTCCTAATATATTTCCAAACATATACGTCTTTCTGCGACACCGCAGGAACTTGAGTGAATGCATTCACACTTGAGAAAGGCCATGCAAGCTATAGAAGTGATGGTTCACCCAGCACAGTATTCTGTCTCTTCTCACAAAATTCAGTAATGCCACCCAGACATAACTTGGAAGCCCCTATTTGGCCTTCTTATATGCATTTATAGTAATGCACTCTATAAAACATTATTTTACTCAACACATCTAAGCATTTTTTATTGGCCCTGACACTGACTACCTTCTTGTCTTCAGGAATATTCCTTCATTGTGGCCTCCAGACTGAACCTTTGCCCAATCTAAGCTTTTCATGATTTTAACAACCTGGTGGTCTTACCCCTTTTCACTTTTTGTCATTCCATACCGAAAGAGCCTTAATGGATTTATTTGCTCATATTTGGGTCTTTACTTGTCAAAAAGTCCAAAATGAACCTTAAATATTTTAAGTCATCTGAAATATTTTTAAGATGAATCAGCTTTTCAACTTTTTTTCTTTGGGGATTTGTTTTGCCATTAACCACATCCTCTTCCAATGTTACATAGCCAACCTTTAACTGTAATATATTTGCATAAGACGGGGGCAAGCTTTAAAGAAACAGAAATACTTAATCATTGACATAAAGCTCTTAGTTTTTCCTTTACATACTTAACTTATCTATCAGTGTTTCGCTTAATTGAGCCCTCGTGTTTTCCCAGGCTTAGGGAGAAATTGTCTTGAGTAATCTCCCAGAACAGAACCAGTTTCAAGTGCTCCTGGGATGTTTCAGAGGCGAAGACAGCAGGGCACTGACCAGCTGCAGGCAAACTTTTTATCATAGTTGAGTCAAATAATTTCGACCGCCAAGTTTTGGAGCACAGCATTCATTCTCTGTAGTTCTTCCCTGAGGTCAGACACAAAAAACATACCCTGCTCTGCCTGTTCTTACAGTGAGTGGCCTCTGCAGGGGTGCTCTGTTCCTGCTTCCTGCAGAAGCTCCTGCCATTGGGATGAGAAGCCATGTCTGCTCTGCCTCCCCAGGTGGGGCACACTGTACTTCACCGTGACTGTTTTCCTGCCAGTCAGGAAAGAGTTTGCTTTGACTGCTCATGGGCTCATCCACAAGCATGTCTGGAGTGCTGGTAAGCTAGTGAACACAAAGCTAGCTCCAAGTCTGTGTGTGTATTCCATCAAAGCAAGCCTGCCCTTGCTCTAGAATAAGACAGGCAGACAGGCCAGGCACGGTGGCTCACGACGGTAATCCCAGCACTTTGGAAGGCCGAAGCGGGCAGATCACCTGAGGTCAGGAGTTTGAGACCAGCCTGGCCAACATGATGAAACCCAGTCTCTACTAAAAATTAAAAAATGATCTGGGCATGGTGGTGCACACCTGTAATCCCAGCTACTCGGAAGGCTAAGGCAGGAGAATCACTTGTACCTGGAAGGCAGAGGTTGCAATGAGCCGAGATCGGGCCACTGCACTCCAGCCTGGGTGACAGAGCAAGACTCTGTCTCAACAAAAAAGGAAGACAGACAAATGATGGCAGGCCCCTAAGGGCCGATGATGGCAGGAGGGTCCCCATGCCACAGGAACAGAGGAGAGTGTGGCTACTTCATCCTGATGACTCAGAGGGCAGCAGAGAGATGGTGACATTTAAGAAGGACTTAAAAGATCAATAGTGATTTCCCAGGCAGAAAAGCAAGGGCGTGAGGCATTCCAGAAAGAAAATGTCATTCACCAACATAAAAAAGTAGACATGCAGAAACACAATTCAGTTCCATTTGATAAGAAGAAGATGTCTGCAGGGCCCAGAAGCAGAACAAGCTGCAAGAAGTTTGAAATTGGAGACTAGAGCTCAGGAAAGAGGACAAAATAAGAGTCAGATCATGACCAGCATAGCTGGGCTCAACCTGGGAGTACTTAGAATAGGAGAGAAAAAAGACTGAGTCAGGGAACATCGACTTTAACTGCCCAGGTGGGAGGAACAGAGGCAACTCGGGGTGGTCACTATGGAGGCAGGAGGACTTGTCTAGTTCTGAAAAACTTTTGGAGGCAAACATAGAGACCCCATCCCTGATGGAGATGTTCAGGAAGCCTCACCAGATTGCCAAGAACAAACCCTCCTGCTGCACTGCGTTGCCGCCAAGGGCTTGCTGTCTGGGTGCTTTTCCATTCGGAAGACAAGCAGTTCCCCATTCTTGGTCTCGGTGTCCTTTATTTTATCGCTTATTTTATGGTCACTCTAACTCCAACTGTTTTTTCCTCTTGTGTTGTGAGATTTTGATAAATGGTCTCATAATAATTTGTAGCATAAGAACATCAATAAATAAAAATAAAGATCCAACATATGATTTAATGAAGTCTCTAAGTTATTTTATTTACTAAAGAAGAAGCGACCTATTTTTGAGTGAATTCACTTTCCTTTCTTTTTTTTTTTTTTTTTTTTGATACGGGGTCTTGCTCTGCCACCCAGGCTGGAATACAGTTGCACGATCATGGCTTACCGCACGCAGCCTTGACCTCCCCAGGTTCAGGTGATCCTCCCACCTCATCCTCCCAAGTAGCTGGAACTACAGGCACAAACCGCCACACCCAGTTAATTTTTATATTTTTGGTAGAGACAAGGGTTCACCATGTTGCCCAGACTGGTCTTGAACTCCTGGACTTAAGCAATCTACCTGCCTTGGCCTCCCAAAGTGCTGGAATTACAGGTGTGAGCCACCACGTCTGTCCCTGTGGTATAGGAACATCAATAAATAAAAATAAACATCTAAAATATGACTCAATGAAGTATCTAGTTATTTTATTCACTAAAGAAACAACCTACTTTTTAGTGAATTAATTCACTTTCCAGCGTCTTTGGATTTAGGCATTTGTGTGGCCACTAACCACATCCTCCCCCAGCGTCAGTGGCCCAGGGGTCCCACACGGCGGAAGCACAGATGCCCACCCACAGCCACAGTGCTCTCCTCACTAAAGCTGCTGTCTTCCGAATCTGAGATCCTGAAATGCTGTTGACAGAGAGACTTTTCCAGGAGATGGGCAAACATGAGCTGGAGTTTTATCTGGGTGTGATGGGAGGTGAACAGCTGCCTGGCCCTCTGCTCACTCTGTGTCCTCATTGTGGCCTGTCATTGCAGAGTGACACAGATGGAGGAGGGTCAGGGAGCAATGACAGGACGTTCAGAGAAGACAAGGCAAAGCAAGGAGAATGGCACAGCGTCTGAGAGTCACCAGAGCTAAGTCATAGGGGAGTCTAGTGGCCATTTGTCCCTTTGGTTCTGTGCTACCCATATGGCCCTCAATGCCCAGATAACGACAGTCCAGCCCTCACTCCACACCTACCTGCAGGGAACCCCATCCTTCACCAAGTTCCCTTCAAAAGGGCTCTGCGACTCCCATAGAAGATCTGCAGAGTCCGTGGGTCCAGGCTACTGTCGTTAGTCTCCTCGGCCGGCTGCCTCATCACAAGGAGGACGTGCATCCCACTGCCTGCTATCACAGCGGTTTCCCCAGGCTCTGTCACTGTTCCTGTATTCTTTCCTGCTACCATGGACACAAGCCCCTCCCTCAATCTCCCCAACACTAAGATCAGGCTGTAACTCCTTTTTTTTTATTATTTTTATACTTTAAGTTCTAGGGTACATGTGCACAACGTGCAGGTTTGTTACGTATGTATACATGTGCCATGGTGGTGTGCTGCACCCATTAACTCGTCACTTACATTAGGTATATCTCCTAATGCTATCCCTCCCCCCTCCCCTCTCCCCACAATAGGCCCCGATGTGTGATGTTCCCCTTCCTGTGTCCAAGTGATCTCATTGTCCAATTCCCACCTATGAGTGAGAACATGCGGTGTTTGGTTTTAAGTTTTCACAAAGTGATCATATCTATTTAACTATCACCTGGCTCAAAGAACAAAATATAATCAGCATCCTAGGCCTCATTTCAATTTTCTCTCTTTGACTTATAACAATAAACACATATTAGTTGATTTCACAGATGAGGAACCTAAGATTTAAAGATAATATGGCCAGGCGTGGTGGCTC